>NC_137868.1:35437812-35825312 GCF_963924005.1 Protomyctophum bolini | reverse complement strand
AAGGGAGGCTGCATCCACATGGGTCTGACTCACAATGGAACCAGAAGCACGGTGTGCAATCTCTGCAGCCCTTGGCTAGAGAGAGATGATACCCCAGTCAAATATTGATATAATGTAATCATGAATTATTCATGTTTTTCATTCCCAAAGAATCTATTATCTACTTGTAGACTTTATGAATAATTAATGCCCAATAGTATTGAATTGGTCCTGGAGCCACCGATCGTAATGCTCCTCCGTGGTACATCAACACCATGAAAAGCTTGTGGGATGGGTCCTTTTGGGCTGATTTGATCCCAGTAGATTGGTGGCAGATTATAATCCTACACCTTCAATCCCATTTCTTGATTTATTGAATACTTTATTAGTCAGAAATGTAACCAGCACATAGTACTGTCAGACATTAAGGCTAAAGGGATCACACAAAAAAGTCCTGGAAAATAGATGCTTTAATATTCACACCCTGGAGCTCAGCCATTCCTCAGACATTTGGGTCAGAGTTTCCTTTGGTCTCTGTGTGATTATCAGTTGGGAATAAATGCATGCAAGGTTTTGTTCCCCAGCTGCTTGACTTCCATGAACTCTGCCAACAGCGGGTTGCTTTCTGATAACGGTACTGTTTCTCTTTTCGTATCTTTAATAGAAAATCCATACATCACAGGCTCACAGCACAGCAGCGCTGCTCGTCTGCAAATACAGGAATGTGTTTCCGTCCCAGTGGACAAACACACGGTGGGAGTGCAGTGTGAGCACTTCGCACAAGCAGAGCGTTGAGCGTAGGATTATGAAGGGAAGACCTGGCTTTACCAGCGGATGGGATTAGGTTTTGTTTTGCCTGGCAGGGGGCCAGCTAGCTGGCGCCCATGAGCCACAGTGAACATGGGGGCACAGTGGCACATCCCAACCCCCACCTGACCTACAGTAGCTCTGCTGCTATGGATGCTGGTGGCTGTCACCACTGGAGACATTATTAGTTGGATAATCACAGAATGTTTCTAAATGCCTTCTTGTTTTACACAGCTTCTTACTTTGGTCAATATGCTGTATATGTTTCCCTGCTGGTTTTATATGTAAAATGATGAAACTAAACTGAACAGTAAGCTCATTAAATCATAGCCTGTTCAGGTCATTTAAGTTTATAAATGTCTTTGTGGAGGCAACATCACAACTCCTCCTCAAAAACATTAGTAGAAACAGTAGAAATGGTGTGAACAGACTTATTATTTAACTTACAGACTTAATATTTGCCATTTTCCTGTGCTAATTATCTTCACACTTTTAATTGCTTTGATTGATGAAGCTCTTGAAAGGTTGGGGGATTCAGATGGTTACTTTGAAGGCGTCAGCATGGGCTTCCGTTAATCGTGCACCACACGCACACACGCACGCAAGCACACGCACATGCACACACACACACACACACACACACACACACACACACACACACACACGGACACCTTGCATGTTAGCGTTTCCATATTTGGGGGGGCAATTGCACCCTTCCCCCCCAACCACCCCTCCTGGCAACACCAAGTCTCTCCAGTGGCGGCAGCACAGAGCTGTGTTTATGATGTCTGCTTTGATCATTTCAAAGTTGCCACAGGCCTATTCCCCCCCTAGATAATAACCATTGTGTATTATTATTCATCCTGATTCTTTTCCTTCCTAAAACTGTACATGTACATTAAAAGCTGTATTTACAGTATGTAAACAGCTCATTAAAATACTGACTTTGAATTTGTCACCACCCACCCACCCTGCTCCCTTTGACAGTCTCATCAAAGCGCGTCTCTCCCTGTCCGTCTGTCTCCTTTGCCAAGTGGAAAATAACAATATTTATTTGGCTTCACAACGAGAGTTATGCTAAGACAATACTTGCTTGGAGTTCCACATTATCTTAACTGTATATTTCCAACGCATGCAGCTTACAATGAGGAAACAAAATACACAGACAAGACATCCCAGTACATATTTATCACATGGGGTGGTCTAGATAATTAATGAGAGTCCTTAGACAAATTCAAAACTCCCACTTGAGCACAGCAAGTGGGATAGGCCTGTTCTGTACTGCCACCAATCCATCCATCACCTGGCTGATCTATCTTCATCTGCAGGAAATAGAATGTGCTCCGCCTCTCTCCTCCACCACTTCTAATGGTTATTAATAGCGTTGATAATTTATTGACTTAGTTGTGTGACAGATCTGGAGGATGTAAGCTCTGAGTCACCACTTTGCGTCCATCACACCAGCACTTCTATAGGTGGCCACACATTGACATACAGTAGTATATCTATGTACGGTCACTCTATGAATCATGTGGTTTTCATGGCAAAGTGAGGAATCGTTTTGCCATTTCTATTACTTCTGCAGCATTTTGTGCCTGTTCTTCTGGGAATGCAGAAGAGTAAAAGTGTGTTTTCATGTAAAAGTGTTATATTCTGTGCGGCAGTGTGCATTTACTGTACATCTGAGGTTGGTAGAAACAGCCATCTGTCTGTCAGTTTTAGAGAGATTGTTGTTTTCTATAAAAATCCTTCCTTCTGTTCCTGCACCATCACTGGATTAAGACTAAGGTTTAAGAGGACGTGGGCCCAAAATGGATTTTCAATTAAAAATGACAATTTAGCGACAGTTTGAGGAAAGTGCTTTTGCTCGTTTCTGGGCGAGTGGATTTGCATAATTGTCCCATAATGCCTGAATTACCATCTGTAAATCTTAATTTTATAATGTGTCTCCTCCAAGAGGTGGCGGTGATGGAATTGGATTATGGTATCGTATCCCATTATAGTGTTGTTTGACACTACGGTCCTTTTAGAGATTACTTATTTCCAAATACAGCAGACCAAATTAATTCCTTTTTGTAGTGGCATTTCATTGGTCTGAATAAGCCTCCTCATTTACTCTCTTTCAGCTCTCATCATTTATTTAAGTCTCTCTGTTCTCTCAGTCAAATACTTCGCAACGGCTACTCTGGTTTGTGTTTCCACTCAATTAAAGTAGCTTTATTGGTTTCTGTCCTCAAACTGATGATCCCAGCTGATATCTGTGTGAGAAAGATATACGCTACAGTGTATTGAAGGAATCCAGATATCATAATCAGTCTAGCAGTCTTTTCTTTTGTGACTATTGCTACATTTGCCTCGTCCTTTTCAAGTAAGAAAAGGGAAACATTCTAAATGCTGGTCTCTTTTATCATGCGTGTCTCCTATGCAGAATGTAAAGTGTCACCAAGCCCTCTGATCACCATGCTCTCCTTCTATTTCAGGAAACCAGAATAAACTGCATCCGTATCGCTCGCAAAGGTAATTCAACTCCTTTATTGTTTTGGTTTTTCATCTAAAATGTGACCTTGAATGGAAGGTCTCTTAATAAAGTATCAGAGAGCTTGAAACTGAATTCATACTCCATAGTGCCATAGTGTCGCTTGCCGTGACATGACATGACGATGCTTTTTGAGTTGGAAAATCTGTTCTTATCGGCAGGTAGAAATAATTCTTTACTGGCTCTTTGTTCCAGCTAAACAAAGAGCAGGAATGTTTTCGATTTTTTTTTTTATATTTATTTTCACTGAGCTTCTGTTTTTTTACAATGATATTTTGAGAAAAAGGGCATGAGGCAGAGAGTCTTTCATCCCGCTGGTTTGGGGTCAGATTCTGGGACACACAATATCAAATACAGTTCCTGTGTTCCTGCCGGCAGAACGTTAGACAGCTACGTCTGAGAACTCTGACCTTTGCTTGATCTAGAAGGGTCCTCAAGATCAAAACAGAGGCAGTTGAAGTTCTGACTTCTGACTTCTGAGCTATGACTGTCCTCCATAGGACTCAGAGTATCCTGAAAAAGCACTGTACTTTTCTGGGCATAGAGGGGTGGAAATACTAGCCGCCGCCGCCCGCCGACTTCCTATTGGTTCACCAACCTAAGAGCCCGCCTCCCCTCCCCAGTAGAATGCAGCGGAGAACACTGACGTCACCAAAGTTGGAGCGACGTTATTGGTTTAGCGATATACAAGGTTCACTCCCTTCCTATGCCATGCCGGGCGGCGGTGGCTCAGGGGTAGAGTGGCTGGATGGTAACCGTAAGGTTGCCAGTTCGAACCCGCAGAGTTGCTGTCGAAGTGTCCTTGAGCAAGACACTGAACCCCTAATTGCTCCTGATGTGCTTGGTTGGTGCCTTGCATTGTTTCCGCCGCCATCGGTGTATGAATGTGTGTGTGAATGGGTGAATGTAATGCAAAATCTCTGTAAAGCGCCTTGGATAAAGGCGCTATATAAATGTACCATTTACCATGTTTCCTGCTTGGCTCGCCCAGGCTTTTTTTTTTTTTTTTTTTGAAAACAAAACACCTGCAGTTTCCATGGCTAGACTCAGAGAGACATGGAAATTGACTTAGTCCTGATGACAGGACTCAAAGCTCTCAGTGTGAATAACAGTCATCTATGCATACAGTATATAGTTCTCACAGCAGTGCTACTGTACAGTAAGCATAAGAGTCTTGTCAGTAAATGGACTCGACTTTTACTGTTGGCTGAAAAGCAGAAGAGACATAGCTCCACTCGAGCGTGACGCTGAGAGACAAGACTAACCTCTTCAACCCCACGCTTCACTCCATCTAACACACACGCACACGCACGTCGCACACACACACACATACACACACACACACACACACACACACACACACACACACACACACACACACGCACACGCACGTCGCACACACACACACACACACACACACACACACACACACACACACACACACACACACACACACACACACACACAGTCAATTATTGAATAAAGAGCTGCTTAGAGTGATTTTCAATTAGAAGCTATGACAGGTCAGAGTGTATTTTCTGGTGGTCTCTGTACCATTAACATGCCCCCTGCATGACGGGGGTCCTGAGACGTTACTATCACAGGCAAAGTGGAGGCAAATGATTTTGGCTCGGATAACAAAGCTGAAGATTACATTTCAACTTCCAGGTGACAGTTTAATTAAGGATCCTCTGGCAGGCCCAATACAACAATAGACCTTCCATTTCTACTCTAAGTGCCAAT
This sequence comes from Protomyctophum bolini, assembly GCF_963924005.1. Lineage (NCBI taxonomy): Eukaryota > Metazoa > Chordata > Actinopteri > Myctophiformes > Myctophidae > Protomyctophum > Protomyctophum bolini. The sequence continues at coordinate 35,820,247 of NC_137868.1, read as the reverse complement.
TTCCCCCGGTGGGCAGCCGGCAGGTGCATGGATTCATGTGAAAATCTATTTCATGCTCGTGTTTGGTTTAATAGAAATTCTGGGGCTAAATGCAGCGGTGCCCGTCTTATCTGTCTAAAATGTCATAGAACTTAAATTGATTTCAACCCCTTCTACGTTTGTAGCATCTGCAATGTACTCCTATACCACTCAAGAGGCGTCATTTGAAATGAAGTTCCAGTAATCAGTTGCACAGCAGGCTGTGAGCTCGCTCCTCTACTTCTGTCTGGATGAAGAAGTTCACGGTCACACCAGAGCCTTTTGTTGTTCTCAGTCAGCCAGCAGTCTGTCACAGATACCAGGACACATTGAGATGCTCACTGTAACTCTGTGCAAAGGCAAACTATCATTATCTATATAATAGAGCCACTGAGAAATCTCGTCAGATTTACAGTTTACAAATATGCGTTTATGCAGACACTCACTTGACTTAATTGCAAAATTGGAAAAAGCATGAACTCTGGTAAATAGTCACATATGTATAGTGCAGAGGCAGAGGTCGTCGGATAACCCTGACCCCGAAATACCTGATGGTCCGACTGGGGCATACCCGTTTCGGTCCATTTTCAATAAGTGACTCAATAAGTGAGGTTGGGAATGGTGCCGTTTTGTCTCGGGTCTCGGCAGTTCATTAAAACCCGAGTGGAGCCGCAGACGAAACTAAGCACTATAGTGCACTACAAAATGCAAACAAAAGTGTTGCAACAACATATAGCTCTAAACTAGAAATGCACTCTCTCGAGATGCCAACTTGCACCTTGCACACAAGTAGGCCATGTATGGCCTAGATAACAATAATAATAATAATAATATTTATTATTATTATTATTATTATTATCATTATTATTATTATTATTATAATAATAATTGTTGTGATCTGTACAAGAAAGTTGTTCACCAGTGTAAATAGTAAATAGTGTAATACCTCTACAGAAGGGATGAAGTACTTAGTTCACACTAGTCATTGGTCCGACAAACGACAACCTACCTCAAACCCTAATCATGCGGGACGTGTCTGTGTTAGAGAGAAAACATTTTACTTATTGTCCTGACATCCAGGGTCCAGATTTTCATATCGTCCCACTTTCAGGGTTATTTGTGCTGAGGCCGATCCAATGCCCCTGGCTGCCGATAGAGAAGGCTAAAACATGGCTCTGTTTCCCTGTTCTTCTGCCCCAGATCTGCTTCATGCCCCAACAGGCTATAGCTTGCTAGCGCTCTCCATCACTGCCCCCAGGCCTGCTGTGACTTTGTGCTGCTCTGGAGATTGTTTTGGCTCTTCCAACAGGGCTCAGGAGGGGCTCGTTGCGGGTCTGTCAGGGACTAAAGGACACACTGACACCACTCGGGACAAACTAGACTGGCTTACTGTAGCCAGACACAGAAAAGAGCTTTTTTGTGCTATTAACATAAATATGGAGCTATATGCCAGTGGAATGAATAACCCACCATTATTATAATGACCTTTTGCAGTATTGCACAGACAGCAGGGCACGACTGTAGCGCTGTGTGGGATTGTGAGCAAACTAGCAAAGGTTACAACCCACTGTCATTGTTTCAATCCAAAGTCAAAGTAATTTCAAACACGTTTTTAAATCAGAATCCTCTGTTATAACACCCCATCACAAACAACGTTTTGGATAGTAATTGCATTTTTACCTCTGGAGAGCATATTGTCCAAAACTTGTGGCTGGTTAAGACACATACGAGGCCGGTTAACACACTGTAGTAAGGCCAGGTACCACACAAGCTGACTTCAGGTCAAAAACACCTTTTTTCCTGCTATGTATTGGCCACTGTCTCCCCTTGGAGCTCCAGACACCTTCTCCCCAGTGCGGTAGAGACATTTTATATATCGACTACTTGAACAATTGGCTGTCTGGAGGTGTGAAGTTCACTCCTGTGGGAGAGAACGGGTGACAGGGGCAGTTCGACCAAAAACTAACAGACAGAATGGTATATGGTGGCATATAATGTTAGGGTAGGGTCAAGGCTGGCGGAGTATTACGTGTCGGCTGTTAGTACATCGGACCAAAGATATGCATCCCACACGCCCGAGGTTGTGTATTATATATCTCTCTCTCTCTCTCTCTCTCTCTCTCTCTCTCTCTCTCTCTCTCTGCTAGCGGCCTGTAAGGACCACCGCAGGGCCCTGGAGGTGTCCCAACACTCTGAAGAGATGGGGCTGATTCTTGGGGTGTGTGCCGGAGGGCTGGTGGTCCTCATTCTTCTGCTGGGAGCCGTCATCATCATCATCAAGAAAGGGTGAGTGTCGCTCAGCTAGCCTGTATGCTGTTATATATTTGCAGTATGACGGAATAGGCTCTTCCAGGGACTACAAAGTATATTTTTACCTCTTCTGCAAGTCACCTGAATGGCGTCCACCTGCAGTATGGTTGCACACCAACCATAACCATTTCATCTTGCTCTCTTTTCTTTCTTTTTTTTAAAAATATCTCTCTGAACAGTCCCCTAATCATTGTCTTCTATTAGCTGTACTTGGTGAAAGGATAGCATTGTTTAGGAGGGATACTGGAAGCACAGCTAGCCTGTATTGTTTCCAATCCCTTATGCTGCACCAGAGATACCAAGCAAGTTTATCTGAGTGTGAAGTATTTAATTAAAGGCTGATTCAATGCAATTATCCACTTAATTACACCCACCAAGCAGCGGTCTGACCCTTAAATGAGACAGTAATTGGCAGGAAAAGGTGTGCTTTTAGAGATTATTAGCCAGTGATCCCAAAGCTCTAGCTATCTAACTATTAGTCAAACAGAGCGAGGGGTACGAGGAGGCTTTTAATGTGAAATCCTTGTTTTGCATATATAATAATGATGCATTACGACATAGTGTCTAAAATATCACAGAAAAATACTGTATGCATGGCCATTTTGGGAACATGCTAAACTACATATAATCATCTACAGAGACTTGCTTTGCTCTGCGTCTTAGTCAGCTGTAGCCATGTGCCAGCCCGAGGAGGAAAGTCTAGAATAAGATGTTCTACCACAAATGAAATAACGTATGTGAAATTCCAACTAACACTACATGCCAAGTGAGAGGTGGCTGAGGGCTCTGGTAATCATTATCAAACATGCTGACCTCACACGGCATACTGTTGATGTTAGTGTTGACACTATAGTTCCCACATTAGTCTGGACCGCTGTCCAATAAGCTGCCAGTTAGTTCTCAGACAATTCTTGTTATTGATCGCCGAATGTGCTTCTGGCATGAAGCCACGTATGTTCATTAAAGTTGAGAGTTGAGACGGCGCTAAAGGAGAAAGGAGAAACGTGTTTCTCTGCTTTGGCTGTGATTGGGACTGTCAGTGCCTTGCTTGCTATAATGCTGTATATATGCATGTGTCACATGCATCCAAACGGTTCCCATCTCCACTGAAATCAATGCATCCCTGCCCACAGCTGGCATTGCTTGCAGCTTACATTCTCTTCTTTCTCTTGATTTTCTTATCTCTCCTCCTCCTCCTCTCCTCTTCTTCCTTTTCCTCCTCTTCCTCCTCCTCCATCCTCACACTTCTCCAGAAGGGACATCTACTCTTACTCTTACTATCTGTAAGTGACCGTTTTCTTTTTTTTCCTGTATTTATTTTTGTTTATTTAGTGTTCCATCATATACATGCTTGTGCACATGGCTGTCATCCACTAAAGTTTCAGCTAGGGTCGGTGGGTGCGAATTATTATGAAATGCATTCTTCATCGTCTCCTTTCCTCCCCTCTTGTACTCGCTCCGTCCCTGACACCCACTATCTCCTTCTCTCCTTTCCTTTTTGTTATGCTGTCTCTCACGGCTCCTTTCCTACTCTCTCTGAAACTCTGTGTCAGTGTCTCTCTCTCCTTCTCTTTCTCCTTCTGGTTCTTCCATCCCTCCTCCTTCTCTCTCCATCTTTATTTGATAGGAAACCAGTGAACATGAATAAAACACCTATTAGCTACCGCCAGGAGAAGAGCCATATGGGCTCTATGGAGCACAGTTTCACAGACCAGAGCACCTTGCAGGAGGATGAGAGGATGGCACTGTCTTTCATGGACGCACACACCTGCTCGGCACGCAGTAAGACACACACGCACACACACACACACACACACACACACACACACACACACACACACACACACACACACACACACACACACACACACACACACACACACACACACACACACACACACACACACACACACTTTCATTCACAAGGCGTGCCATTTTTATTTTTGAAGTGCAACACCTTCATACAGTGTAATGCAGTGTAATGCAGTTTGTAATGCTGTTGATAGTGTGGTGTCTATCAGAGAACCATTCACACCTGAACCATTCTGATAGGAAACAACCAAAGTACCGACAAAGTACCTTCACCCAGACTTTCCCTTCATGTTCATTTTTTGTTGAAAACAATCTAGGCTCACTAGGCCTCCACACCACGGAAAGCCTATTTTGTTTTAACTGTGTACCACAAATTTCCGTACTAATATCTGTATGTTTGGGCACCACTGTTTTATTGTTATCCCAAATGAATGCCTAGAAGCCTAGTGTCTCCAGTAGCGTAAGTCAAGTAAGCCTTATAGGTATAGGGACTAGTACTACAGAGGGAATTGTTTTTGGGAACATATACAGGCTACATATATGATATATCCACTGGTTTGACTATACTGCAGAAAACTGCAAAACGAGTTGGTCTCATTCTAAAAAGCCCTCTGTCCTGGTCCCTCCTCCCCCTTGCAGGCGAGGCTCGCAGTTCAGTCAACGAGTCCAGCAGTCTGCTGGGAGGCTCCCCGAGGCGTCAGTGTGGACGTAAAGGCTCTCCGTACCACACGGGACAGCTCCATCCTGCCGTCCGCGTAGCTGACCTCCTCCAGCACATTAACCAGATGAAGACCGCTGAGGGCTACGGCTTCAAGCAGGAGTATGAGGTGAGATTCTGAAGTATTCACTGACACTATACAGTATAGCCGAATTCACCAAGTATTCAATGACAATGCAAGGTGAGTTTATTTAAGTTATTTTATTTTTATTTTTAGTATACAGTGTAGACTGACAGGAAACAGGGAGAGAGTAGGGGAGTGACACTCCGAAACGGTGAAAGTGCAGTGGGTCAATATATTAATCCCAGAGAAAACAACATATAGTTAGAATATGTATAGAGAAAAAAATTCATGTTCATATATTGGTATACAGTAATATGATTGATTGATTGATTGATTGATTGATTGATTGATTGATTGATTGATTACTTTATTAGTCAGAAATGTGGTACAGTAAGACCCAGTTTACCCAAACATGACTTATTATCTATCAATTTTACATTACATGAAGCCATAGTGCTCGTCATCAAATTATTAGATTAGGAATGCGGGGGGAATCAAGGCTTCATTTGTATTTTAAAAAGGATATCACAAAAAGTCCTCTGAATACAATTTGTCATCAACAAATGCAATGTACAAAGTTTACATATAGTACATATACGTATATACTTCAATATAGCTGCATTATTGACCTCATGAGAGTTCAGATATTGAAATCACCTTTAGCATAAAGTGAAGCATATGGTAGGTGTGGGCGGTGCAGGGTGCCACCCATCCTGTTCTGACATCTTCCATATAGACTCTCATTATTCCCTCTGAAATTAATTAGCAGGAGTTAAGAGACATCAGAACACCATGCTGACACTACTATAGACTATGAATAAATCATCCTCATCTGGCCTTAAAGAGGACCTCTGTCACCATGGCAGACTTGATGAGTACACACACACACACGAGCACGCACGCACGCGAGCATAAACGCACGCAGGCACACACGCACACACTTACGCAGGCACGCACACACACACAGTCACACAGTCACACACACACACACACACCCTACTGACAGCTGAGAGAAGGCGGCTTTACGAGTCTCAATGTATCACAGAGTCAGAACGCGTTGCTTCTTGGTAGCAGAGGTTATTTGTCCTGCTCTCCTGCACAAAGCTTGGTGGAGAGAAGAACACTCCTTGTGTGTGGAATGCTTTATTTCAGATACAGGAGGGTCTGTGTAGAGACTAGAGAGACAGGAAACCAAAGGGTACAGAGAGAGGAGACACTCGAGTCGTGCTCACAAGGAGCATATCGACGCTGTCGGGCAGAAACCTCATACTGTAGCTATTAGTACTACCTACAAGTTGTGCCGGTATGATCGGTATTTTAACTATTTTTGTATTTAAAAGTCTGTTTTTATAATTATTTAACCAATAAGTACCAAAACGTATTAACAAGAGCCTGTGACTACGTATATATTTACAGTTTCCACCCAACAGCGGTGACTGGCTTCATTTTGCGTGGCAGATAGTCATTTGGCCGGTTACGCTCTCCTGCTCTTTATATAGAGGTGGATTTAGCTTTTCCACTAAACTATATATAAATGGAGACAAGTGTACAGATAGATAGAACATTGGTTCTGCTGTTGGTGTATTAACCTCCATATCCATAGTTGTGTGAGTACAGGGAACAATGTGGTGTCCCTGAATACGGCCTCCTCCCGCTGGGATGATTCTGTATGTTAGAGCAGGAGAGCTCCTGCTCTGTTAGCCATGCTCCTCTGACACTTCTGAAGAAGAGAAAACATCTCGCAGTAATTCTTCTCTGGGCTGCACTCCCTCACGGGCACAGCCCACTCCCCTGAATCAATATACTGTATGCACACTCTAGTGCTCCTCTCTGTCTACCCTCTCCTGCCAGGTACGGCTCGTTATTTCCCTGTGGAATGCAGAAATGTGTGAGTGCGTGTGTGTGTGTGTGTGTGTGTGTGTGTGTGTGTGTGTGTGTGTGTGTGTGTGTGTGTGTGTGTGTGTGTGTGGTGTGTGTGTGTGTGTGTGTGTGTGTGTGTGTGTGTGTGTGTGTGTGTGTGTGTGTGCACGCGCACGCGTGCGGTATGGATAATTAATTGCCATAACAAGTAAATTCACTACTCTAAATGAGAAAAGCCTGAGGAGCTAGCCAAGCCAATGCCCAGCAGAGTGCATTGAAGCCTCTGGCTCTTCTGCCAACTCAGTGCTGTCTGAATTGCATGTCAGTAGTGTGATTATGATCACTGATCATGCTCGTCAACATGGTACTGTACATGTAAGAGCGTTCTCAACATCAGCCTCAGATGCCAAATGTACCTGACAAACTTTTTTGAGAATGCACTGACTGAACACAACTTTGTGCTCAGCAGCTCTAAATGATTTGGGAGATTATTGGAAATCAAAATAGTGGACAGACTGAGGCACATTTTTACTGACATTTTTAAAAGAAACCTTAAGACATACCTTTTTAGCATTGCTTTTAATTAGGTCATAGTATCATTAATCCATGTTAATGTTTATTTGTAATGTCAAATCTTTTTTCCTTTGTTTTCTTTTTCTTTTAATGTCTCTTCTATTTGTAATCTGTGAAGCACATTGGGTTGCACTTTCTGTATGAAATGTGCTATACAAATAAAGTTTTGATTTGATTTTGATTGAAATGGCTCCGGACACTTCTTATAGGAGCAAATTAAGCAACCTATTATTTGTGTCCGGGTAGCTCAGTCCATAGAGCACTCGCCTCTCGACCACAAGTCAAAAGGTCATGGGTTTTGCTTGAGTGCTGCAAGTTGTAGGGTAAGTATGGGAGCTAGGAGTCTAGTGCATTGTAACGGGAATAGACTGGCTGATACCGACAATAAGCTTCTCTCCAAACTACTTAATACACAGTCTAATGGGGAATATAGCAGTGGGAGGTCTAGCTGTATCTGTGTGACACTTTTCCTGTTTAAATACTTAACATGCCTAAAGCACGTACATAATCACTCCTTATCTCAAAATGTTCTCACAACGCTACTGCCCTGTTGATGTAAACCCCGGCTGTGCTTGAGAGATGACATGCTGATAGGATTTCAGCGTGATAACCGTGAAAAAACTATATTCCTTATCGCACTTAAACAAAAGAAACAATGCTGAAAAGCCACATTGCGCCTGAGGCTTATCTAAGTTGTCTAAATCATTAGGGGAGGTTCACAAAGCCGCTATCTCCATCATAAGAATGTCTTGTCTTCCACAGAGCTTTTTTGATGACTGGGACAGCACAAAGAAGGAAGACAAAACCAAAGGGAGACATGATACCTTGACGGGATGTAAGTGACCAGGAGATGTTCTGCCCTTTGTGAAGTAAAACGTCAAAAGTCACAATATACGACTAGAAAGACTAAGGGGCTGTGTCCAAAAAAACATTTGTTCCATTCTGCCTGGCATTTCTATGGTAAATAGATAAGTGGCAGAGCGCCCTGGGCGGTTCAAGTACAAAATAGTTAAACTGTTGGAGAGGAACGTTCTGCAATATCATGGCTGTGTCTAACAACCAGCTCATTTATGACCTGACTTTGAATCATTACCACGATGTTTACTGTTATTTCTGCTAGGCTGTTTGTGCTGGGGCGCATACGTTGGTCCGACGTACTAACAGTCCGTCGGACTGTGTGGCCAGTTAAGACTCACCCGTGGCGCCGACATGGGTGGCCGGTTAACGCTTTTTATGCCCCGGAATTTTTCAAAATATAGCCCCGCCTTCCATTTCCCCCCATAACCGGGAGGTGAAATGTTGCATTACTACCTCGCGCTAATAACTTTGATCTCCCTTTAGAAGAATTAATATTCCAAACGAGATGCATGCTGAAGTCAGAAATAAAAACAGAACATCAGCATTCTGATCAAAACCACGGACAGCACCGTAGATTCAGAGATAATAGCAAGATTTGACGGCCGTAAACAAGGAAGTGAATGGCTGCGCGCACGCAAAACAGCTCCGGGACGGACGAGCAAGGCGTTGCCTAGCAACGGCCGCTGTCAAAAAATAGTTTTTATTATAATTAAAAATGACCTAAAGACGTGTCCACACGTCCTGGGCCTCCTACGGGTGTAATTATGAAGACGTGTGGACACTCAAAAAACACTCTGGACATGATATCCAAAGCCCTTTCTGTGGACACGGCCTCTTATGCTGCTACAGTAACACTAAATCCTTTCGTCTATATTTTGTCGTTTTAATATTCCTGTGCTGTTTCATCTGATTCCTCTTTCATTGTTCTACCATCTCAGATGACCGCCACAGAGTCAAGCTCCACCCACTCCTGGGTGACCCCAACTCTGACTACATCAACGCCAACTACATCGACGTAAGTCTCACCTACCAACCAATCAGAGTTGTATCTTCACAGTCCACTGAGGTGCTTATACAACATGGACACAGACTGTCATGGTGCTACAAAGCATCAAAGAATCAATCCACACAAAATAAGGTTCAGAGTGTAATGTGTTAAAACTGTCAAAGGCCTGAGGGGCTGAAATGCGGCCCTTTCATGATCGCTGCTACTGCAGCACATTAAAATCCCCTAACATTTTATTCTGAGTGCAGATTGTTCATCATTTGATCATTAGTTTTAAGTCTGCATCTGTCTCTGATCTTCTAAGTCATCAGTTTGAGCACCCCAAAATAAAAAAAGGGCAGTTGGAAGATAGGGAGGCAGATACACAGTATTACACACCCATCACACACCGATGGCAGAGACACCAACCTGCTCTCCAGGAGCATGTTTTGAGCAGCTTGTGACTCTTTCAACAGATGTTTTGTTTTTGTTTTTCATTGTGAAATGTTTTGGTGTTCAAAGGAGAGGTGAAGACATTCAAGGTCTCTATTTTACATTTTTCTACTGTCGACTTGGCTACTGGCCAGACTGTGTGTCATATACGGAACCTCGGGAACATAGGGATGACCCCCCACACACAGGCATCGACACGCGCACACACACACACACACACACACACACACACACACACACACACACACACACACACACACACACAGTCTCCTGTCGCTCCACCTGTCTATAACTACTCTCTCTCATTAACTGGCCTGTATGTCTCTCTTTTAACTCCCTGTCCACATCCTCCACTTTGGACCCTGTAGATTCGGATTAACAGGGAAGTAAGTACTTCACCACTCTTCTTTCTGCCTGCCCCCCCCCATCCTTCTTTTAGTCCCTTGTCTCCTGTCCCCCATTCCACCATCTGCGACCTTGTACATGCCCAAGTCCCATTCAGAGGTGCAACTTTATATAAGACAAGTGTGCATGCATGCATGCATGCTGGATCATCATCAGCTGTATGTTTATGGATGACTTCTTTTTTTTTTAAGATATTGTTTTTTGCTTTTTGAGACATAATAATATATTCCTCCACAGAGTTATTTATGTTGACACCTATGACCTAGCTAGGCCAGTAGGCCACCAGAATCTGTTGTTATCATGTGTGTTATCTTACTGTCAGTACAGATACATGTCAATGATGTATGATGTCAATAATGTCAATAATGAATAGATTATAGATAGGTTTATGAATAGAATCAGACCATGTTGTAGAGAGTAAGGATTAGTTGTCATATGGGGGTTCCAGACAGTATAATATGGGAGTGGTTGTGAATTTAAAGACAAACAGGACTCAATTAGCCCTTTGCTAAATCCCACCCCAAAAAGCGATTGGCCAATGCCAATCCAATGAGTTTAGCAACTGTTGCTATGCAGGTCATGCTTTCGCCACCTCCTAGCCGTCAGTGTTATTTTGCATGGCTGTGTTGTTGAACATATACTTAACGTCGGGGAAGTTACACGCCTGACCCACCCAGGTGATGGCAATGATACTAATGACCGTAGTCTTACCGTGCAACCTCTGTCATATCCTCATATTTCTAGTTTATTTAAATAATGTCATGCTAATTTGTCCAGTGCATAGCCTGCTGCAGGCCTTGTTGACTAGATCTAGACTTTGATGCTCTTGCTACTGAAATGAAGGACAGCTTGCCCTGTCTCCTCGCTGCTAACGTGCCTATTGGACAAGGACGGGTTGGGGAGGGACTTGGCGAAGGGCTAATTAAGGGTCCATTTGTGCACACTTATGCTTTGACAGTGTAAGTCTTGTCTTCATTGTTGCAACAATTATCGTTCATGCTTTAAGATCTGGTGTGTTGCGTTTTTGTTTCTGAGGTTATGCTGACAGAGTTCCAGAAATCCAGGACACTCCTAATATAAGGCCCAATTTGATGAGGCCTCCCTGGCATGAAGCTGGTTCATGATGTTGGCATTCCTGAATGTCCTCTCAAAAAGAATCTCCTGGGAATGATTCCAAATCAATTGTACCAAATCTTTGGAACGACTGTTGAGCTCATATTGCAAAGTCAGAGAAGAAGTGTGTTGTTTTCAGGAGGAAGACTTGGGAGTTGTGGTTTAGTGTGTAACAAACTGTCCATGACTCACATTCTCACAGGTGCTCTTGTTGCCTTTTTGCCCTCGAGGCTGCATGTGGTGCCCTCTCATTCCACATGAACATCCTGTGTTCACCATGAGGACAGATCTGACATCTATATCAAAGGCTGTCCTCTCCTTTGATATATGAAAGATCTCAGAATGCTTCGCTTTTGCTTTTGTTTCAAGAGGGCCAATCCTGCAAACTTTGAAAGCCAATGTTAGCCTATTAGGATGGAATATGGAATATGAGACAGATCCATCTTGAACACATGACTATAGAGATGGTGTGTAACGATTTGTGGGATTTTTGGACAGAATCTGGAGGAGTAATATGATTTATTTTCTTCAAAAGTCAGCCTCCTGGTGGCGCTATAACAGGCATCAACCGGGTTAACGGTGATGGAGATTAGCTGTTCACAGACGGACGGACGGACGGACACATGGAGTGCAAAACATACTCTCTCCCCATACCTTCGGCCTGGTGGAGACAAGAATAAAGAACCGAGTTCATTTAGACCATGATAGCTTTCATGTGAAACCTATTAGACAGACCTTTTGGTGCTGTTGTCGGCAAATAATTGTTTGAGTCTATGAAAGAAAAGGCCGTAAGCTGTTAGTTTGCAGTTGTGGCTTTAATACAAATCTATTTTATATTTCTTTATTGGTTACTGACGCTTTGTGAAGAATCAGCCATTTTTTATGAATAGATAGGGCTTCTTTTTCTTCTCGCTATCTTGAATTATGTACACGCAGCTAAAAATCCATACTGTATTAAAATAAACATGTGGGCATATTATTATATAATTGCCTGCTTATTGGCTCATTCAGCACCAACCAGGGCATTTGGTTTCCTTTGATTATATGAATACTGAGGAATGAACTGCATATACAGAGTAAAGTTAATATGGTGGCTGTGGAGAAAGACGACATTAAAGTATGTAGTGGGTCATTAGAGGACGGGGAGCCAGAGGAGAGCAGACGGCTGTCCAGACATGATCTCCCTTCCAGCTGTGAGCCACGATCACATGGTCTTACTCAGCACCTCATTCCTCTTCTCTTTTGCAGGGCTACCATCGATCCAACCACTTCATCGCCACTCAGGGTGAGTATCCCTGCAAGGCGTGTGTGTGTGTGTGTGTGTGTGTGTGTGTGTGTGTGTGTGTGTGTGTGTGTGTGTGTGTGTGTGTGTGTGTGTGTGTGTGTGTGTGTGTGTGTGTGTGTGTGTGTGAGTGTGAGTGTGAGTGTGAGTGTGTGAGTGTGACTGTGCGTGCGTGCGCCTCTTTAAGTGCGTCTTAGATTTTTCAAGCTTTGAGAGTGAGAGTTTTTGATTTTGTAAGTGAGTAATAAATCAGAAATCTGTTGGCTCTCCATCCTGAGCCAAAGCGCACGTCCTGCAAATCTAAAGGTGATGGCATGTGTGACCACCACCCAGTGGCAGCTGTGTGATTGATGTCACTGAATTAATCATGAAGAAGAGATGAATAATTAATCACATTCATTATAGCTCCTCAACCAATTGTGATGTGAGGAGTCCAGGAATTTCATGTGGAATAAAATAAGTCTTCAGTTCCCTCTCTGCAAATCACAAAGCCAGGGTCTGCAGCCAAAACGTTGCTGAAGGGCTGCTCAAACGATTATCTTTCATAAACTCTCCCTGCTAGGAGGGAGAGAGAGACAGACAGACAGACAGACAGACAGAAAGAGAGATATGAGTTACTGTATAGGAGCTCCTTGTGAGCATGGTTTCCCTCGGTGCTCATTATTCCAGTGGTATATCCACATGAAATTGACTGATGGAGGCTTATTACATATTATTTCACAATACGGCTGTCACAAATCGGCTGTCATTATTTTGTGGTTTTCACAGAGAAAGGATCAAACACTGCAAGAGTTCACCGAGATGCGATCCAGACCCGATACATAGGCTACATTTGTTTTTATTCCAATTAATTTTGATGTCTCACATTCATGCAGTGCATTGATGGTACAATCTTCACAGATCCTGTCATCTGACCACGGTCACTCGGGTCATGATGATGCTATAGAGCCAGACTCATTTTTGTGTCTGACTCTGATCCCATTCTTGGAGAATGTTTATTTTTATTAAAGGAGCATTCAGTGATTTGGGCGATTTGGAAAACATCCCGGTTCGGCCCGGTAACAAGATGTGCACATGCACGTACCACAGTGGGGGGACACGCGACAGGCCAACACCACACACACCAAGAAGAAAAAGTCAATAAAAAAGCAATAATAGCCGGTCATGCTCTGGTGGCCACACACAACAGCACCAGCAACAAGTGATTTTCATTGAGAGTGCAGCTCTGATGGGGCTGTTTCTGCTTCCCTCCACAAGGCCCCAAGCAGGAGACGGTGTTGGATTTCTGGAGGATGGTGTGGCAGGAGAACTGCTTCAGCATCGTCATGATCACCAAGTTGGTGGAGGTCGGCAGGGTGAGTGACATCACTGTTCCCTTTAGACGGAGCTGCTGTTAGCTTTACATTCTTTATTCACCAACGTCACTCTGCAGTGGCCTTAGTGCAGCGTGCATCTGGTGGAGGGCTCAGAGCGCCACACATGCATTTTCAGCGCGAGTACCTTTAGTTTGAAAGCCGATTTGGCTGGAAACTGCCAGTCAGGAAGTAAAAATCTGCTATGTAGATGTGGAGAGTCATTTAATCCACCCAAAGCATACTTTTTGTAAGCGAGATACTATCGTTTAGAGATAATTAGCCACAAATCAAGGTTGTTTTTGGCCAAAAAGAAGAATCTCCCCATAGACAGCATAAGCCAGCGGATTTTCCATTTCCGTTATTTTTATTTATTTTTTATGTTTGGGTTTTTCTTTTCCTCAGTGTTATGAGCTCATATATAGGACACAATTGTTCACCGTAATCAATTGATATTAAGAAAGGCGTGATAAGGCGTCATCTGCGGGGAGGTACCGTACATATGAAAATAGGCATCAAAAGGTGATATTAGCCCTTCGCTATCCCACCCCAAAAAGCGATTGTCCAATGCCAATCCAAATAGTTTAGCAACTGTTGCTATGCAGGTCAAGCTTTCGCCACCTTATAGCTGTCGATGTTATTTTGCATGGCTGTGTTGTTGAACATATACACGGCTTAACGTCGACTTACACGATTGACCCACCCAGGTGATGGCAATGATACTAATGACCGTAGTCTTACCGTGCAACATTAAAACTCCTGTTGGGTTGTTGACGGGTCGTTAAAAGTTGATTTCTCCCTTTGTCATTTCCTCTAGTTTATTTAAATAATGTCTGCAAATTATGTCCAGTGCATAGACTACTGCAGGCCTGGTTGACTAGATTTAGAAGACATTTTGATGCTCTTGCTACTGAAATGATCAATTATTTATATGGATAAATCCCGTCATTAACAGACCTCTATGTGGGAGAAGGACAGCTTGCCCTGTCTTCCCGCTGCTGGTGATAAATGAGTTACAGTTAAGTACAACTCATTTGTACACAGACACTATGTATTTCCTAATGGCAGCAGTTATAGCCATTAGTGTATTATATCGTATATTAGGGCATATTATCACTTCAGAGTAGGGTGGCCACCTGCAAGACCTCAGAAAGGAGGACACTTTTTGCGGGGCTCGCACCCCCCCCCCCCCAGATATTAATATTATTACTACTACTATTGCACCTGATTTTCACCACCATCCTCTCCAGCATTATGTCCACAGAGAACATATATTTGCTAATTAAATTAACATTTTTAAATTAGGCTATAGGGTACCACAAAGGCCATTCATTTTATAATCAATTTATTTCATTTCATGTTTAGATACCGGTATGTTTTATGTTTAATCTCTTTCTTGTGGGGTTTTTTATACAGTCTTATGGTCATCGGTGTATAGGACATAGAAATAGAATGAAGCCAGTAGCCTATATGTATGTTCACAGTGCTTTAGCCTCCCTTTCTTTATGATGTCGAGCTCCATATTGCTCATTAAATGTAGTTTTTCATTTCGGCATATTTGGTTTATTTATCTCTGCATTAACTATACTAAATTGATTGTGAGAGCTCAAACCGACCATCCCACTGGCAGTGTTGCCAGGTTTTGGAAGAGAACCAAGCAACCATGTCTATGAAAACAAGCCCAAAATAAGCCTGACTAGGCTTAGTAGCCTATTATATAAAACAAGCCCAAAGTCGCTTATAATTAAGCGGACATGGCAACACTCCGAACGTCTCCACTCGCTTCGGAGCTGAGCAGCGCTGCAGAGATTTTAATACCCAGGCAGACGACGTAAATGACAGTTATGGCACAAGCACTGTATATCACAAAAAACCGGACAATTATGTGTCCGGCCAGAGGTTGAGGTGGGAGGAGGACAGGTGGGTCTAAAACCGGACTGTCCGGCGTGAAACCGGACGTCTGGCCACCCTACTTCAGAGATGAGTGGAATATAGCAACTCAGCAGCATGCCTTACGCAGACTGATGCTATCTGGGCAGTACGCTTAGTGTTATGTTTATGCTCCATTTGAAGTGTTACATCATTGGAAGTATTGTAAACTCTAAGTACTGGACCCTCGTCTGGTTTGACAGACAGGTAGTGTGTGCAGGCTGGGTGGTGTGTGATAATCCGGTTGAAGTATTCCTTCGGTACGGCGACTGTGGCGGCGGGCCCGGGAGAACAATAACGCGACACGAGACATATCACACCAAAGGTTCACAGAGTTTATTACACACACAGGAACGTATATAGTGCTGGATCCCAAATGACGTGACAACAAGATATAAGACATAATAACCGCTAACTGCAGCAAGGCTGACCTTGCTGTCTGAGATGTCTCTCGTAGCCTAACTATAAAGTATGCTACAGATCAGTCAGTACACAATACATATCAAGTACACTGTACGTGTCTCACGTTCAAGTACACAGCCAGGCGATAACAAGATTCTAACAGTAAGTACATTCTGTATTTGAGAAGTAGTAATCATTGTGTAATTTACATCTCACAATACATGACTTTAATACACAGCTACTGTAGCACTTGTTATGCCGTGGTGCACTGAAAAGTACTGGAAGATCTTCATAAATATATTTAACAAATAGATTGAACAAATATTTATTATATAATGAGAATACAAGTGCGCATATAATATTTTATCTTGGCGTTCGGCTCTGCTACATACCCTGCTCGGCACAATTATACAGCCTTGTCTTGCAAACACTGTATACAGTACACCCACGTAGTAATGCAGCAAATTAACCCCTTGAGTATATCTGACTGAACTAACTCTGCAAGCTACGTATCATGACCTTGGCCGGTGCCCTCATCCAGTGCCACTTTGACTATGCGTGTGCTTCATGGTACAGAGGTATCTCCACGTTTTTGAAAACAAAGCTGCAGACCTCCCAAAACAAGCTTGTGAGGTTACTGCTAAAATTGAACCCCAGGTCTCATCTTACCTCTGCCCACTTTAGTAGCCTGGGATGGCTAAGGGTGGAGGAGAGAGTATCTCAGCTCTCATTGTGTCTGGTCTTCAAGATCCTAGGTGCCTCTGTTCCAGAGTACCTGATGGGCTACCTGCCCAGAGTGAGGGATGCTCACAGGTACTCAACCAGAGGAAGTCCTTATGATCTAGTTCCTCCCAGTTTCAGGACACTCATGGGAAAAAATGCTTTTTTCTACGCAGCCACTACTCTGTGGAATGCACTCCCTCCAGCCCTGAAATCCCTAAATTCTATTGCAATATTTAGGTAAGACCTGAAATCATGGCTCCATCTACACACTCACTGGTCATAGTTAGCTTCCGACCCTGGATAGCCCATCTCCCATGCTCAGGACTATTCTCTCAGGGTACCTCTTGTCCTATGTATATAGCTCCCAGCCTTATATATAAGGATTATTTATTATATGTTCCATGGTTGTTTTGTCTGTACACTGTGTACAGTATGTATGTGTATAGTTTCATATTACAAAGTGGACCACAATGGAAACAAGCGAAGGCTTTTTTGTGTCTAAGTCCATTTGGCGTTTTTTTTTAAATGATGTCATTTTCTGTAATTTTCTTAAACTGCCAATAAAGTATTCTATCTATCTATATCATGTATCATGTTGAGATTTCAACGGTTGTAATAGCAGCTACACTGCAGCTACACAGAGCTTTTTATTTTTTAAAGATATTGTTTGGGCTTTTCTGTCTTTATTCGGATTGTAGCCTACTGTATAGTGGAGAGTGAAAAATGTGAGAAGAAACAAACAGGGAGTGACACAGAGCATTACTAGCACAGAATGACCACAGACAGCCTGACTATAGCAGTCATTATCTGTCACACATAAACAAGCCTAACATTCAAACGTAAAAGTCGCATCATCTTTCCCCCTATAGAAACACATTATCCAGGTGGATGGTTAAAATGACACCATTTTACGCACACCAGCTCTGTATCCAATTGGCACAACCTCTCTGAACAAACAAAACAAATAGGAGCTGGACTTTAATAAAAAAAACATTTCCCCTGAATGAAAAACACCAGGTGCTTCGTGTGTGAGGTGAGTGGAACACATTGCAGCGCTCCTGTTCTCCATGTCATTATGGGACCGCTTTACTTTGCCCTCTGGGATGAAAAATCACCAGCAGGGAAACTTGTTGTTTTGCTGCCCCTCCAACAGCATTTTACACTGCACTCAGATCTGTTTCAGCTGTTCTGACGTGTGCTTTCCACCAGAAGATGAAGCACTTTCAAAGGCTGTTTTCTGTACAATCATTCATGTGTTTACTTCTGTGAAATTGCCTTTTAAACACCTTTTTTCACGAATTCCGTGCAAGCTGAAGCACTCCTTTGTCCCCCTGTCCATCAAAGCCATAAATGACAAGCTAGCCATAGCCAATTGTAATGTGTTGTAACTGTACAGTGCCCAGTGGGTAATTTACAGCATGGTTAGAATGTTCTGTAATACTTTGTCTAAACAGGTGAAATGCTGTAAATACTGGCCAGATGACAGTGAGATGTACGGTGACATCCAGATCACACTACTGAAGACGGAGACGCTGGCTGAATATACAGTCCGTACCTTTACCTTGGAGAGGGTAAGTCAACCCGAATCTCCCCAGCTATTCAATAGAACATTTGAAGTGAAATCCTTAAGCTGTTTGGTATATAATTGTATTCATGCATATAGAGAGCACAGAGTACGTGACTAACTGGGCAGTGTGTGTAGCAGAGGAACGAGAATGTAATTTAAAAACGTTACTAGAGACAGGTTATCTAAATACAATTATTAATACAAATCAGCACACCATAAGTACTGTATGACTATTAGCTAATCCTACATTTAAATGGAAAAACCTCTGTCCCCAAAACTGGTCATCAAAATGTCTCTGTTCTGCTTGGTTCTCCTCAGTAGCTGGAGCATAGCATTTGTAATTTTCATAATGTTTCTGATGTTTGAGGTGGGTGGCTCTTTCAGTACCTTCATGATGCTCAGTGACTCATTCTCAGGACTGTCTGGGTCAGCTCTGCCCCAGGCTTCCCTTTTTGTTCATGAATTGTCCAATTTCTCTTAGTCTAATTGGAAATAACATTTGAGCACAGCTACTTCAGTGTGGCAAGGTTGGCTGTGCCTTAAATAAAACGTCTGGGTTTCCGAGGCTAGGCTGTGCCAGACAAAATATCATTTAATTGGCAATGGTCCAATGGCTCCATAGAATTAACAATTTTAATCACATCATTGCTGTCATCAACTGCAATAGAGAAGGAAATAATTTACTTCACTTGGTCCTTGAGTTGACTAAAATGTCCTGCAAGGTCTCTGATTCTCTGCCTTGCTGTGTTACTGGCACTCAATAATGAGACGACGGACTGTAGGTGCAGCCCTCGCAGTATGGTAGGCACTTACACACAGCGGGTGGTTACCTCCTACGTACCTGCTGCCTCCATTAAGATGTCTGGCAGCTTTACCTGCACTGCAGCAGCAAGGACAAAGAGAGTGTTCGAGAATTGAGCCAGACTTTAGTAGTTATTGTAGAGTGAGGATATATTATGGATGTTTTGTGGCAGGTTTCATAGAAACTAGACTTGCAGCGTGGGAGTTGTGACTTTGTGAAAGTTTTGACCTTTAATTAGAATGACACAACTTTCAATCAATGGTGAAAAAGACACGTCTCTGCCATGTACCGTCTGACAAGAAGGAGAAAAAAACAATGAACTGGCATAGACAAACAGTTATAAAAGTAATATAAAGCACAGTTTCAGCCATTCAGGTTTGAACCCTTATAAATCTATTTATTTCCTTTTGTCATTTTGCCATTCCTGAAAGTAAGTAATATTTCTCTGTTGCAGTACATAGGTTGAGGACTTAGATCAAGAGTTATTCACATTTTAAGATTTTCGGTCTCGTCTGCTAAAATGGGGGGGCATTTTCGATGACGTCCCACCGGGAATTAACATTGAATGTTGCGCAACAGACGCTCCCAGCCTGTGGAGCGATGCGATCGGTTTTTGATATCAATAATCTCTGTCCTTTTTCTCAATCTCCGTCCTGAGCGCTGGGCGTTACTAGATGATTGAACGGAGAACTCCGTCCTTGCCGCTCAGGGTGACTTGGTCTATTTATAGAACAGCTTAAAATCTGACAGGACTTATTACCGATGAGAACGTGGGCCTCTCTGGATAAATCATCATTGAGAGGAATTAGCATGAGTAGCTGCTTAAAAACACTTCCATCTCCAATATAGCTGGAGAGAGCAGCTGCTCCAGTGCTACTGGTTTGTTCCCAGTGTCCCCATCCTGCAGTCTCCCAAAGGGCTCCTTCATGCTGCTGTTCTTTGAAATGGCTCAGAGTCACTCTGTAGTGACAGTGCCACAAACACTCTATTAGCATCATTCCATCACAGCTGCTCTCACTGGGTGCATGCTGCTGGTTATTCAAATCAGCAGAAATATGGCAGATGCTGACAGTTTGTTTTCGCCCCTCTCCCTCACTAGTCACTTTAGTTTTTTTATTTCTCTCTTCCTCAAACCTTTGCGTTGCATCCACTTTGACATTTAATGTACACTCAGAGTGGTAAATGACTGTCTGTGTTGAAGCTGGGTCTGCTGCCTGGGAAACCAAACATCTATACTATTCGTCCAAAGCATCTCTTTCCACCAGTTGTGATGAACAAACAATAACACCTCTAAAGGCCTTTTCAGACGGGGAGCGACTGACGTACCTAGTAATTATTTTTCAATGAGAGGCGTGTATTCATTTTCGTTACCTGCAGAGAAGTTGAGGGCCGATTATGCAAGCGTATTTTCAAGGGGGAAAATGTGAAATTGTCACACACATGCTAGTTTCGGGCACACGCCCGCGGGCGACTAGACCTGGATTGTGGTGACCTTTTCTTTTACAATACACATCCCTCATGAGCAGACCTGGAGCAGACCTGTCGGTGATAACACCTGCGTCACTCGCTCCCTGTCTGAAAGGACCTTAAGACATCATATTGAGAAACTTCTCAAAATATGACATAATATCATAAAATAATGATATTATGATAATGATTCAACTTTCTCAAGCATGACTTACTCATTTTAAATACTGAGTTACAAGCTTTGTCAAAATGACTCAATGAGAACGTAAACTGGCATGAGCAAACGCTATGAGGCTAAACTCAATGTAATGCTAATTCCTGTTGTCTTTGTGTGTTTTGACAGAGAGGCTACTCAGCCAAGCATGAAGTGCGTCAGTTCCACTTCACCTCGTGGCCAGAGCACGGGGTGCCCTTTCACGCCACAGGCCTGCTGGCCTTTATACGGAGAGTCAAAGCCTCCACGCCTCCCGATGCTGGTCCTGTGGTCGTTCACTGCAGGTTAGCATCTCATGACACGTACTGCCCTGTGGACGTTCACTGTTAGAACAGTTAGAACAGACATTACATCACTTCCTGCCCGCCCCAAACTTTACCAGAGATGGGAACTCCTAAATAAGTCGCACACACAGTGACCTCCGACTTGACTTGACTTGACAAAGACTTTTGAGCATCTCTGATTTATACCTAATGATATATGCTGTATTATTATTATTATTATTATTACTACATACACTCATTATTGTATGAAAATCACCTATACGTTAATATAAATTATCACCTGAGTGATTGCAAACGCAATGAGCGATTACTGTCTGAGAACAGTTCTGCAGAACTGTCTGTCTGTGTGTCACAGAGGGCACAGCTGTATCACACAAAAAACACACCCACGCACACACACACACACACACACACACACACACACACACACACACACACACACACACACACACACACACACACAATGTATGAAATGTATGAGCTGCGTTCGCTTCCCGAGTCTGCGCATCTTACTTGTGTTACTAACAGGTCACACATTTCTGATGAGTAAAACTAAACGTGTGTGTGTGTGTGTGTGTGTGTGTGTGTGTGTGTGTGTGTGTGTGCGTGTGCGTGTGTCTGTGTGTGTGTCAGTGTGGGGGCAGGTCGTACCGGTTGCTACATCGTGCTGGACGTCATGTTGGACATGGCTGAATGTGAAGGCGTGGTGGACATTTACAACTGTGTGAAAACTCTGTGCTCCCGACGCATCAACATGATCCAGACAGAGGTACATTCAGCTGCTATAGTCTATTCACATCAACATGATCCAGACAGAGGTACATTCAGCTGCTATAGTCTATTCACATCAACATGATCCAGACAGAGGTACATTCAGCTGCTATAGTCTATTCACATCAACATGATCCAGACAGAGGTACATTCAGCTGCTATAGAGTCTATTCACATCAACATGATCCAGACAGAGGTACATTCAGCTGCTATAGAGTCTATTCACATCAACATGATCCAGACAGAGGTACATTCAGCTGCTATAGAGTCTATTCACATCAACATGATCCAGACAGAGGTACATTCAGCTGCTATAGAGTCTATTTACATCAACATGATCCAGACAGAGGTATATTCAGCTGCTATAGAGTCTATTCACATCAACATGATCCAGACAGAGGTACATTCAGCTGCTATAGTCTATTCACATCAACATGATCCAGACAGAGGTACATTCAGCTGCTATAGTCTATTCACATCAACATGATCCAGACAGAGGTACATTCAGCTGCTATAGAGTCTATTCACATCAACATGATCCAGACAGAGGTACATTCAGCTGCTATAGAGTCTATTCACATCAACATGATCCAGACAGAGGTACATTCAGCTGCTATAGAGTCTATTCACATCAACATGATCCAGACAGAGGTACATTCAGCTGCTATAGAGTCTATTTACATCAACATGATCCAGACAGAGGTACATTCAGCTGCTATAGAGTCTATTCACATCAACATGATCCAGACAGAGGTATATTCAGCTGCTATAGAGTCTATTCACATCAACATGATCCAGACAGAGGTACATTCAGCTGCATAGAGTCTATTCACATCAACCTGATCCAGACAGAGGTACAGTACATTCAGCTGCTATAGAGTCTATTCACATCAACATGATCCAGACAGAGGTACATTCAGCTGCTATAGAGTCTATTCACATCAACATGATCCAGACAGAGGTACATTCAGCTGCTATAGAGTCTATTCACATCAACATGATCCAGACAGAGGTACATTCAGCTGCTATAGAGTCTATTCACATCAACATGATTCAGACAGAGGTACATTCAGCTGCTATAGAGTCTATTCACATCAACATGATCCACACAGAGGTATATTCAGCTGCTATAGAGTCTATTCACAACATCAACATGATCTACACAGAGGTATATTCAGCTGCTATAGTCTATTCACATCAACATGATCTACACAGAGGTACATTCAGCTGCTCGTACTGACTGTCTATTGACTCCTAGGGATCTAAAGGTGCGTTCATACGGGGGGCAATGATATTTTCCCTGCAGCGAGATGCAAAGTCAATGCAAAGACAAGCAAAGATAAATGAGGCGAACTGGGCATCGTGAATGCGCACAATTCACCTTGCCTCATACACCAACTCAGGCGAAATTCCACGGGTCATAACTCAGCAACGCAAAGACATTCCTCTGGGGAAAAGATCTGAGTACATTAAGATACATTTTCCACCATTCATCACCTTACTTTGATTATTCATTGTTTACGTATCTAGTTTTTTGCTTCTGCTCTTGTTTTATGTGTCTGTCTTCCATGTAGTTTGCAGTGTTGACAGTTTTACAGAGGTGATACTGTTGGACTACAGAGTATAACTCAGGCTGTACACAGAGTAAGACACTCAGTTAATTTCCTCTCCATGTTCACTGTGCTGTTGTTGATGACCTGCAGGAGCAGTACATCTTCATCCATGATGCCATCCTGGAGGCCTGTCTGTGTGGAGAGACGTCCATCCTGGTCAACGAGTTCGCCCTCACCTACAAGGACATGCTGCGCGTGGACTCCCAGAGCAACTCATCCCAGCTACGAGAAGAGTTCCAGGTCAGAACACATTAAATACATATGCAACATATCTGTAACACTAACACATGCACAATTAATCTATAACCCTAAAACATTATTATTATTTCAACTCAGGTCAGAACAACACCTCCATGCAACCACACCAAAATGCCATACAATGCAACTTTTCCACAGTTGTAGCGCCTCCAATGGGTGAAAGCTAATATATTTTGGGGGTACACTCTATAGAGTCCCCTCAACATGTATTTGGGGTTGATTGGATTTTGCGTTCGTGATATATAATATGCTGTTTTTTGTTGTTGTAAGTAAAAAAAACACATCCATATTTGAAGCCAATTACCGGCAAACTGTGTGGAAGTAAATCAAATCATAAATCATAAAGAATACTGTAGAATCGATGTACTGTATGGATGTGGATGTTTTGCACAGAGGGAATATAGAGGGGTGATGACATCACATAACCAGAGGCATCCTTTTTTATACAATAATGATGCTTCATTATGTGCCGTTTGGAGAATATTATATTCATATATTCAAGGTTCAAGGTTACTTTATTTTGTCTCCCGAGGGAGAAATTTGTCTTGGACACAAAAGACCTGCACTGCAGCATTCATGAATACAATACATTACAATACAAGACAATAGAGGTGCACAGTGACTATCTAAATAACACACACGCCAACATACCTAGTGCAAAAAAGAGAGCAGCACCTTAGCATCACCTCAAAACCTTCTGCCCCTACGCTGTCTGCCCTCTGCAATGCAATCTCAACACTTTATCCATCCAGGCTAGATACACAGAACAACAGCAGCCACATTGATCCAGGGTTTTGCATTTCAAAGTAACAGTGGAATTTTAATTCCATATTATGTTCTCATCTTATGCCAGATTTATTGCTCAGTCTCAGGAGAAAAAAAGCTTCTCTGATTACAGACTGTTTGTTCTTCATAAAGACAGAGGTCACGTGTGCTTATTTTGTCTTTGTAAATTCACCCGTCTGACATTAGCGCTGCTGAACGCATCTCTGCTGCGCTTCTCAAACCACTAAGCTACAGTATGGCCGCCCCCCAAATCTCAAAGATAGGACTAATAATTCTAGTCACTTATTAGAGAATCCTGTTGTGACAAAATGAACTAGGGTTGTTTATTTGGCCTAAGTATTTAAAAGCCTACAGATGGTGTCCTCTCCTCACCCTCCTCTCTCCTCTTGTCTTCCTCCTCCTCACCCACTTTTACTTTAGTTCTTGTTTTCTCTCCTCATTTACCCCAGACTCTGAACTCGGTGACGCCTCACCTGGACGTTGAAGAGTGCAGCATTGCGCTGCTGCCCAGGAACCGGGAGAAGAACCGCAGCATGGACGTGTTGCCTCCCGACCGCGCGCTGGCCTTCCTGGTCACCACTGAAGGCGAGAGCAACAACTACATCAACGCGGCGCTCACCGACAGCTTCCACCGGCCCGCCGCCTTCATCGTGACGCCTCACCCGCTCGCCGGCACCACGGCCGACTTCTGGAGGCTGGTGTTTGACTACGGCTGCACCTCGGTGGTCATGTTGAACCAACTCAACCAGTCCAACTCAGCCTGGGTGAGCTCTCTTGTTGTGATCACATTTCACCTTAATTTAGTCAGGGAAGGATAATTGACCGTTTGCAGACCACGGCCATCTTGCCATCAGAGTTTGGAAGCGCTCGTTTTCAGTAAAGCAATGTCCTGCTGCCTCCTGCATTATGTGCAAATTCAAAACAGGTGGTGAGTGATATCCAACAAGCACTTCCAAGCTCCAACACTTCTACATGTCTACAGTGGAGTTTTATGAACACTTTACAGATAGAAAGAGGATAATTCAAGCTTTTCGTACAGCTGGTACTGTTGGTGACTGTTGGTGACTTTGATGTTGTTTAATACAATCAGATAGGCATTTTCTGTTTGGATGTATGGGCTGTCAATGGAAATTTGCACCTAGTTGACTTTAACATGTGCAAACTCTCTGACTCCCTGATTACAAGAACAACAAAATAGCAACAAACAAACAACAAATCCAAAAGATGACAGACATTAGATACAGACATATTTCAGTATTAATCAATTATTGTTTTTGGAATCGATCAAATTATCCAGCTTTAAAACACTTTCTAGACAAGTCCACCATTGGGCATAATATTGAAATATGGTTTACAGGTACAAGCAGTGACATGTTACTGTACTAACACAACATTACAAATTACGAACACGCTCCATCAAAGCTGACCAGTGTACCATATAGCTTCATTTGATTGGCTCTGCAGCAGAAATTAACAGGAAACAAAATTCATGTTTTCGACGATAATTAGTCACGTATTGCAAAATCCTGTTGTGAAGTCGTAATATGGATACCGGTATATTTGTTTCTCTGTATTTGTTAGGGTGCCCCTGGCAAATCTCTCCCCTGGTGTCAGTGTTTGGAGTTTCTAGGAACGTCTCAGGGCCAGATTTACATACATCAAAGGCTCAGAACATGCTGGCCTCTGGAGCTATACATGCCTTTTCTGGCCTAACATCAAATCCTTCTCACCTGGGAAGCTACAGTCTGTGTCTGTCCCTCTGAGCTTAACTTGATATTCCTTAAAACAAATGGCCTGAATTGAAATGTGCTCTGGTAAGGTGCATGTCTGGTTTACTAAGGCTGTAACTACTTATGCAACTGGCCCATGGCACATGGTGTGGAAGGTTCATAGTTGTCTTTGATTTCTGAGACTAATTATTGGGTGACTGAATTAATAGTCTATGTTTTGATTAGGTATTAATTGCCTCCTTTTCAACACCCATCAGTATCAGTAATTACCACCAGTTTTTTAAATGTCTGTGCAAAAGCAAACCTTGCACTCATGAGCATTAAAACCAGCAGAATGTGTAATCAACCACTTATCAAATCTCCTCGCTTCCTCGCTTAAACACTTAAAGAAGACATGTGCACTTGTGATGACACTCTTGGTGTTTTGTGATTCTTACCACTTTTATTTTTAATCGTTATGCCAATTAATTCCTCCCCACACACACTTCTGTGTGTTGTTGTATCCTAATGTCTCACCAGCCACACATTTAGAAAATGCACCTGTGTGCATCATTCTAAAACCACTCATAACTCACACACACAAACACACTTACCGTACACACATCCTCTGCGTGCGTTCTTGAGATAAGCGTAAGAGCTGTTTTGGAAAAAACGCACATGGACTTTAATGCACGTTCATGCATACAGAACTGGTCCGGCCAGCACATTATTTAAATGAAGGGACCTAAAGATGTAGGACATGTAGCTTCCTCCACAAGAAATTTGTAAGAAACTGTTGGCCCGAATATCAACATTTTCTTTTTCTGCTTGTCTACTGCAATTCCTGGCAATAGATGGGTGTATGTGTTATCTTCTAGTACAGTTCAATCATATCTCTCTCTCTCTCTAGCCGTGTGTCCAGTACTGGCCGGAGCCTGGCTTACAGCAGTATGGACCCATGGAAGTGGAGTTTCTGTCCATGTCAGCGGACGAGGATGTCATCACTCGTCTGTTTCGGGTCAAGAATGTCACGAGGGTGAGTTGTTCAAAATGTTTCAGCTCAGGGTTCAGTCTTTCCATTACATTCGGTGGCACTTCATACCTCCAAGATTCAATATTCAAAAAAATTATTTAATTTAATTAAATCACAAATTAAATCGATAGCTGGAATAAATATTCCCAACTGATACAGAGAAAGTTCTGCCACTCAGGTAAGACATAAACCAGTCTAGCACGATCCCATTCACCTACACAGTTTTTTACACGATCAATTATTATATGTCATGATCAGCTGTTAAGGCTCATTCATAGTCTGGATTTTCAGTGGTGGGGTGACCACCAAACTACAACATGACGTCACGAGCCGCGGTGAAGAGCAATCCACCGCCACCGCCCCAGCCTTTTGACTTTCGATCGCTGATTTTCGAGCACCGGTTTTCGAATGAGTTTTGGCCATTGTCACCTGTTTTTCTTTAATAACATGGGCTAGGAATTAGACAAATTAGATAACTTAGTATAGTTCACATTGAGCTGCATGAGACACCCACTTCCATTTCATCCAAGACACCTACTTCCATCTTCGTCTGCCTTACCATTAGGCCGCTAGTAGCCTCGATACCCAGGCTTTCATTTCGTCTGCGCGAAAAGGCCGCTAGTAGATATATATATATTTTTTCTTCACAGAAGCCGAGGCTGGCATGGCACGACTAATTCATTAGCATACATTTTGGGCTCGGTCCAGCCCGAAAACGTCAGGTCAGATAGGGTCAGGTTCGGGCAGAATTTGAGAACTTCAAACTTAGAAGTGCAGGCTCTGAACCGTGATGAGTTTGACTGAAACTTTTCAAAGAATCAAGGGACAATCATAAAAGAAAATACCTGGCATTTTCTCTAGTACTTTGGCAAGAAAGGCTAATTTAGATATGGGTCTAAACATTGTTGATGATGTCAATGACATGATATATTTCTTCAGTAGTTGGAGGAATTACTCCTGAAGATAAAGATGTCATTACATATTGCTAAGATTAAAATGCAGAAAGCTCTTTTCAAAATCTTGTGAGTAACATTTCTAAAGGAGAGGAGAATTTCATGCCATTAATCATTCTCAGTAAATCTGCTGGCACACCGGGTAAAGGTTTTATACACACACACACACTACACTGTGTGTTAGTGTACACCGAGATGGCATGATTTGGACTCTTATGCTGGAAACCTTATCGACAAAAAGGACTGAAGAGCCTCACATCTCTCAGTATTCTGTAAAGCTGAATTCCAAAGAAATCTGTGTGGGGCAGGTGTCAGAGTCAAACTGACATTCAGGATGTTGCTGTGCAATCATGATGTTGACAAATGTACTGTGTACCATTTTCATGTGAAACCTGCAAGTCGGTGTTGTTGTGCACTTTTGAAGGCTGGACGCACTTCTGGGCTGTGTGCTCTCAGGTGATGAGTAACAAATGCGCGCTTCAAGAGCTTCTGACTTTACGGCAGCCAGCATTTGGGTCGCTCCAGCAAGTTCCAAACGAAGAGCCTTCTTTGTCTGTAGGCTTCACTTGCTATCATGCTACAACACACAGCGTGCCTCAGTGCCCCCATACTCTGTCTCTGTCCTTCTAGCTACTTTCTTATGCACACGGCACTACTCACTCCGGTGTTGCGTCCCGCCAGTGGCAGTGTCAGGGAAGTTGTCAAATAAATACACTGCAAAACTGTAGCCTGAAGACTTGCGCAGGGCAGGTCGGCAGAACCCTAAACAATTTATTCATAGCTCCCTATTATACATGCTGCAAAGGACATATTTGAATTCACCAGGCCAGGAAATTGAACCAGCTCTGCTGGGATTTCCATAAATCCACCTATAAGGGTGAAGATGTACACCATAGCCACTCCCCGTACTGTGGGAAAACACAGTAGAGAAGCACATTGACATGCATGCAGTAAAGGTCAGTCTCACCCCCTTTTTTCAATTTCCTCCCGTCATTACCTTCAGTGGGCGTCTTCCCTGCCTTTCATGCGTCCATTGGCATACTAAAGAGGGGCTCTGATTGGAATGCAGACCATATTTCTCAGCAGAGGAGTTATTTCCCAGAGGCTCTGCTGTTTTTGTTCATAAAACCATAACGGACATTTAAATTAAATGAAGTACCTGGCGTGAGGAAAATTGAACAAAAAACGGGGCACTGCAAGAATGCTAAATGGAAGTGTCCAGTTTGTCCTCTCGTTGGAGAAACACTTGTGTGCGCGTGGCATGCGTATGTACCCTCAAAGGTGCTCATTGTCTCTTGCCTTAAAAAAAGGTTGGTTTTGTGATTTTTCCCATGCATTTAATATAATATGAATTTGCACAAGAACGCAAGAAGCGCCAGCATATGGGATCACCGTGGAGTGCTTTAGGAATGCCAGTGCAGGGTGGCAGCGGTACCCACAGCCCTCCCTCCTGTGCTGACTGTGACTAGCATCCTCAGCTCCCCTGCCAGCTGGCCTTGGCATTCTCCTTAAACTGGCACAGGCACACACACACACACACACACACACACACACACACACACACACACACACACACACATCCACCCACACACAGTAAGATGATGTAGCTTTATTCTGCGCTCTCTCTCTCTCTCTCTCTCTCTATATATATATATATATATATATATATATCTAGCACATGTTTTCCTGTGTGTGTGATGAAATCGTACAAATAAAAGAGGAATGCATGGTAAGCATTATATGGAGGTGTAAAATACACACCTGTACAGTAGCTCACATTCCTCTGTGTGTCGTCAGGTGTCTTTACAGCCCAGTTTATACATGACTAACGACGTTCCACCGCTCCTTAAGTGTGAGCTGACGTTCACCGGGGGCGTGGCTATGTATGAGCACACCGGGACCTCTCAGCCCCCTGCCCAGCAATACACCCATAAATCTAAGAGTCACACTGCTGACAGTGCACGCACGCACGCACACACACACACACACACACACACACACACACACACACACACACACACACACACACACACACACACACACACACACACACTAAGATGATGTAGCTTTATTCTGTGCACTCTCTCTCTCTCTCTCTCTCTCTCTCACACACACACACACACGACACGCACACACACACACACACACACACACACACACACACACACACACACACACACACACAAGTGTTAAATGGCACATACAGAAACTTGTCTACCCAGCACGCACTTGCAGCTGCATGCTGACGGATGCAGAGACACTGGAATGCAAACAACTACATCTTGTGTAGGCATCCAGGCGTACACACACACACACACACACACACACACACACACACACACACACACACACACACACACACACACACACAGCTATTGTTTATGAGCTGTGTTGTCTTCCTCAGCTCCAGGAGGGCCAGCTGGTCGTGTGCCAGTTCCAGTTCCAGCGCTGGTCAGCGTACCGTGACGTGCCCGACTCCAAGAAGGCCTTCCTCAACCTGCTGGCTCAAGTGCACAAGTGGCAGAGGGAGTGTGGAGAGGGACGCACCGTTGTCCACTGCCTGTGAGTCACCTGGTGTCTGTGATGCATTACAAACACTCTTACAATGCATTATAAACATTTGTATAATGTATTATAACGTTCTTATAATGTATCAAAACATTATAATGCATTATAAACATACTTACAATGCATTATAATCCACTTATATAACACTGATTAAGTATATGACTAAGACAACTGGCGATCACCCTGGAAGGAAGGAGAGCTATCAACAATGCCCTCCCTCCACAAATGCCCAGACACTCAAACACCACCCCTTTTGTAAGAGCAGGACAACACCCAGCAAAGCCATCTGCAAGAGTAGAAACAACCATCCTAGACTCTGCCTGAGACTGGAGGATGCTGGTTGATCTAGACAAGAAACTCGTCTTCCCGCCTGAGATCATTATACAACTAACCTCGTGATCAACCTCCCAGAAGTCTGTTTACATTGTTGAACTAACTGTACCATGGGAAGCTGCAGTTGGTGAAGCATACGAACGCAAACAACTGAAGTACTCTGAAATAGCAGCCGAGGCAGAACAACGCGGCTGGCGTGCCCAGGTGCTTCCGGTTGAGGTCGGGTGTAGAGGATTTGTTGCCACGTCCACAACCAAGCTTCTTGAGGGGATGGGAGTGCGAGGACAGGCGTTCCTCAAAGCCGTCAGGTCGCTGTCAGAGGCTGCCGAACGAAGCAGCAGCTGGCTATGGATCAAGAGAAAGGACCCCAACTTGGCTGCAAAATGAACATGGATGTTGTGAAAGCTGAGGGGGGCACAGGTGTCACCGTTGAGCCCTTTGGAGGCTCTGTGTGTGTGTGTGTGTGTGTGTGTGTGTGTGTGTGTGTGTGTGTGTGTGTGTGTGTGTGTGTGTGTGTGTGTGTGTGTGTGTGCGTGTGTGCCATGTGTGATGCGTGCGTGCGTGTCTTACTCTTTACTGTCTTGTTGTCATAAGCTCCCCGGTTGGAGCAGAGCCCCCTGATGAATATGAATAGATGCTGCAGAATTGGTCTGCCAGCATCACTCAGCACTGTCACATGGCGTTAGCCGCGACAACCGGGACAGAGATTATGGAGATGAAATCAATGATGTCTTCATACAGAAAGCCTTGGTTCTGGACACAGTGAATCCTACACTGCCAAAGCACTGAGGACGATTGATGCTCTTAATATTGCTGCTATTGGCTGCTGGGTCTGCCATGCCCTTCTGTGACTTCACCTCTGGAGAGAGGAAGTGTGGCAGTAGTTTATTGATTATGGCCTTTCATTTACGATAACCTGGACAATACCTCTGGCAGGATGTCGCATAATGTGGCCGTTTCTCACTTTTCACTTGCTTGTAGCGTTTCCTCTTTGACCATTTCTCTATGAAGACACAGTGTGTCCATATGAACCAGTATCAATTGGAGACACAAGCATGGTTATTATTGATCACTGAACTTCAACAATGTGTTGATTTCATTCCTGGAAACATGTGAAAAAACATGAGGGTGATTCTCGGTTGTTACTGTGTTTGTGATAAATCCATACTCTACTGTATACATTACAGCTGGGGTTCGAACCAGGCTCTACTGTACCTCCTACTGATATGAAATGGCTCTTATATTGTTTCCGTTGTTATGGTTGTTTAGCATTATTGTTGTTGCACATTGTACCTATTGAGCGTTCACTCCTGCGATATGGATTTTTAATACTTGTGTTCCATCTATTTAGCCACTTTGTGTTCATCTAGGGAGCACTAGATCAACACGAAGTGAACATTTGCTGATCTCTCAAAGCCTGTTTCAACAGAATACTGTATGTCATAGAATGATGGGAAAGAAAAATGTTGATGATTATTTTCCAATCTCTCATGTCGTCATGATTGTCCTGTGAGTGTTTTGGTTAGATGATATCCTATATGCTCAAAATGATGTTGTCACTGTCACCTTGAAAAGGGCTCTAAGCAACAAATTGCTGGGCACAGCAATTTACTGGTTCCAACTGACGCTGCATGGGCAGGTTCGACCAATATTAAATATATACTGATAAAGTTGCCAGAAACAGTCGATGTGGAGTAAAGGGGACATGAATCAGATGTTTAAATCAGAGCTCATTTATATGAATCAGATTAATTTCATTTGGTTAAGGATGAAAGAAAGTGGCTCATGTAACCACATGTGCACCATGGCATAATTGTGCACCATGGCATTGTCAACATGCAAATGGACAAACTGACCTGTGACCATTGTGTTGTTGCCCACAGAAACGGCAGTGGCCGCAGTGGGACCTTCTGTGCCTGCACCATTCTGCTGGAGATGATCCAGTACCAGAACATGGTGGACATATTCTATGCTGTCAAGACACTACGCAACTCCAAACCCAACATGCTGGAGTCTCTGGTAAGAGGTGGCTTTCATTCAAATACACCACTAGGAGGTGTTCCAGATGTAAAGAAAATGTGTCTGGCCAGGCACAGATTTGGCCATAAATGAATGAGCAAAAAGCCTGTTAATTATCTTTAATAAAAAACGATATTGCACACTGCCAAAGGTCTAGACCCCTCACAGATTTCAACATCTAACAGACTGTGTTTGCTTGAAACCCTGAATCACAGCTTTCCGACTATATAGTACAATCTTTATTGTTTGATTCTCTTCCTCAGGACCAGTACCGATTTTGCTACGACTTCATCCTGGAGTACTTGGACTGCTTTGAAGGGAGCTAGCAACATGTTTACTGTGGGCTGTGGATTGTGTCTGGGACTCTCAGTGGCCATGCTGCCTGCACTGCAGGAGCGTGCATGGAGCTCGTTCTCGGTGGCTCTCCATGAGTGGATTATTCTCTACTGTAAATAAAAGAAAACAGTAAGTAAAGTCCACACTTGTTAATGAACTTTAGGACTGCATTACTTACTGAGTTCAATTAGGACTTGGTGTTACGTAGCCTACTGTATATATAAAGCTTTATTTGTATAGCACCTTTTATGAACAGGGTCACAAAGTGCTTAACGGAAAGAAACATAAAACATAGCATAGATCAAATAACACAGCAGACATTATGTCTGCATGTTCTCTGGAGTGATTCAGAGGGACACACGTCAGTTTGAGGAGGGTGAGAAGCATGTTTTTTCATTAGAGGGATGGAGGTGGGTAGAGTGGCCGCATGGCAACCAGAAGGTTCCCAGTTCGATTCCGTGCTCCCCCAGAGTTAGTTTTGAAGTGTCCTTGAGCAAGACACTGAACCCCTAATTGCATGGTTTCCTCTGCCATCGGTGTATGGACGTGTGTGTGTGTGTGTGTGTGTGTGTGTGTAAATGGGTGAATGAATGCAATGCACAATCTATGTAAATATATTTTACTACCAGGAGAGCTTCTCAGTTGCTCAAACATGGGTACTTCTGTTTTGTTCTCTTGATGTAGTCCACTAACCATGGACTGCAGGAAGATAGGAGAGAAGCTGGACTCCATCTACATCACCCGGTCAGCTGAGTCAGCAGCTTCCTCTGCGCCCGCATCACCGAGGACAACTCCTGGGACGAGCACACAGGCCCTGTGGTGAAGAAGGCACAGCAAGGCCTCTTTCACCTCAAGTTACCCTGATGAACCCCTCCCACCCCTGTATGATGATTCATCATTTATCGACACAAGACTGAGTGACTTGGTCAGTCCTTTGTGTGCCGTTGGCCATGAAGCTCCACCAAGCCCCCTTATGCTGTGTTCTGGTTTTGGATTAATGACTCCTGCTTTATTCTGGAACATTTGCTCATGAACTACTGACGTGTCATAATGAGATGCCTGCTTAGGTTAAAGGAGCACTTCACACACTTTGAAGCTTGTCTTGATACAATTGGACCTAAGATGCCATATTTCAGGTACTCACTCTGCGCCTCATTTGTCATTTGTGTACAGCATTAGTGAGGACAATTCTATGAATGTATGGTTGAAAATGGGTGAAGTGGTCCTTTAACTGTTGTAAATATGTCTCTGATTGAATATTTCTTATATTCACTGTACATAGTTATCCATATTGCCACTGTGTAGCTGGCTGACACTACAAGTACATATGTCAGCCTTTCATTATTATTCACTGTTGATATTCTCTACATACGTATATACAGTACATGATAGATGTATTCCCATATTATTGGTGGTAGATTGTACATTATACAGGTACGTATGCCTACATTTACTGTATATTTATATCTAACCTGGTCAGAAGGCTATAGGTCAGACTTGAAAAATATTCTTTTTTTTATCGTACAATTTTGTATTCATATATAGATGAGTGTGTGTGTGTGTGTGTGTGTGTGTGTGTGTGTGCGCGTGCGCGTGTGCATGCGTGCGTGCGTGTGTGCGTGCATGCGTGGTCTAATGCAGTGATACTCAACCTCAGGCCCGCGGGCCACATCAGGCCCGCGGGACCATTATGACTGGCCCACCAATGAAAATCTTAAAAAAAGAATCTGGAAAATGAAATAAAAATAAATAAATCTGAATGAAGTTATCTTTAATTACATTATTATAAGTAATACTATTAGAGTTGTACTATTACTCGAACGAAAATAAGGGGGAGATGCAATGCAAATGAAAGACATATACTGTGTATCCATATTCCCTGACATAATTTTATAGCTAAACGGACAGAATTCTATTTTATTTGAATGATGAAACCCAGCTGCCATTAATAGTTGGAAATGTAAATGGAAATTGCGGAAATTGCGGAAATGGAAATTGCGGAAATTGCGGAAATGGTGGAAATGGAAATTGCGGAAATGCGGAAATGGAAATTGCGGAAATTGCGGAAATGGAAATTGCGGAAATGGTAATTGCGGAAATTGCTCTTCACTTATAGCTATCTATTTTCAGGTAGATTGTTTTATTTTACTCAGTCAGCCATATCACTACTCATTTTTTTTCATGAAAAAGGTCATATGGGTAATCTATTTTCAGGCAAATTGTGTTTATTGTATTTTATTTTACTCAGCCATAACAATTTATTTTCTGTTAACCAACTTGCTGGCTGGCAGGCAGGCAGACAGCTACTCATAGACAGGCAGACAGACAGACAGCTACTCATGGAGAATTGGACAGGCAGGCAGTCAGACAGCTACTCATAGACAGGCAGACAGACAGCTACTCATGGAGAATTGGACAGGCAGGCAGACAGCTACTCATGGACAATTGGACAGGCAGGAAGGCAGACAGCTACTCATAGACAGACAGACAGCTACTCATGGACAATTGGACAGGCAGGAAGGCAGACAGCTACTCATAGACAGACAGACAGCTACTCATAGACAATTGGGCAGGCAGGCAGACAGCTACTCATAGACAGACAGACAGCTACTCATGGACAATTGGACAGGCAGGAAGGCAGACAGCTACTCATAGACAGGAAGACAGACAGCTACTCATGGACAATTAGGCAGGCAGGCAGACAGCTACTCATAGACAGGCAGACAGACAGCTACTCATGGACAATTAGGCAGGCAGGCAGACAGACAGCTACTCATGGACAATTGGACAGGCAGGCAGGCAGACAGACAGCTACTCATAGACAGGCAGGCAGACAGCTACTCATAGACAGGCAGACAGTAAGACAGCTACTCATTGACAGACAGACAAATAACTACTCATGGACAGACAGACAGACAGGCAGGCAGGCAAAGAGCTACTCATGTTATGTTATTATGTTATTATAACAGCTACTCATGTTATGTGCAATAATTTGTGCAGTTATGGAAACAGCTCTTTGTGTTTATGCAAGAAAATGTAACACATTTATTTATTTACATATTGTGTGCATGCACATTGTACTTTGATACATTTTGCGAAAATAAAGCAATTGAAAGAGAGAAGTTATCAAGTATCATTAATGTCGTAATTTTATCTACTGGCCCCTGGCCCCTTGCCATTTTTGTAATGTGGCCCACAGGTAAATCTATTTGAGTATCCCTGGTCTAATGTCTAATGTGTCTGTGTGTCTGCTTATGTATGAAGATGAAGAACTTTGTGTTTTGAAAAATGCATAGAAATAAAATGTATTGTTATCAGTGTAGTTGTGTTATTGAAATGGGTTTGGTACATAATTACAATAAAATATGAATCTTTGTTGGAAAACCTCTAATATAAAATTAGGCTGACGTCACATTTCTCCAACAGAGCAGAACCCCTCCGAAACATGTGCCACCTCTCAGCCTCATGTGCGCCTGAAGAATGTTGGGGCAGGACCAAAAATGTTATACAAATATTTCATTTGGACCCAAATTAAATGTACAGAGGACATAGGGTCATGCATGTAAAGAAAGAAACTGCCCTTGTTTAAGGCAGTGGATGCTCAACTTTAAATATAACTTAACTCATAAACCAGTGGAAAAAGCGGCACTCCAAAATGCTCAGATGCATTGTCTCATGTTTTATTGAGAATGCTGAATAAGGCGTCATACATATTTCCCATCTGATCTACAAATCATGTGAACAGGATGGGACTGTTGATGAAATTAGATCTACAGATAATGGCATGGGACTGTTGATGGAATTAGACCTACAAATCATGGGTATGTGACTGTCAATGCAATTAGATCTACAAATGGGCCTAATGGGGATGGGACTGTCGATGGAATTAGACCTACAAATTATGGGGATGGGATCGACTGTCTAGAATAGATCACATTTTTCTTGCTGCTTGTCGGATTGCCTTGAAACTTCACCCACGCACTCTTGAGTGGTGTGGATTTCAATGGTGCAACCCGGAAGTGCCCTTACCTTCTGAACGCAAGTTCGCACAGGTATATATATAATACAATATAGGTATGACAGTGGACCTGGGTGTTGCAAGTGCATCACTGCTCGGCAGCAGTGTTATGGCATTGTTTACAGAGAAGATTGTGTGCACATCTTTTGCCTGTATTTAGGCTCTTTAGGTGCTGAATGTCAAGGCATCAAAGCAAACATCAAGGAGAAGAAAGGAACATCCGCAACAGTGTTGACAAATGCTGTATGTGTACACTCCATAAAACATAGATTTGTTTTACTGAGCACACATACAGCATTTGGTATTATATAGGCCTACCAAAATATTAATATGTTCAAGAAATTCCAATGACCGTTAGACGTCTAAGAATTGCTTTAGTCCAGGACAGCCCTAATATCCATATTCACTGGGGATTCATTCATTAATATATTCATTGGCAATAAACCAATTTATTCAGAGACCCAGTTGCACATTCAGAATGTCTCTGTAGCATAACTATAAACCTCTCTCACCCAACCAGGTGATTATCATTCACATTCATCTCCACACCGTTGACTGAGTGGATTCACCAGAGCTGTTAGAAGCTTTGGTATTTATCTGGAGCAGAGTGTGTAGCTGCTCCGTTGCACTATTTATCCATGTGCTTCTCTATTCTTCCTCTACAATGAGCAGCTTATCAACCCCACGCAGTTTGTTCACCTGTACTGGCAGGGATAGACACTATCAAGGACTGGAAGAGGGCCATCCATTCTGGGAGGGGCTATGCTCAGGTAGAGAAATAAAACAAACACCTCATTATCACCACTGATCACTGTCTAGGTGACAGCTGTGAAGGACACCCTGCCAAAACATTCCAGAGACTGTGAGTAAGCAGTGCCATTGTGGCAGCCTGCAGGAGGGTCAAATAACATGCAGGCTAATAAGGCTAGCAAACCACTGAGACTCTGCCTTTTCATGTTGGCACTTGTTCTTTGGTAGAACTGTATTAACTGTATTATACTTGCTCAGTATGTCCCTTCTTCACCCTTGCGTGTGTGTGTGTGTGTGCGTGGTGTGTGTGTGTGTGTGTGTGTGTGTGTGTGTGTGTGTGTGTGTGTGTGTGTGTGTGTGTGTGTGTGTGTGTGTGTGTGTGTGCGTGTGTGTGTGTGTGTGTGTGTGTGTGTGTGTGTGTGTGTGTGTGTGTGTCTGATGATTAAAGCACTGATAGATTTCTACCAGCATGACACTGTTTCCACCCAAACCTGTTGCAGCATTGTTGTTGTGCTGTTGATCAACAGCTCCCGTCTCCCTCCAGGGGGCGCAGCCCCTCATCTGTGACCCTCCAGGAGGACAGTCAGCTGGCTCCCATGACAGGTAAA
Organism: Protomyctophum bolini; assembly: GCF_963924005.1. Classification (NCBI taxonomy): domain Eukaryota; kingdom Metazoa; phylum Chordata; class Actinopteri; order Myctophiformes; family Myctophidae; genus Protomyctophum; species Protomyctophum bolini. Next base: position 35,781,301 of record NC_137868.1, on the reverse strand, counting down.
CACAACCCCAGACTCATTGCCATTGACAATGACAGCTTTCTATAGATGTTTCTCTCACTTCTGCTTTGGATGCAGTATTCTGTCACACCAATGAAAGGATTCACACACACACACACACACACACACACGCACGCACGCACGCACACACACACACACACACACACACACACACACACACACACACACACACACACACACACACACACACACACACACACACACACACACACACACACACACACACACACACACACACACACACACACACACAAAAATACCTTTCACGATTCATTCAGAATTAATCTATTTGCGATAATGGAAAGATAAGGCTCATCTTTGACACATACAATACAGGGTCTTGGAGGCCTCTGTACTGGAAAATGAATTAAAGTTGAAAGAGAAAATGTGCTGCTCACAGCAGTGAGTTGGCTTTGATGTCACAACAACCTCTGAAATCTGGAGATAAGAAGAACAAAATACTTGACCTTGAACACTGTTCCTTCTTATGCTAGAAGAAGTAAAACATTTTGCATGTTTACAGACTTGTGTGGTTCTCTGTAGTCATGGTTTTCAGTGTGAACTGACAATAAAGTACTATATCATATATCATATCATGGTTGCAGTTAATAATATCTGCCAGAGGCAACCAGACTATAGTTATTGCCTGACTTTATTCTAGACAAGAGGTGCCTGTGGGGCCTCTAAGGCGGGGCCGTTGGGCACTGGCCTACTTGGAATGAGGCGGAGTGGAAATGCATGCCCCGCCCAGATATTATGTCTGTGTCCCTTTTATGCCCGACGTCAGAATGATGTCAGAGTGTGGGGATGTCAGAACCACCAGCTTATGGAGTTCTGTGTCAGACATGCCTAAATAGTGTTGTGAGGCCAGAGGTCCAGAGCCCGGGCAGAGGCCTTTTTGGGGCGGTTATGGACAACCGTGGGTCCGACCGACTCGACACCGGGCACTGCACTCCCTGTGGTGGGGTGGAACGCGTGTGTCGAATTTGATGTCGGTGGGCTAACGGTTCTCCAGTTACGTGGATTACAGACATACTGTAAAGACGTACACACAGAGACTCGGTGCATTTATAGATAGATAGAAGATAAACATTCTGTATAAACGTTCTGTGACGTCATGTCCGTCAATCAGACATAATCATCATCGAGGGAAAGTGCAACCACATTTACAAGTTTCATGATTTTTTTGTGCCTGTCCCAGAATACTCCAAGGTAGCATTTCTGAACAACAGGAGACCTGTTGCCCTTTGCTTATTGTCAGCAAATGCTTTGAGAGGTTGGTGAGGTACTTCATCTGTTCAGTGCTGCCCACCAGCGGGTTGAACCCATGGCAATTTGCATATCATCAAAACAGATTTACTGATAATGCAATTGCCTTGGCTCTTCTCACTGCCCTCTCTCAACTTGGGCTTGCAAGCTCCACACAAGCTCAGAGATCTATGCACCCTGTTTGGGTGGCGTAGGGGTAATATTCCATCCGATCACCATGGAGACTATAGGGTTTGAATCCTCCACACAGGGAAACAACTTGTCAAGTCTCTTCATGATGCGATGTGAGTGGGACTGAGTCACTGATAGCGTGTTCTCCGCATGAGTAGGGGTTGCCAGTGACAGGGATGCAGTCCCTGTCACTGGCAACTGGGGGAATTGACATAAGGTCGGACTAAATACATATTTTATTTTTAATTTTTATTTAGGCTATTTTTTTAAGAATGGATATTTGGGTCATTTGTAGGAGGCTAGAAGACTATAAACGAAGGGTTAATGTGGGAGTGATCATAGGGGACGTCTGGAAATCAGAAGGACACAGGTAACATTCACCTCTAATAGTGAGTAGAGAGGTCGTCTGGAAATCAGAAGGACACAGGTACCATTCACCTCTAATAGTGAGTAGAGAGGTCGTGTGGAAATCAGAAGGACACAGGTAACATTCACCTCTAATAGTGAGTAGAGAGGTCGTCTGGAAATCAGAAGGACACAGGTACCATTCACCTCTAATAGTGAGTAGAGAGGTCGTGTGGAAATCAGAAGGACACAGGTACCATTCACCTCTAATAGTGAGTAGAGAGGTCGTGTGGAAATCAGAAGGACACAGGTACCATTCACCTCTAATAGTGAGTAGAGAGGTCGTGTGGTAATCATAAGGACACAGGTACCTTTCACCTCTAATAGTGAGTACAGAGGTCGTGTGGAAATCAGAAGGACACAGGTACCATTCACCTCTAATAGTGAGTAGAGAGGTCGTGTGGAAATCAGAAGGACACAGGTACCATTCACCTCTAATAGTGAGTAGAGAGGTCGTGTGGTAATCATAAGGACACAGGTACCTTTCACCTCTAATAGTGAGTACAGAGGTCGTGTGGAAATCAGAAGGACACAGGTACCTTTCACCTCTAATAGTGAGTAGAGAGGTCGTGTGGAAATCAGAAGGACACAGGTACCATTCACCTCTAATAGTGAGTAGAGAGGTCGTGTGAAAATCAGAAGGACACAGGTACCATTCACCTCTAATAGTGAGTAGAGAGGTCGTGTGAAAATCAGAAGGACACAGGTACCATTCACCTCTCGTGCGCCTGTCATTCCGCACAGTAATTAAGATGCGGTAAAATGAGTGATCAATATGATCTAATTTGTGCCTTGTGTTACATAGACATTTTAAAGCACTCATAATTATGTTTGTGGACTAATATCACACCCAGGAACTTATCTTGAAATATTTTCAGATTCTATTTCAATGTTAATATCATCACCTTTACTATACATGAGTGTATATTTTATGATTATCAAACAGTATGTTGGTTCTTATTAAACTGAAAAGTTGTTATCATACACATAAAACAAAATTCAATATCTTCAATGTAGCCTAATTGGACCTAATACAATAGGCTATAATTTGTTGTCTTGTTTCATGGCAAGCATTGATTGCCTGCAGCAACAAAATCTATGCCTTTCCTCTTGATTGGAATTTCTATCCTAGAGTCTACAGACATGGACTTTTATCATCTCTGTCTTTAAAGGCTGAAATGTGTCAATAGTACTGTACTCGCTATTGAAATACCAACCTTCTTAACCCTAGAACACTAAACACGGGTATATTATACCCAATGTAAAATATTCCATAAAAAATATTTCTCATCAAAATATATATCAGAAATACACCCTATCATGGGGGGGCAAAATCGGTGAAAAACGTGCATATATATTTTTTTATATTCCTAAAAAACATCCACCCAAGACATGTGAGAATGGTCCAGTGAATTAATGTCCATTGTGGGTGTATGGGATTATTTTTCTCTATCACAGTATCACTAAACACGGGTGAAATTCACCCGGACACCTGCCTGTAGAAAGAAACAGGGATGTGGGAAGGGAAACAAACCTACCTTCTATGATGTCACTGAGCATCATGAAGGTACTGAAAGATCTATCCACCTCAGACATCAGCAACATGAAAATAAAAAAATATATAATCGTGTTTAGTGTAGGGTTAAGAGTAATAATGATGCTCTACATACAGTACAACAATCTTATGTACCTTTTATCATGTATAGCCTACTATAGTGTGGGCAATGTTTTCTGTTGTGGAGTTGGTCTACTGGTTTATTTTATTTTGTATAATTTTATTTTGATCAATGTGAACACAGAGTAAAAGCTGCCATATCTGCACGGCACCCCAAGCTCCTATTTTGAAAGAAATCCTGGCGCTGATTGCGTTAAGGCTTAAGGCTTATTGCAAGGCTTGGGCGATCATAATCTCCCAAGGCATGCATGAAGGGAAAACAAAATTCCTGCTCATTTTGGTCAATAAATATAATCAGAACAAATTAGAATAGAAGTGTCAAACCAGACATGAAGATAAAGCAAGCGACACATTGTATCTGCAAGCCACTTTCCCTGGGTAATAACCTAATCTACTTAATTTGCTTGCTCTAGGTGACCGACACGCACACACACACACACACACACACACACACACACACACACACACACACACACACACACACACACACACACACACACACACACACACACACACACACGACACACAAACATATGCACACATTCAGATGTATGCACATTTAGTCATGTAAATTGATAGGCCATGAACACAGTCTCACAGACTGCAGTCACTGCACCTTCAGGCACTTCAAAGTGTTCTATAGCCATTGACTAATGTACATACATATTTAGTTTACCTTATACTTATTATTACTTGCGCAAGCAGAGAGCGCAGTAGTTTCGCCCGGCTCGTATGCACCGTTTTTTATTGAAGTGATGAACGATGAAACATTAAAACAAATATGAGTGAATAACTAATACTTCAAAAAAATATTTATTTTTAAAATCTTAATTGTTATTACTTATTTTTTTTAAATAGCCAAAGGGGGGAAAAAATAAATGAAAACCATGACATTTCTTGTTTTCACTTGCTGCTTCCTGAATATCAGGGACCAGTTTCTGAGAAGTTATTTTCATAACATCATTAAATAATATGTATAATCATTAATCTGCAGTGGTGGGATATATGATAATTTCTTTGTCAGAGCTCTGTTATCTGAATGGTCCCTGGTTATAGACCCTTGTACTGGAGAAGTATAGTAGGCTACTCTTCGAAGCAGCAGAGAGCAGGAAGGGTTAGGGAGGGAAGCTCATAACTGGGATTGAGCGTTTGGTTTATATTTCTTTAAAAATAATCATAACGTTTGACAGGAATGTGCTAGAGACTTACTTTTTTTTGGACAGACTCGTACATTTATGCTCTACAAGTGGGGGGCCGGAAAAAATCATCTCGCGGGCCGTATGTTTGACATGGCTGAAGTAGACGCTCCAGTAAATTGATAGACACTCCCCAACCAGGCTTCAAGCGCGCTCTTTAAAACCCTCCGGTAGCCACGCCCCCTCCACACACACACACACACACACACACACACACACGAGTACACGGGCTGCAAACTTATGTTTGTTATAGTAAACAGAGTGAAAAATATAAACAACTTATAATGTAACTTTGCACTCCATGAAGTGGAGTAGTCTGGCGTGTTAGGAAGTGAAAACTGCTCAGTCACAAGTGTGTGGCAGCTTGAAAGAGAAGTTATCTTCATAACAACAAACTGGTGGATTTGTTTTCATTCTGCAGGTGAGTTAGCTACCTATGCTAAGTGAGCATTAACGTGCATGGGTGTGTGTGTGTGTGTGTGTGTGTGTGTGTGTGTGTGTGTGTGTGTGTGTGTGTGAGTGTGTGTGTGTGTGTGTGAGTGTGTGTGTGAGAGAGAGAGAGAGAGAGAGAGAGAGAGAGAGAGAGAGATAGATAGATAAGGGGGGGGGGGGTGAAATAAACAAACATAGGTGCTTGAAGTGCTGTGTGCACAAAGTGTTACCTGAATTTCACACAAACCTGAGTTAGCTAAGCATTAACGTGTGTGTGTGTGTGTGTGTGTATGTGTGTGTGTGTGTGTGTGTGCGCGCACGCTGTGCAAGAGGGGGGGACTGGAGGTTGAAATGAAACAAAAAAACAAACGGGTGCATTAAGTGCTATATGTGTGCATATACATAAATAGAATAAATATATACAGACACAATGTTTTGTTTGGGGTGTCACAGCACCAAATCATTCTTCTTAACTGTTTACCAATCATGGTTTAAAGGAGAATTCCATGCTAGAAGGCTTTCTTACTTTTCTTTGTAGTTGTTACGTCCCCACCAAATAGGTCCACGTGTTATTTTCTGCAAAAGCGCATTATTAGCTATTTCCCCTACCATAAACCCCCAATGAATTGAATTGAATAGGGCATTGGGGTGTTGTGCTAATTTGCTTATTTCCATTGCTCAAAAAAATCATAATGTAAATAGTATCCCAAGCGGCACACTTTACTACTTATTTCGATGGAAATAAGCGAATTAGCACAAAAATCCAACCCCCATTGTGGGCTTATACTGTATATGGGGAAATAGCCAATACTTATACTCAAAGCATTATGGTCTCTCTCTCAACCTGCTCCACAGGTACACGGGCCAGGGTGACGACCCCAGATCCCCAAGATCAGCTTCTTCTCAGCCCTGACATGCTGTTAATGCTGGACCCTATAGAGCCCTGACATGCTGTGAATGCTGGACCCTATGGAGCCCTGACATGCTGTGAATGCTGGACCCTATAGAGCCCTGAAATGCTGTGAATGCTGGACCCTATAGAGCCCTGACATGCTGTTAATGCTGGACCCTATAGAGCCCTGACATGCTGTGAATGCTGGACCCTATAGAGCCCTTACATGCTGTGAATGCTGGACCCTATAGAGTCCTGAAATGCTGTGAATGCTGGACCCTATAGAGCCCTGACATGCTGTGAATGCTGGACCCTATAGAGCCCTGAAATGCTGTGAATGCTGGACCCTATAGAGCCCTGAAATGCTGTGAATGCTGGACCCTATAGAGCCCTGAAATGCTGTGAATGCTGGACCCTATAGAGCCCTGAAATGCTGTGAATGCTGGACCCTATAGAGCCCTGAAATGCTGTGAATGCTGGACCCTATAGAGCCCTGACATGCTGTTAATGCTGGACCCTATAGAGCCTATGCCATAAACCCCTGAATGCTGGACCCTATAGAGCCTATGCCCTAAATCCCTGACCACGACATGCTGTGAATGCTGGACCCTATGGAGCCTATGCCCTAAACCCCTGAATGCTGGACCCTATAGAGCCTATGCCCTAAATCCCTGACCACGACATTCTGTGAATGCTGGACCCTATGGAGCCTATGCCCTAAACCCCTGAATGCTGGACCCTATAGAGCCTATGCCCTAAATCCCTGACCACGACATGCTGTGAATGCTGGACCCTATGGAGCCTATGCCCTAAACCCCTGAATGCTGGACCCTATAGAGCCTATGCTCTAAATCCCTGACGACACTACAGCAGAATGCTTGTACAGTACGAAACATCCAGACCAAGGCTGAGTGAGAAGATCAGGCAGCCAGGATAATGAGGCTGGTTGGGGGCCATTGATACTGGGAGGAGAGTACTGCATGGCCAGCTAGCCAGCCAGATGTATGGAGGATGGAGATGACTGGAGTCTGGAGAAGCTGCTGGAGGTCTCATCATGAACTGGAGAGAGAGCCACAGTTTTCCCCTGGCATCACTACAACTAACTTATGAAGTCAAGTGGAAGAGTCGACGGCTCCAGGTATGAACTTAGTTTTTTGCTTCTTGGCTGCTGCTTGTGTTTTTAATGCGTGTGTGTGATTCAAGCTGGTGTGCTAGTGCTGTCATTGTGGGACCCGTTGGCCGGGTGGTGTAGTACTATTGCTGTCATTTTGGGACCCGTTGACCGGGTGGCAATGACACTGTTTCTGGCTCTGGAGTTGAATGCTAGTGATCATGTGAATCTAGAGTGTGTATGTTTTGTTGTATCTGCCGTATGTGAGTTCAGTTGTTGTAACAGGGAACAGTATAATTGTGTATGTGGCTCTTGATCACTTAAATAATCCCATGAGTAAATTTGCTATTTCCATTTGGTTGGAGATAGAGCTTTTGGGCTTTGACATAACAGCCATCAATTCCAATGGTTCATTTTCAATAGAAGACTGATTGACATTAGTTTATGTACGTTGTTTCGTGGTAGCTGAGGTTTGTTGTGAGTCGTTGTGACAGGGTGGCTGTATTGGTTCATGACTGGCATGGTGGCAAAGAATGTCCCTATGTAGGTCTTTTCTTTCTTTCTTTCTTTCTTTCTTTCTTTCTAGTCTTGTTTGTTTAGGGCACTACATGGCAACGTAAGACATCATGTAAATAGTTGTATTTGCTACTCTTGTTTCTCTGCCTGTCCTGAGCCCATGCAGGCAGAGGCCTTTTTGGGGCAGTTCTGGTGGTGGGGTGGAACGCGTGTGTCGAATTTGAAGTCGGTGGGGTGAACAGTTGTCGAGGTGCGTGAATTACAGACGCACACACTGTTGGGATAAAATAGACCTTTTAAGCAGTTACCATTACTCATAAGAGTGTGCACCCTAGCTGTGCTCAAGTAAGGTCACAGAGTGACAGAAAGATTCCTATATAGTGTCTGAAAAAGTAGAGAGACGTCAGAATTCTCCAGGACAGGCAACCCCTCTGGCTTGCGCTTCAAGGGGCGCCCCGATCAACGGACTGATATGATCAAATCTGATTTGTGATGTAACAGGTCGTATTTGCTTTCATATATGTCTTGCTGCTGTAAAAGCAGACCGTACTGTATATATATATTTATTTTCTTTTTTGAAAGATGACTTATCTCGTCTAGGAAAGAACATTTGTCAACCACGTCCTAGTCCTGAACCGGCCCCGCCCCCTCCTAGAGAGACTTCCACCAAAGTGTCCTTCAGGTTTAAGGGAGTGAAGAAATGTCCCCCTCGGGGCCTCACTCAGGGGCCCCTAAATCAGCGCTGACAAAATGACGGCCATTAACCCCTGCATTCCTATTTGCTGCCCAATTGGTTTAAGGAGTACGTGAACTGCAATAAATAACCTACCGCTCACCCACCCCCATGCACACACGCATGCATGCAAGCACACACACACACACACACACACACACACACACACACACACACACACACGGATGCGTGCATAGATCTCTGGCTATACTTGTGATGACATCAACCTTTTAGGAGCGTGATTTTATGATTGTCATTTCTACGATTCTATTATTACTTGCGCAAGCAGAGCGTGCAAGTAATAGTTTCGCCCGGCTCGTATGCACCGTCCCAGCCAACCCGCCACTTTTGATGCGTATGCAAATAAAACGGCAAATTGTGCCTGATTTGCTGGGACCAGATTACATGGTGTGTATATGTATAACTAGCTCTCAATGATGACGTAAGAAATATGTGGATTAAAGGACCCAATGCCAGGGTGTAATTGGTCTTCGCTTGTGACGTAATGACGATATGTTTTAGTGTTGGGAGGATTAAAGGTAATGCCCCTGTGTATACATGTATGTATTCTGGTCCCAGCAAATCAGGCACAATTTGCTGTTTTATTTTCATACGCATCAAAAGTGGCGGGTTGGCTGGGACTGTTTTAGGCGCAAAGTAACCACAGTATACCGCTAATCAACTTAAAAATGACATATATATATATAGTATATGTATAACTAGCTCTCAATGATGACGTAAGAAATATGTGGATTAAAGGACCCAATGCCAGAGTGTAATTGGTCTTCGATTGTGACGTAATGACGATATGTTTTAGTGTTGGGAGGATTAAAGGTAATGCTCCTTTGTATACTTGAACCATACTTAATAATACTAGGTGTTTACATGCATAAAGTAGGTAGGTAGCAAATAGTTACACCTAATAATTAGACATTTCAAACGTTCCTTCACAGAGATACTGAGATTTGACAGTTTACAGCGGTCGAAAGTACTTGCTTGCGCACTAGTTGGCCATTTATGGCCTACTAGTGTGCAACAAGCAAGTATGCACTCGACAGAGTGCAGTTCTAGTTGTTGCTATTATTAGTTATTTCTTTGTTATTGCTATTATTTGCTGGAAAAAAACACACAACAGAACTGTTGTGTACTTGGTTTAATCATGAAATGTTTTATCTGCTTTTATATCCAGGTCATCAATGAAACAGATATTTTTCAATCGACCTACCGCTACCAGGTAGCTATGGTACAAAAATAAATAAAAATACTATCGCCTCTGGGATTCTGCATGTAGCCTAACATATTGACTTTGACAAAGACAACTTTTAAAGTCCTCAAAAGTTTTATTTATTTTATTTAACCAGGCACGTCATTAAGAGCCAGGCCCAGTTCGACCCCCCCCCCCCCCCCCCGCCCCACCCACCCATGTGTTACTGTGAGTAAGTGTCCTTGAGCTAAACACTGAACCTCTAACTGTTCCCGATGAGCAGGTTGGTGCCTTGCATGGTTTCCTCTGCTATTGGTATGTGAATGGATGAATGTAATGAACATTGTAAAGCTACAAATGCACCAATTACCAAGACATTTGTTTCTCATGATGAGACGCCTACAGTATGTGTATTGAATGTGTATGTGTATTTATTGGTGGCGGTCAAACGGTTCATGAGATATGCATGTTAAAATTTTGCATTTTCAATTGATCGCTGTAGCACCACAATTTGGCCATTGTTTGTGGGCTTTGTGTCTGAGCGACGGTTTGAAATTAGAAGAAGACATTTTTTATAATTCAAAATAGTGGGTGATGCCTGGGCCATGGCTCAGTGGTCCAGGCACCTTGGCTGGTAATCCAGTCTGGCAGTGTGCCGCACGTTCGACTCCCGATCCCGGCGGCCTTTACTGCATGTCACCCCCCCATCTCTCTCCCCATTTCCTGTCAGCCTACTGTCTGTCCCTCCATAAAAAATATAAAATAAAGGCGAAAGCCACAAAAAAAATAAAAAAATAAATAGTGGGTGATCTTCTGATCTAAAGGTCAGAGGTCAAAAGTCAGAACACGAAAGTTGTATTGCTGATGGTGCGTGTTGAAAGATTGCATTTTCAATTGAGTGCTATAGTGCCACCCTTTGGCCAATGGTCATGGGCTTCGTATCCTCACTGTTTGGCATAGCCCTCTACCATATTGCCAAGTTTTGCGATAACCGACTGCATGGTTAAGCTATAACTGCTATTTTTGGCCAAGAAGTCCCTTCAGGCTTGGTCCCTGAAAAGCGGTCGTGTTGTTAATGCACCTTGATTACACTTTACTTCTATAACATATTTCGCTATGTCATAGCGCCATTGAGGACAGTATCTTCCATTAGCCACTGTCATGACAGTCACCACGTGACGTCACCCGTGCCTTGTGCAGGGTTTTTGTTTTGTCACCTTTCCTGCAAAGTAACCTAGCAGCACACAGTTGAATCAGTTCAGATAAAATTACACAGAGATTAAATCAATTGCCAGTGTGTGCCCCCCAACTATCACCCACAAAATGTGTCTTATGCATCAAACAGGTATGATTACAGGTGCTAGTCTGACAGACACTTTGCTGTTTGCTCCTTTGGTCAAAATGCTATAATTTGCAGGATAATCCATGGTTCATCATGTGTCATTGTCAGTTAACAACATTAGGGACTGGGAAGCAAGCTGCAGTTGGAGGCATTGTGTGTCTCCCTGCAGCACAAGGCGTCTGTTTCTTCCCACTTTAATCTAATCTAGCACCTTTAATGTTCATGTGGGACAGCAACATGAATGATGTGCAGTCTGCATAATGGTACCTTGATCCAATTGTGCTTTCTGGAGCCATGGCTGTTAATGTCAGCCCAGCTATGTCCCAACACTACCTTGACTCACCCGGTTAGAGATGCTGCAGCAACCTCAGCAGCACTATAGTACCATGTCTCAACATGAATCACGAGTCTCTCTAGTCTAGGCCCATTCCATGCCATGACAAATATGACAGGACACCTCACAGCAGCCTACGTGATGGATTAGTATCCAGCAATTCATGACAAAATAACCATAATGTTATCCATGTTGCTGTCACAAAGTCACCATGGGGAACCTGGTAAATAAGACACGCTGTGGATGTCATCGACAGCCAGACACGGTTACACACTCTGTCCCCAGCAGACACACTCCTCGTGGGCATGTGAGCAGTTGTGTACAACAACAGTGGGGAGAAATTAAATTGCATAATGACTAAATTGGGAGGAAAAAAGGGGGTAAAACGTATAGGAAAATAGAAAAAGAAAAAGGGGGGGGGGGGGGGGGGGGGTCAAGGACATGGAGATTGTAGCCTACAGCGGATCCAAGCTGCTTCTATTGATGGACGGATAGATAGATGGGTGCCAGCTCTGTGGAACACTAAAGAGATTACCTTGCATGCAGTAATAGAGGATGTGAACTGGAGTGTGTCTGGATATGCCTCTTTATTCAGTGGAACTGATAGGCTACTCCTGCTGCTACCTCTAACCTGTACCTGCTAAGCCACTATGCAGTTTGACTGCGTGCTTAGGGCTGCACTGGAGTCTGAGAGAGAAGATAGTAAGATAGTCTTCCTTCTAAATTGCAATGTAACACAGCTCAGCTTGCACTTTATTCCGATTTATATTCCATATTTAATTGCACAAAGACTAATACATTGTGCTACAAAATTATGTTTTGATTATGGTTTTGAACTACGTCAGCGTTGTTGTTCTGGTCACGGCCACTTGGGGGCGCCCGTCTCACATTGTGTCTCTGTGCCGTTGGGAAAGGAAAGTAAGCTCGGGAAAGAATTCCTCTGAAGTGTTTACATTGACGTCAGTCAGCAGCAGAGCAGCGCTGCTCTGTCTCTCTACATTGTCTCTACACAGTAGTGTTTCTAAAGTGTTATGTCTCTAAACTACATTCAGTGAGACATGTGGAGGAATATCATGGACCACGCTGGACTTTTTAGACTGTAACTTGTGCGCGGTGTCATACCTTGCCGTTGGAGTCTATGAAAATGATTTGTTCTGCTCGTTTAACGTGGATTACAACAACAGCAGCACAATGAACACCTGCGCCTTTCTGTTGATTTTAACCGTTCAGATTTACGCTGATGGGATCGAAGGACCAACAGGTAAGAACATTTCTCTCTGTTTCTCTTCATGACTATAGCGCAGCTGGGAAGTTGTGCGCCTTGATTAGAGGCAGTTTGCGTTCTTTTCTTTTTCTTTTTGTGCGGGATTGTAACTTTGTTTGAATGACTCCAGTTGAATAATGGGAGACTGGGATAGTGTGTGTGCTGACATTCACATGGTCACAATAACTTTAATCAAATATTGTCCAGTAATATTATTTAGATATTCTTCCTGCAAGTATGTATGTATTCATATTAAGCTTCCACCACTCCTCTGAGGTACTGCACATCGTTTTATAGTTCTTCCTCAAGTTGCTCAACCGCCCTGTTTAAAGATAAATGAACTGCTGCGTTCATTCATATAGTGAACCCGCCCTGAAAGGAGCGTCCATTTGACTTTTCACCCTATTAATTAATCCCCGAATCAATATCTGTGGACAGTCCAGACCAGTCCTAATTGGAAACATGAGGAAAAACTGCATAATATGATCTCCCCATGACTGTAAATTGATAAAGACCTATAGGCTATTTTGTATGTTCACTAATTAATCATGTTTGAGAACTGGGATCGCGTGTTATTGAACTTATAAGCGTGGCTCGGCTGTGCAGAAAGGCATTCTGTCCGAAGCACCAGGAGAGAGAGAGAGAGAGAGAGAGCCTCGATCAGGTCTAATATTTCTAGCTAATCAAACATTAGACAACATATGTGGCCAAATATAAAAATAACATTTCCATATACAAGTCAGGTATATACAGTAGTTGAATGGAAAGTCATGATGATTTGGGCAGGATGGGGAAGATATACTTGAATATATAGAATCATTACAATTATTTCTTTATGGTGCATGCCTGTGTCTCATTGACACATTATGGAATTATAAATGTAATTTGAAATGAAAGCTTATTATGAGATGGAGAGAGAGATGGAGACTGGAGAGAGAGGGGGGGGGTAGAGAGAGTACAGTGAGTGGTGAGTGCCCATGCCCATGATAAAACTGTATAAAACAGACATGGTATTCTATTGAATATGGCCACCTTTCAATTTGTTTTTAGCCTTTTTTTTGTAAAATATTGCGTTGACAACATTTTTATGTAATGCTTATGTCTTGCTCATTTTGCTGCTCAGTTCAGTTTTTTCCAACAAGAAAATGATTGTACTGATTATTGATTTAATTAGAACATATATATTTACTGAGATATTTCCCAAAGGTGTCATAGATATCATGTATCCTCTGATGACTTTAGCAGGAATAGATGGGATTGGTTTGGTTTTTAGAGGCATAATGTGTCTTCACTGTGTCGTTGAGCTAGATTTAGTTGATAATCTTTGTGATTCAGCATTTGGCTCTCGGTTTCTCACACACACACACACACACACACACACACACACACACACACACACACACACACACACACACACACACACACACACACACACACACACACACACACACACACACACATTAACTTATTCACAGCCAACATTGATCACTTCAGTCATATTGGAGAAGAAAAAATCATGGGTACAAAAAGCACCTTCTCCTCCAAATAGACCGACTGCCTAGAGATTGAACAGTATTTTGCAAGCGGCTTTGCTTTACACTTGGACAACAACCCCATAATCCTCAAGCCTCTGACCACTAGCCTGTGGACATGGCCCAATAAGCTGCCAAATATAATAAAACAATGAGCTGACAGCCTGACACGTACAGTATAGCCTAGTCTTATAATGGCTTGTAGTACTAATGTGGTTGATATTTTACTTGTTTGGTAAGGAAAGCTTCTTCTAAACTTGAATCAAAAGCACAGCCTACTTCCAATAGAAAAACCTCTCTGCTGTTGTATGGAGTACGTATGTCCCAAGGCAGTAAATGTGAAAGTTGTTGTAATATTTTATAACACCGTGGAAATGATACTGTACAGTCATTTATAACTCTCATGCATTTGATAACAAGCAGCATTTATCATACTGCAGCAAAGGCCTGCAGGCTGATGTTGTCAGTATTTAATCGTTCTTGTTTATAAATCTCCACATGCATCTCTTGCTGTTAGTTCTCATCTACAGGCTTACTCAGTGTTCAGTGATGCATCAACACATTGTGAAAAACACAACAAAGTCATTGGAGCTGTGAGTGTATTGTCAAGAGGTGAGCCAAGCAGATCATTAAAAGGATTGGACTGAAACGTAGAAAGGATTCAATTGCACACAGGTAATTAAAAGAGCTTATTGGCGTGGAAACGCTTCACCACATATCTGTCAGGTACCGTCAACATAAATTGACATGCTGTTGCCTATTTTGTTTGTTAACTGGGGTGTTGCGATCTGCACTGTCTGTGCCATTACATTTCCATTAGCCAATAATAGTTGTTTTCTGGTGTGTGGTTCCTGTTCTGTTCAGTGTGGCTGATCCTCTGTACCCTGGTGATGTCATGATCTACATGTGTCCCACTGCTTACATCACTTATAGCAAGAAGGCAAGCACATTTCAGCAACAAGGCAATTCAAAGTGCTTTACATAAAACAAGTCACAGCACAAAATGAAGAGGGTGCTACAAATAAAGTCCAGAATATGAATATAAGTGCAGTACAGTACAGGAGAAATGATTAAAAAAGCTCAGTCAGTAAAAGGCAGCTGCAAAGGGCAAACAGAAAGGTCGTTATCTTTGATTTAAAAGAACAGAGAGTTGTAGCAGACCTGCAATTATCCGGAAGTTTGTTCCAGATATGTGGTGCATAAAAAATGAACTTTGCTTCTTCGCTAGTTCTGAAGCTGGGGACAGAAAGTAGACCTGTCGTCCCACATGACCTGAGAGCAGAAATGTATTTTGGCCCTAATCCATTCAATGCTTAATAAACGCGCGCGCGTGTGTGTGTGTGTGCGTGTGTGTGTGCGCGTGCGTGCGTGTGTGTGTGTGTGTGTGTGTGTGTGAGAGAGAGAAAATTAGAAAAACTAGAGTGATCAGTGATAGCAACATTCTGTTCTGCTGCTATGATTGTAGTACTGCATGTTCTGTTCAGCTGGGTACTTATTTCTCTTTTGCAATGTATGGTCCCCAGTTTCCCCCCAAATGAATTATGCCAATTCCCTCCCATGTGTATAGTCCTTGTCACAGCTGACCCTTACTGGTTGATCTTGGGGATGGTGTAGAGTAGTGAAGTCACCAGATTCTTCTTTTCACCTGACTGACATAACATGTAGACTAGGATTCAGGAACCACACTATTCCTCCCAGTTCCTCCCAGTTCTTCCTGTGACATGTGTAGTTGCTAGTGCGGTCACCCTTTCAATACTCTTGCCTGCTAGCTTCCCAGTTCCCACCCGTTGGGCCTTGGCAAGGAGACGTGGAGGATTCGAACCCCAGTGTCTCTACGGTGGTAGCTGGGGCATTTCTGTACCCACGTTCTGCACATCA
The DNA here is from genome assembly GCF_963924005.1 of Protomyctophum bolini. NCBI lineage: Eukaryota > Metazoa > Chordata > Actinopteri > Myctophiformes > Myctophidae > Protomyctophum > Protomyctophum bolini. The sequence goes on along the minus strand of NC_137868.1, from coordinate 35,765,329 downwards.
AATCCATATATGCCTGATCATGTTTCATGTGCTTCAGCCTTGGCGGTGACCTGTTGGCTCTGTGGAAATAAAAGTTGATGGAGGAAATGAAATATGTGGTGCGGCTGACTGCCTGGATGTGACCTTACGGTGTGGTTGATGGGGTGGGGGGGTAGGATCCCATTTGTGCAGCGAGCGTTGAAGTGTCAAGGACATGAAAGACCACTGTTTCCTGGGGTGGGCTATCTGCTATCTCCGTGTGATATTTCATGGTTTAACTTCCACTGCTCCGTTGTGTCTGAGAGGAACAGGATGAATAGTCGCTGACCATCTGTCCACGGCTGCTCGCACTTAGCCTCTTACCGTGGAATGCTGTTGTCAGCGAGTTATGATATGGATCCATTTTCCTTCTGTGTCACAAAGGCTATCTCATTTCCCAGTTCCGTTTAAAATAAAAAAAACATATCCCAGTAAAAGCTATTAATGCTTGTATAGGGCATTTAGATGCATGGATCATGCATTAATTCATGCACAGAGCCAGTGGTGGAAACACAGGAGATCAAAAGAAGAATGCAGCATGACAAATTGTGATAAAAAATGTATAACACCCCCCCCACAAACTATTGTTATCATAATCGAAAGCAGTTAGTTTAAAACAATCCTCTTGAACCCATTTAAGTGGGTGTCAAACAAATGTTTCATTTGAGAGTCTGATTGTACAATACATTATTAATGTCCACTCCTATTTGCAGTCATTTGTTCTTGTCTAGTCCTGCAACACCCGGATATATTTCTACTTCTATAATGTATAATAATTATTAAAATAATAATAATAAATAAAACATGTTCTAGACATTCTAATTATCACAAAAAACATGTATTAGAGTTATTTTACTTACTTTTATCAGGGTTCAAGGTCAAAGGTCGTTCAAAATCCAGAGTCCAGAGATTTTTTATTTGTGTGAATTTCAGCCTCTGTGGGGGGAATTTATATGCAAATATCATGAACAATGGCATTGCAATGAACATCAATGATGATGTTTAGGTGAAAAAAGAACAGAAAATAAATAAATTAATTACTTAAAATATGTTTATATGTATTATTGCAACGTTGGGTGTTACAGGGCTAGACTCCATTATCGCTGTTTGTGTGTTGACTGTATTAGTGCTCAACTGAGTGGGTGAAATAAGTCATTCCAGATATGTAATTGTCAGAGACATGTTTGCAAATTATGGTGAAATGTAAAATGAACTGTCAGGTTTAAATGCTGTTGGTGGGCCGTGGACGGCCGCAAAGCCACAGAGGAGTTTACCTTTTATGCTTTTATGAGGCCTGAATACTCACATGTGGGATGGGATCCTGGGTAGAATATGGAAAACAGGAGAAATACTGTGGATGGAGGAAGATCGCAGAGGGAAAGAGGAACCGGGAGAGAAGAAAGAGAAAGCGACTCAGCCAGTCGGATGGCCTGGACGTTTTGTTTCCAGCTGAGGTCACGGCGGGACTTTGTTTGCTCGTGGGCGCCGTCCATTCTCCCTCCCTGCGTTTGTGTGATTAAGCATGGAGCTTATGAGAGGAGTGCTCCCTGCTCTGTGGCCTGTCTCCTCACTTTGATCTATGGTAATGTGGGCCTACGTGGATAAGAGCCAGCACCCCCCCCCCCCCTGGCTGGCTTGGAAAATGACACATATCCATCTGTGTGTTTAAGGAATTCTGTCGGACGCCAAGCCTGATGATCTGTGCTCCTCATTAGAATGGGCACGTCTGTGGCCACTGTGTCTGTGTGACCAGTTTTATTTTCCTGTGGAACATCTCCATTTGGTTTGCACTACAGCTCAAGAAATTGCAACTGAGAAGAATACTGTATTACATTTTCTTAGAGGAGATTCACACTGAGTCTGTTTCATTCAAACTGTTTTGATTGCCTGGTCCCCGCTTAGTTATGTGGGTGGGTGGCTGTGTGGCTGGGTGGGTCTGAGCACGAAAACAGCATGGCTGTTTTTCACCACCTGTGCGCAACCTAACACACGCACATATTAACTGTATATATGATTTGATTACTGATCCTTGTTTATGAGGAGTAAGTAGAGGAATTCATGATCTCACGGTGCACAAGGCTCCTGCAGGGGCCTTGTGCTTTCCTGTAGTTGTGAGTGATTGAGTCCTGTCATTGATGCTAACAGGGTCCTTGGCTGCTGTTATGACTCTGCATGGGCCGCTGTGACTCCCACCAGTCCCCTGAAACACTGAAAGAAACGCGAAGACCTGGTTAGCACACTGCTCCAGGCAGCGCACCCCCCGCGCCTCTGTGTTCTTCTGCCCCTTTTTCCATAGGGTTGTCACGTTTTTGTTTTACTTTATACCTGATGTAAAGAAGCCTTAGTGCTTTTCTGGTTTTATCCTCGTAGCAGTTTTTGTATCGACCTAGAAGTCAATCAAGCTTGTTTGTTAAATGTAGGCTATATAATTGTACATATGTGGTCAACTATAGGCTATTAATGTCTGTAGTTATTAATGCCTGTAGTTATATATGTACACAGCCTACTTTATCCGTGGGATTCTGTATTTTAGCCAAAGTGATAATTTAAGCATAACAATATCAATTGAAAATGTATAGATGTCTCTTCAACAAATGGGAGCCAGCGGCAGGCTTTTGGCAATTGCGGTCCTTTTCATAATTCAGTGTTTTAGGGAAAGCGATGCAGGCCTAATTATTATATTATGTTCATTCCATACCAAAACTCTGTTGTGATTCTGATCTGTCATCTGTTGACACTATACACACACGCAGAAGAACTGAGAGGCGGAGGCGTGGTTAACCAGGTCTTGATGAACACACACACACACACACACACACACACACACACACACACACTAAGCTTGACAGTCTGATTTCCATAAGAAGGCTTTGTGTATGTGCGCTAGGTGCTCTGTCTGCTGCAATAAATTGTGTTCATATCTCAGCTCACAAAATTTTCCATTGATGGACAGGCCTGAAATGACAGCACCATTATAGTTCTTATGCAAACGTAAAAATATACCTGAATAACTGATTGCCTGCCGCAGACGAGAGCCAGGGCTGCAGGCGACGAATGGGAAACTGCTGCATTTTAGTCTAAACAGCAATCACGTGCAGACACATACACAATTACACACGCACGCGCACACACACAGAGCTGTATGATCCAACAAAGGAAACACAGAGATGCAGGCGTTTCAGTCTCTGTACTCTGTAGCTCCTCCAGCCTGCAGAAAGTGGGTCTGGAAGACTGATGCTGTGTGGAGCATTGCTCCTCGTTCCTCTACCCAGAGGAGAGGAAAGGCTCTCCTGTGCACTTTATATTTAGCCGCCCTGTTGGCCAGGTTTTACTTCTATTCCTTCCGTCGGCATCGACACAATTTTAAACACTTCTTTAGGGCAATCCCAGCTGCACGTGACGGAGCGCTGTGGACAGCATGTGCCCAGGTTCAGAGCGGTTGTGACTTGTGAAGCTGGCTGCCCTTGTAGTGCCTATATTGTGTGAGATACCTCCAGTGAAACTCAAAACCGACACATTCACAGGAAAGTCAAAACAGTCACTCGGGTCCTCTCTTCCTCCTCCCTGCTTGTGTAATGGATGCAGGCTTTAGTTGTCTTTGTGTGATGATGGATCACTTAGGGGAGGTGGTAGAGCTGGTCTGACCACTCGAGTTCTTTGTACTAGAAAACAAAATCCTCTGTGAACCTTGTCTTCTCTACTGCTTAATCGGAGTCCCGCAGGGATTCATACTATAGGTCCCATCCTGTTTTTGCTCTCATCTTTGGCTGCCCAGAATGGCCCGTGGCGCCATGCAGGGGTGACAGTCAGCTGTGACAGCTGTTGCTGGTGGGTTATGGGAGCATGTCGTGACAGCTGGGGTGGCACAGGTGCCAGCTGGCAGTAAACCACTAGCTAACATCTCTTGAACCTGCTGATTGGAAAACAGTGGATTGATGTTCCACAGACCATGGTGGCATTTTCATCCACTGTGCACCAGATCAGAACAATGAATGAGAGAGAATGTAACATTGTATATTGTGTATGACAACTTGAAGAGTGCATGGTGCAGTGCATTGTGGGTACATTCCAGCAATCACAATCCCTCTGGTGAGAACTGTGTCTGTTTCGCTGATCATCAGGAGGACATTAAAGTGTGTTTGTCATCAAGGATGTTGTCAAGGACACTGTGTGCTTTTAGTTTGAGCTATCGTATCCTGAAGTTAGACTTTATTCCTGCAATGTTACTCTGTTTTCGTTTAATGTGGTAATGCCAGTTCCTGAAGTGACATTGTATTATGATAATTAAACTATTTGTTTTGAGTTGAATAATTTTTTTCAATGTTAGAGGATATTTCATTTAGGTTTATTTTTTAAATATTCTTTCCATGGACCACCTGTAATTATCTCATGGACCACTAGTGCTCCGTGGACCACTGGTTGAGAAACGGTGCTATAGGATGTCACCTGAATGAGTGACTATAGTTTGACATGAGGATCTTTTGTGTGATAATGTTCTTGGTACTGTACCAAACTGTACTTTGGTAGAGATTTTGGCAGCTGGAAGCTCCTCAGGAACTTGGTTGTGATTCAGGTGTTGAAGTGAGATGGAACAAAGGCAGTGCCTATTGATTTCTTCAACACAGAGAGGATCCATCACCGCCACATCTTTACTTAAAGGGTGTTTTTAACTTTTCAGCAGATGGATCTTTTAAATGAACCCAATCCTTCTCACTGAGAAGTGAGAAGACACATGTATGGCTATGAACGGGCCTGCCTGACGGACAGACTGACAGACAGACTGACAGACAGATGATTGCTCAGCTGCCTGGCGTTCCTGAGAGACGCCTCGTCAAACAGTCTGAAAGACTTTGTTTGTTCCTCGCTGCACCGCCTGGCTCCACCCCACCAGCTGAAAGGGAGGAGAGGGGAGGGAAAAGAGGAGGTGGGAAGGGGATGGGAAGGCAGGAGAGGAGAGCAGGTGATCACTCTAGGAGATGTGGACATTATGGGTGTCTTATAATGGACGCCGGAACGGCCAACAGCGTCTCATTTGAGGAGCTCAAGGCCCTGATGGGTCTTTCTTTCATGTCAGCCTCTGTACAACAGCAGGCTGAGGCCACAGACCCTGTTTGTGTTTTCATTAACTTAAAGATACAAAGCTATAATGCATGTACATGCTGTGCAGTGTATCTTTTTTTTAACACTTTATTTTTATTTTTATTGGTGAATAAATGAAAAAACATATGTGTACATTTTGTTGTATCCGACATGTAAATTGTGTAGTGTATCTTTGTATCTTTTGTATCTGCCAGTGTGAATGCAGCATAACTTACTGCGAAACCCAAGTTTGACGTGCATTTGTGTAGCTTGCATTATGAATGGACGCATGAATAAAATGGTAATGGAGCATTTATATAGCGCTCCCACCCACACGTATGACCTACTGCTGATGAATACATATCACTGCAGAGATCAGGAGCAGACCTACTGTAGGATGCAGGAGCTCATCTGTCTCTAGAGAGCTCTGTAGAACACAGATCTTCAGCCGGGAACCGACTGCTCTGAGGTCTGTGATTTGTCCTTTGTCTGGTGGGTCAGCTGGGCTAATTATGAACCAGCTTAGACTGGGATTATGACTGGAAGTAGGCTGATCACAGGGGACAGGAAAAAAGGCATTAGCAGCTGAATGATGTTTAATATGGCTTTTACTCTGCTTAGCACTGGCGTCATGTGACCAAAAGACAGCTAACAATGGAAACCTGTTGATGCAGAGATGTGTGGGGAAAGGAGAGAAGAGGTAGTTTTGTACATTAATTTGCACGAAATGTGTCCTCTGCATTTAACCCATCCTAACGATTAGTGGATGTTATACAATTCAAGGTCTGCTAAAAGGATGAATCCAAGAAAGCCTTTTGGCTCGTTTCCATTGGGGTCCTCATGTAATTAATCATGTAATCCAAATTCACCTACGCCTCTGATAATCTCTGCTGCCAGATATATTTGTTTGCGTTCCGCATGCCGTCTATACCGTCTTGCACCACCTTACGTAATTTGCTTCCACCTAATTAGTGCATGGTAATATCTCACTGAATTTCCACCCTGAGGCATTTTAGAAGTGTTTGCTTACACCATCACCTCTTGAAAAAACGTGCACGTGTCTCTCACCCGCAAGTGTGCAGGCATACTATTTTGTAGATGTGTTTTTGTGTGCAAGAATGTAATTACTGTTCTCATTAGCTGAGTGAACGAGCTGAAATGCAGATATACTTGGGGAGCCTTGTCGACGGAGGCTCTCCGAAGCTGCAGGAATATGCTGTTGATGAAATGGATAGTATGGGTTTGGCACGAGACACTAAGGCAGGGCTACTCAACTTAGTATGGCTCCTCAGGGGCCACTCGGCAAAATACCAAAAGTCCAAGGGCCGCAAGCCCATATAACATTGGTCCTATATTGGATTTTTTCCGTCCGTGATTACATTATGTTTGACAAAAAATTGAGGAAACACACAGAAAACGGACTACATTTGCATCTAGGAAAGGCCAAACCTCATTGAACAAAATTATTGTCATGACATGGAATGATTAATAATGAAATTAAGTTAGAAAATGTGGCTTTTATTCACAAAATGTGATGAGAACATGTACTACTGAAATGAATACGCCATATCACAGTCTCATGGACTGGTACAAATAATTACTTCTATAAATTACAGTTTTGGAAACAAACATGTTTCCTACTTAATGGGTTCAGGCTCTCTGGATATACTTGATTCCAAATCAAGAATCAGGCTTCATTCACCAAATGTGAATAGTAACAGTGCAACAATATAATAAGTGCAATAAGTCAGAACAAAGGCAAAATACTCAAATTAAATATAGGCATATAATTGAAAACATCTGCCTACAGCTGGCAGTCAGTGGCTTGACAAACACAACAGTGAATCATGACTATCTTCCAGTGACATTCACTCACACTTTACTTGACTAATTACCGCATACAAATTAAAACAAATAGTGTCATAAATCAGATAAATCAGGTTTGATTTGGGCGAGGAGAGAGACGACATACATCGGGGACGGTAAACACCACAACTACGTGATGAGAGAGGGAGAGGGAGAGATAGAAGGAGAGAGAGAGGGAGGGATGGAGAGAGAGAGAGAGAGGGATTTCTTACTTGATGGGACACTTGAGTCTGCATTTTCACCACTCCTCCGACAGTCGTGCATGCATGGGTCTTGTCAATGAAAGCGTTGCGCTGTTTTGACTTTTCCCATTGTTAAGGCACTTTCACATACAGTACCTATTGCTCCTGTCTGAAACAAGCCAGGAGGATCTTCTTTGCACAAGCACAAAACATGCTGTTTTCTGTCCGCGCCCGTAACTTGTTCACTTTTCCATGACTGTGTTGTTTACCGAACGCAAGCCCATATACAACTGCTCTGCTCAACGTGTCATGGAAGCATTCTGCAGCTGTGCTTATGTGGACTTGTAAATCCACAACAACACAGTGAACACGCCCACTTTTTGTCAGCAGGTAGAACATACATACAGCTCAGCAGTGTATGAGCATTTTCCTGTGGTATGTGGTTAGAAACGTTAGAATTTAGAAATGACTTTTCCTCACTGAAAGCACAACAACAATATTTCTTATTGGTAATATTTCTTATGTCTGTGCGGGCCGCACAGACATGTTGCGCGGCCCACGGGTTGAGTAGCGCTGCACTAAGGCTTACACAAAGACTATAGGAGAGAGAGGGCATCATCTAAACACAGAAGATCAGACACTGTTTATTTGCTCTGTTTTTCAACGAACCATGACATTTATCCCTCATATCAGTGTAAAAAACCCTCCACAATTAGAGAAGGCTAAATGTCACCGACACTGACTCATTTTAGCATGATGTAACACCATATATGCGCTGGTCTGACCTTATCGAGAAGTAATGAAGGGTTATTTTCCTCAGCCAAGCCTGCTGAAGCTAATCCCATCAGAGGGAGAGCACAGCACGGCAGGCTAACTCAGTCACCTCACCTCAGAAACAACTCTGCCAGAACAGCAGGCAGTCAGGAATGTGTTTGTCTGTCTGGACTTTATCCACTACAGACAGTCTACATAGGAAATACTAGGAAGAGCCAGGGCACAGCTGTTTCTTTTCAGGTATTTGTTTTTCCTGTGGTATTTATATGCTTTATTTCTTAGATGGGAGAGTTAGACTAGAGAGACGGGAAGCCAAGGACAGAGAGGAGAGACATGTGAGACAAGAACGGGAGTTGGTCTTTGTAGTTCACAAAGAATACATGGTCTGTGTAGTGTGTACCAACTGGCCGAGCCACATACAGCCGCCCTCTTCCAGACATTTATTTTTTACTTCTTAATTATTTCCCCTACTTTCATTGATAGAACAGACGGATGGCGGCTGATACTGAACAGGCAAAGGAAGAGAGTGAGGGAGAGGAGTTGCTTTGATCGGGTCATGGCGATGGTGCTGGTGGGTTTGGGGAGCTGCCCTCTGGCTCAGAGTTGTCATCGCAGCAGATGAATGTACTTGGTTGGATTTTAGCTTTCAGAGAGGCGGCTGCTCGCTCCACTGGCCGTGCATTGGCTCCTAACGGTCCTAACCGTTAGGAAATGCATTCTCTGGGAGTTGGGGGTGGGGATGGTGCGAGGGCCCAGTCAGCAGAGAGACCACAGTACTGAGGACTTATCCCAGTCCAGTGAGTCACCTGGCGCCACACGCTCCTGCTGAAGGATTTAAGATCAGCCTGTCTGTGGCTCCGGCTTTGGACCAGACACAGAAAAGAGAGAGGGAGAAAAAGCTGAGAAGAAAAACAGCTTCTCAGTGTTATTTGGTGATAATAAAGCCCTGAGCTTCTCTGTACCCGCCGGCTCACCACTTTTAGATGGAACTGACAGCGTTGAAAGTTTGGGAGTTGGAGGCTGTGGAGAAGACCAGCGTTTCAACTGACATTGTTCTCAAGTTAAAAAAATCCCCAGGGTTTAGAAATGTGTCTGTGCTTTCATATTTGTCTCTGACTTGTGGGTGGCTCATTTTTCATCATAGTGTTTTTCTAGGGTTGTTGCATTCGCGCTTAAACTCATGCTGTATGATAGTGATATTCTTCACATCTTGGATCTCCCATGAAAGTTTGTATTCGTCTCTCCCTTCTCCCTAAATGGCATATTTCAAATAGTAAACACTTACAGCGCCAGGGTCATCTGGGGGATTGAACCTGGAACCTTCAGATTCTCAAGCTCTCACTGCCACTATAGTCTAGTAGCCAGCCCATAGAGCCCCATTGTGAACCCGGACATGTTGAGTACACCAAGGTTTTATGTTAGAAATGTTTAGTACGGGTCCCCAGCATGTAGAAACTGCCGTATGCTAACTTGCATATGTTGAGCAATTTTCATAATTGGCATAATGTGTGACCATACCAATTACAACCTATAGAAGGCAAAATATTCAAAATGTCATCATGCTGTATGTGACATGTCATACTAGGGGGTTTTCATGATGCTGAATCCATTCCAATAATTCGTTTTGCTAAAAACACTCATTGGGCTAAAAACGGCCAATGCCGTCAACACAAATTGATGATGTCAAATCAAATCAAATCAATCACATCTGGGCAAGTGGGCATGGCCGTTATCATGAAAACCCCCTAGTTTGACACATCACATGCTAGATAAAGCATGATGAAATTGTGAATATTTTGCCTGCTATAGGTTGTTAATGGTATGGTCACATATTATGCCAATTTTGAAAATTGCTCAACATATGCAAGTTAGCATCTGGCAGTTTCTACATGCTGGGGACCCATACTAAACATTTCTAACATAAAACGTTGGTGTTGGTCTCTCTCAGTCTGTCTATCCTTATGTCTGTCTGTCTCTCTCTCTCTCTCTCTCTCTCTCTCTCTCTCTCTCTCTCTGTTTGTCCTGTCAGTCTTAATGTTGCTAAAGAGGTTACACTCGAGTGATTCTGGTGAAGAGCTCCTCGCCCTGGGAGTCGCGCTTGTGAGCTCAAACCAGACTGCAGTGTCTACTTCAGTGTCTACTTCCCTAGGCACTCATTAAGCCGAGAGTGAAGGTGTGTGCTTCCGTAGGCTGCAGGGAGGACACACACACACACACACACACACACACACACACACACACACACACACAGTTGAGATTAAATGGTGCCTTACACAGACATCATTTAGTCGTGTGTGTGTGTCCTTGTCCCAGCCTGGGGCGATGAGAGAAGATAACATAATTTCAACCTCCAGCTTCATATTAACTTGATTATACTAACTATTATGTGTTGCGACTTTTTAGCTCTGCTATTTTTGGTGACACCTATGGTTTGGATTTCGATGTCCTGTGTGTGTGTGTGTGTGTCACACCTGGATTTTAGTGCTGGTGTGTAATTTGAGGGTGTTGATCTCTAGATAATGAGTAGGTATCACTCTAGTAGAAACTCCCTTCTATCATTCTGTTAAGGTTGTAGGAGGTCACACAGCTGACACGCACAGTTACACACACACACACACACACACACACACACACACACACACACACACACACACACACACACACACATGTTTGTATTAAAAATGCCATTGACAAAGAAAATGTACGTCTCTTGTCCCTAACACGTTTTGACACCTTTTTGTTTTACATCATCATTACATCACCTAATCATAGCATGATAAGAGCGCCCCACACTTCACACGGGTGTGATTTTTAAAATTAAATGCAAACATTACCCTCTAAAACCCTCTATAAATACGTTCATTTGAAATGAAAGAATATGGTATACATTTCAGGATTCCAATTAAAAAAATGCCAAATCATTATTCAGGATTCCAATTCAGAAATAGCAAAAATAGCAGATCTACAAGCTCAAAGTCATTGCACTGCAATCTGTTTTGAGCTTGTATTTTTGCTACTTTTGTGTGACATAGAATGACATAGTAGGGCATTCATTTATGAAAAAGGTTAAAATACGGATATAAGCGGTTTCCAACATTACAGTATATGCAATGTGGCCCTCTGGAGTGAGTATGGAAATATAGTGGCCCTCTCCATCATGAAAGTTGCCCAGCAATGCCCACCCATGTTCTAGTCTTCCCTTTACGCCATGCACTGCACGTCAATCCTAAATGTCACATTTCTTTACATAACACGTCCACAAATGTGCACATACTTTGTACAAAGAACTCTGGCTGTTTGTTCTCCCCACAGGGAAACACATTAACCTCTTAACCTGAATTGATCTAAGACAACCTCCTCAGGGTGTGTGTGTGTGTGCGCACGTGTACGTGTCGGTCACCTAGAGTAAGTAGATTAGGTTATTACCCAGTGAAAGTGGCTTGCAGAAACAATGTGTCGCTTGCTTTATCTTCATGTCTGGTTTGACACTTTCTATTCTAATTTGATCTGACTTTATTTATTGACCAAAATGAGCAGGAATTTTGTTTTCCCTTCATGCAGGCCTTGAAGGGAAAACAGGCCTTCCAGTAAGCCTTAAGCCTTAAAAGTCAATATAAAAAATACCGTCTTGTGTACAGATACATACCGAGGGTAAAATAATTTTGTTCTCGTTCCATATACTGTATATAACAAAAGCATTAAGCTTAACAGCAGCATTAGGACGTTTTAAGTAGTAAGAGAAGGAACAGTTTCTCTGTAGTTTTTATAATTTAAGGGGTGTTGAGGTGCTTAGGTTTATGCGTGTTATAAACATCTATTTTGGCATTGCACAGTGGCATTTTAGAAATAGCTTTGACTCTGTATAATCCTACTGTATATAGCACATGGTCAGACTCATTAATCTTCTGCTTCTCTGCTTTCACCTGTTGAAAATGTTTTCACCCTCTTTGTTTGTACAAAAGGTGTGTGTGTGTGTGTGTGTGTGTGTGTGTGTGTGTGTGTGTGCGTGTGTGCGTGTGTGCGCGTGCGCGCTCAGAGCGAGCATATTCTCCACAGGCAGGATGCTAGTATAGTAGGATTTCGGCAATAAGCAGGTTTCAAACCAGGTCGAGAAATAAATCCCTATCCAGACTCCCAATGAAGTATGCTTTCTTACCTACAAACTCCAGGAAACACACACATGCCCCATAGCCTTCGGGTCATGCATCCTATTTGCGGTGAAAGCGTGAGAGAGAAGAGAGAAACCAGACTGTTATTGTGGACAGGGAGACAGGGCTTAACGTGTGGATCAAACGTGTTGAGGAAATGAAGATGAACCGACTGGGGCACAGCTCTTATCTCTGGCTTTAAACACACAATAGGCCACACTCTATCGACTTATGAAAATGAGGTTACCTCGGCAACCATTTGTTTGAAGTGTGCTTGACTTCTCCCAGTAACCAATATCACTGGCATTAAAATTCATCAGCAGTCTCACAGAGGAAGACAGCCTTAATCTGTTTTCAATGTGATGAGTTAAATTAGTGCACAGGGGGAAAGAAGCCTATGTGTTTACAGGAAAGGGGTTATAATTTTGGGGTAAATTGGTGCTTTTGCGTTCCCTCCATTGTTGTTCATTATCCCGTCAGTGTTTGGGCAGCGCAGCCACCTGCCAGCAGACAAAGGCACGCGCGCACACACACACACACACACACACACACACACACACACACACACACACACACACACACACACACACACACACCATTAGTGGTTGTATAAATATGAAAAGGTTTTATTGTTATTATCTCCTCTCTGACACTGTACTGGCTGGCAGCTGTACAGTAGGTAGGGAGGAGCTTTTCCTGTCCCAGGTTTACAATTGTTATTATTATTATCATTATCTTTCACAAGCCCACCGTTTTAGGGCAGAGACCAGCTGGCTGTGTGTAGAGAAATGAAGCCCTTTCTCCCTCCCATGGCCTCTGATAAATATAATGAATAAAATAAAATGTCTGTGAAAACAAGTGTTCTCTGGAGAATGCTCTGTAAATAAAGGCAGGTCACATAATCCTGCCTCAGCTTTTAAACAGCCTGGAAAATAGAGGTCGTTAGTAGAGCGTGGACTGGGGGTCCAGAGTGTTGCACATTGACCTTTGACCTGTGGTGCTGCAGGGGCTTGTGGGGGCTCAGCTCTGCACGGAGAGAGGAGATTTGTAGAGATATTGAGGCCACCTGACTTCAGGTGTCAGACAGGAGAAAGGATCATGAACACATGGGTTTGTTGATGTTGATGTCAAAACCCACAAGAGAAATATCCAGTTAGGGGGTGTTTGTGTGTGTGTGTCTTGCTTCATCCATGTGTTATTGCTACAGTAGGGGTAAATCCCTTCTCTATATTTCTCTCCCTCTCCTCACCCACCTCTATCTCTCCCTCTTTTGCTTTATCTATGTCTTTGCCACCCCACCCCCCTCTTTTTCTTTCTCTCCTGTTCCTCAGTTCAGTTACAAGTTAAGCCATGTGATGAAGTACAAATGAGGTTAAAGTTCCTCCCCTAGTTCTCTCTCTGGTTTCTGACTGTTACCTCCCAGTTGTTTGGTGTCCTTCTCGCTCCTGTGCATGTTTATATACAGCAACAGACTTTTGTGACTCACGCGGAACGGCTTCATGTGTCACATTCGTGAGGATGGAAATGGTGGCCGTGTCACAGTACCAGTAAATGTTGACGGCCCCGTCGCAACTTTCCCTACTTGCAGGGGGACGAGTTCTGTCCATATCGGATTGAAACTCCAACAGGGCTGAGTCGGCTCTAGCGAACTTTGCAACGTTCCACACGGCGACTTGCGCGCTCTGTGTCTCTCGCGGCTCAAGTTCGCTAGAGACGGCATCCCTCTGTCGTGGTCTAAAACTATACTTTTTCAGCCCAAAAAAAGTAGTCCGCGGCAGTTGGAAAAATAGTGGTGGCCAGGCAGCAGCAGGATTCAAACCCAGGAGGTGTGAGTTGGAAGTCTAATGACTAACAAGGCACGCTATTGAGTAGTTTTCTAGCTGTAATAGATTGTGAGAATGACCCGCCCTGCCCTACTACTAATAGGCGTGGGTCTATTCCTAGTCCGTTGCTGTATGAATTCATGCTGCAGTCTGCTCCTGTAGGGGTCTGGTGGTCTGCAGAAGGACAGGGAGCCAGAGATGCTGCTGTCCACTCCGCACGCAGTGGGGGAAGATTGACAGCCAGTTAGGGGCTACAAACGTTCTGCTTCACTGTGCTCTGTGAGGTGTGTGTGTGTGTGTGTGTGTGTGTGCACGTTTGAGTGAGTGGGTGCCTGTGTGTGTCTGAGAGAGAGGGCCCTATTTCCGCTAGTACCTTACCCCTTATCTCTAAACTTCTTTGCCTTCTTTGGACAAAAATAGGGCCCAGAGTGTGCATGATTGTGTGGGATTTAATGGTTTGGTGTGTGTGTGTGTGTGTGTGTGTGTGTGTGTGTGTGTGTGTGTGTGTGTGTGTGTGTGTGTGTGTGTGTGTGTGTGTGTGTGTGTGTGTGTGTGTGTGTGTGTGTGTGTGTGTGTGTGTGTGTGTGTGTGTGTGTGTGTGTGTGTGTGTGTGTGTGTGTGTGTGTGTGTGTGTGTGTGTGTGTGTGTGTGTGTGTGTGTGTGTGTGTGTGTGTGTGTGTGTGCATGTGTGTGTGCGTGCATGTGTGTGTGCGTGCGGTAAATAAGAGAACAAAGGACAGGGAGATGGATTTTATCCTTGTTGTGTTTCCATAATGACTGTTTAGTTTTTTACCCCTCTGTGTACACACACACTGTCAACACTGATCACACATGCAAACATTTGTCAGGATGGAATGAGTGTTGATATTGCTCTAACAGCATGACCAGGATCCAAACAGCTAGAGCTACTATGTACAATGTACTACTATGTACATGTACAAAAATAAAAATAAAAATAAATCTGTCCATGTGTTCAACAGTTAGAGCCCATAGAAAATACAATGGCAGCTGGCCCTACAGTGGAAAGATACAGGAAGAGAGATAGAGACGTTCTAGAATCTAGACAATTCTCTAACATGGAAGTGGATGGCAGGTGAGTTTTGCGACCATGCGTGTGTTTCTGTTCCTCGCTTCACTGGAAGTTGAACAGTGGATCATAGGTTAGCCAAGAGTGCGTAAAAAGCCTTAAATGTCGTCCTTGGTAGTGGATGCGTTAAAGTGAAGGTAACAAGCAGCTTAATGTGCTGAAGCATTGAAGAGAAGTACAGTTCTGGGTTTCTGGAGCTCCTTCACTCTAGCTTGTTTCCCTTCATTTTTTTATTAGTTAATTAAGGGACAGCATAATTCATGATGTTTGCATCAAGCCTTGAATTAACAAAATATAGGTGTAAATGCCATCGGTATACTGTACATGTTCACATCAGGGAATATATGCCCACAGCCTCATTCCTGATCATTAACTTTTAGCAGATGTTGTCAAACATATTGTGACTCATTCTGACGTTTGCCAACCAAGCATCTTCATTGAACAACGATTGCCAACACGATTCTCTGTTATCGGTCATCACTGTGCTCTCAAACCCGCAAACACACAATTATCACAAATATGGCCTGTCATCGTTTCTGTTGCCTCCTGATAAATAACTGTTGAAGATGCCCACGGAAACATAAGTACAAACTACATGTTGTACAGTAGCATCATGGACGACATCACTACACCTGACACGTTTGTTGACAGCTGTCTGACTCGTCACCATCTCACCTGCTTTGGTGTGCTTTGGAAGTTTGCATTTTGTAATGAGTTCTGATCACAATGCAGATAAGAACTATAAATAGGCCTACCAGTTGCAAACACATATATTTCACATATAAGCCCTCCCTGGGTTTCTTTTCTCACCGGCACACACTTCTCTTTTATTGTTACCTTTTTGTACTGTTTTTATTGTGCGAAATAAACTAAAAACTGAACTAAACACAAGGTGATCAGATACTTGTGCATTATGGGAGCGGTAAGGGGTTAGTGTTGTAAGGGGTTAGTGTTTCTCAAAGACATTTCAACACTAACCCGAGTGGAGTCTGGATCGACTTTTAAATGTTTTTGAGCAAGTGTTCTATAAATATGTTTTGTCTTGACTTGATCGATAAGGGAAAGGTGTGTGTGTGTGTGTGTGTGCCTGCGTGCCTGTGTGTGCCTGTGTGTGTGTGTGTGTGTGGTGTCCGTGCGTGTGTGCGCGTGCAGTGTCATTTGTCATGGGCTTGGGGAAAGGCTCTCCTGAGACGGTAGTGATTAGCCCCCATGCAGCCCACAGCTCTCTGGTGGGACCACAGGGGTCTCCACAGCCTGCTCTGTCAGCACCCTGTGACACATCTATATATACAAGTGAAAAGGTGTACCCATACTCATTCTTCATGCTCTATCTCCGACCGAACCACACTTTCACCACACATCTCTATATGCAAAATAAATTCGGCACGCTCCCCGAACTGACATAGCCTATTTTTTAGCCGTTCAAGTGTCTTATTTGCTCGGCAAATATTACTTTTATGAAAATCATGATCGAGCCAGCAGATAAACGGGTGCCACAACACGCCGAGAAACAAGGAATTTAACCACGCTACTTGCATACACTGCAACTCGCTTACAATTCGCAAACCTGGCAACACCCTGCCTCATACGTCACCAGCTCTGTTCTGTCCGTTTTTGATGGGCGAGTGGACATTTAATGCAAATAAATTAATTATAGGTCCAGCAAGCAAATCATGATGGTCTGTTTGTGCTCAATAGGTCACAATAACATTCCGAAATTAGGTGTTGGGCTTTGTATGACATTTTCCCCAGTAGTAGTTGCATAATCTATCTCAGCTTTGGCTTGATAGCACACATGCTAACAGTGGTGAACACAACGTTCGCAGCATTTGATGACAGGTTGCCATAGCAGCGTACAGTGTGCGCAGACCTAACGTCAGTTGTTTACCACAGAAACACACAATGTAACATTATAAACTCATGTAACCTTGCGTGTCTTGATTGCCCCTTTTTTATTTGACCAAGACAGACCATGCTAACGGTGTTAGCGCGTTAGCATCACACAGCTTATGACAATCCAAACGTTTTTAATGTGAGATGTTCTGGTGAGTTGGTGATCACAGAGGATTTTAATGCAAATAAATTAATTATAGGTCCAGCAAGCAAATCATGGTCTGTTTGTGCTCAATAGGTCACAATAACATTCCGAAATTAGGTGTTGTGCTTTCTATGACATTTTGGCCAGTAGTACTTTCATATCTGTCTCAGCTTTGGCTTGATGATAGCACATGCTAACAGTGGTGAACACAACGTTAGCAGCATTTGATGACAGGTTGCCATAGCAGCGTACAGTGTGCGCAGACCTAACGTCAGTTGTTTACCACAAAAACACACGATGTAACTTTATAAACTCATGTAACCTAACCTTGCGTGTCTTGATTGCCCGTTTTTTAAGACACACCATGCTAACGGTGTTAGCGCGTTAGCATCACACAGCTTATGACAATCCAAACGTTTTTAATGTGAGATGTTCTGGTGAGTTGCTGATCACAGAGGATTGTGTATTATATCAACCTGGGATTTTATAATAGGCTATAAATTGCATTTTACATTTATTTTTGTCTCATGAAAAGCGTTAATGACCTGACAATGACAAAACAATTATCTTATTTCAATTGAAGTGAAAAACCATTTATTTTATTTCAATTTAAGTTCGTTAGCATCACACAGCTTACAGGCTCAGTGTTGCATGTAGAATACTTTCAAACATGACAATCCAAACGTTTTTAATGAGAGATGTTCTGGTGAGTTGGTGATCACAGAGGATTGTGTATTCTATCAACCTGGGATTTTATAATAGGCTATACATTGCATTTCACATTTATTTTTGACTCATGAAAAGCGTTAATGACCTGACAATGAAAAACCATTTCTTTTATTTCAATTGAAGTTTGCTTTGGACCAACACAACTACACACACTACAACTCGCTTTTCCAATAACCCATCCGTTACTACAGTGGCGGAACAACATTGGGCCGGGCCGGGGGGTGAGACAGCACGACCGGGCCTCAACAAACCTGACTCCCAACAGCGTCCCCCCCCCCCCCCCCCCCCCAAACGGGGAAAAAATAATTTATGCTAACAGTTGCTGCTAATTTGAGCAGGCGTACATGAATGAGAGAGGAGTTATATGTGTGAGGAGCTGATCACAGTCACAGATAGAGAGGAAAAGTGTTATATTTTGCCTATTATTTCTGCTATATATTATTGATCGCGTCTGTGTCTGTCTGTGACATTGCGCAGCAGTGCACACACACGAGAGAGAGAGATAGAGAGAGAGAGAGAGACGTAGAGAGAGAGAGGTGCTGCGTGTTAAAAAAAAATAGGCTACTACTCATCTTTGTGTTCTGTTTCAACAATATTGGACAAAGTTTGAGCCACAAACACATTGCTCTCTCTCTCTCTTCTCCTTTTCTATAAATTAAATAGGCCTATTCATGATTCTGCTTATAGAGAAGTAGCCTATGTTAGTTTGTTTTATGGACTTGAGAGCTACTTTCAAATCCCTTTCTCACAATCTACAACACAACGTTATCATTGTCATTGTGCTATAATAATAACTAATAACCCATCCGATGTGGAGTCAACTCCCGCCATTTCCTTCTTCCCATAGTGCGTGGCGAAGTAACTCTGGGATTGAGTGGCCGCGTAGCGGCCACGAAATTCTAGTTTATCACAACAGCAATGTAGAATTGCATACATACAGACCTACAACACTCATAGACTTTGGCTGTAAACAGAGAATGTTCATATAATCAGGAGTGGACATAATTATTTCGGGCTGGTTCTCAGAGGAGTGCCTGGAGATGTAGCTTGGTAGTAGTAGGCGGGGTGGTGGTGGGTGGGGGGGGGGGGGCGTACTGCGGACACGTACGTCTCTACTCTACCACAAGTCCACAATGTTACTTCAGCCAGCAGGAGATTGCACGTGACGTAAACCATGCAGCCGTAGGCAGATAAAATGAATTACCTAATGCTGCAGTCAGCTTTTCACCGTGGGTTAGCGACTAGCGCTCTGAACGGCAACATAATAACTCTCTTTCAACTGTCATGGCAGCTTGGTTACAACCGAAACGGATTTCCTCTGCTCTAACTTCCTCTTCAAACTAAAAGCCACTTGTAATTATTAGTCAGTCTAGTTTTAATTGTACTTGCAGGACGTAGATAGACATTTGAGTGCCTGGCTGTATGGTATGCAGCAAGTGGCAGTGTGTGTCAGGTCTCCGTCCTTCTCCTACAAAGTTTAAAATCAGAAATGAGAAAAGTTCAGAAAATTGCTCCATTTGAGTGTTTTGAGGGACTGTGTGTTAATAGTACAGATTCCATCCAGTAATTGCATTACGTTGTGGTGTTATGCCATTCAGACTATGGGTTTCATGGTGAGTCATGCCGTTCAGACTATGGGTTTCATGGTGAGTCATGCCGGTCAGACTATGGGTTAAAACGCAGAATCACAATAGAATTAGGAATCGCAATATTAATCGAATCGGCACCCTATGTATTAAGATCAAATCGGAAGGTTCAAGGTTCTTTATTATTTGTCTCCTGAGGAAGAAATTTGTCTTAGACAAAGGGCCTGCATGCAAGCGTAGCCCTTATGTCCATGTCACCGCAGTGCA
This sequence comes from Protomyctophum bolini, assembly GCF_963924005.1. NCBI lineage: Eukaryota > Metazoa > Chordata > Actinopteri > Myctophiformes > Myctophidae > Protomyctophum > Protomyctophum bolini. Next base: position 35,745,732 of record NC_137868.1, on the reverse strand, counting down.
GCGCCAAATACATCTTTCTTGCATCAAAGACAAAGAAAACAGAGGTGGGGGGATGGGGATGCGTAAGTGAATCATCCAACCCCTACTGTCTGAAATAGCTGATCATCTCGATTGGTTTTCTGTTTTGAGTAACGTCCGAGCATGTCTGATTGCAATGTGGTAGCATGCATTTCTATTAAGTGGAGCTTTGAAACGATCCAATGAAATGGTTCAGTTGTTATAATGATTTTGTTTGTACATCTTGTCAGTAAAGACTTGATAAACAATCTGTCTGTCTGTCTGTCTGTCTGTCTGTCTGTCTGTCTGTCTGTCTGTCTGTCTGTCTGTCTGTCTGTCTGTCTGTCTGTCTGTCTGTCTGTGACTTAATCTGCTTCTTCACTTCAAAGGACAGCAGCTGTGTAGTTTGTGTATTTCTGAGTCCATGCGGTTTAATCAGAGTAGAGTCAATAACACATTTGTAAGAGTCAAGCATTTGCGTGATGGCTGATGTATTCCAGGCTTCATCATTGGCTTATTGGTCATGCGTTTGTCTCCTATCGACCCGTGAGAGCTGACATGGGATTCACAAAGGCCCATTCCATCTCTCTTTTTCACCATCTCCTTCCTTTTCTCTCTCTCCCTCATTCCATCTTTTTCCACTTTTATTGTTTAAAACTTCTGTCTGTCCTGTCCTGGTTCAAGCTCATGGACAGGGCTCAAAGTGACAGGGTGAGTAACAGCAGATTGGTCTCAGTGAGATTGTTTTTGGCTGTAATGTCTCCTGTCGATGTGATGACCCAGTTAGAGTGTGTTTGTGATTGTGACTGTCTTGAGTGCTGGTTCTGGATATTCTTTTAACACTAATGCCACAAGTGAACATGGACACCAACCTTAGAACTAAGCATTTTGTTTGACGCACGCAAGCCCTGCATACGCACAGGCACGTAAATACATCCAATCCTATTTTAAAGACTGCCTATTCGGGGCTTGCGTTATCCGCGTGCCTGGTGTAGTGCGTCACGTCACGATACTAGATTTCAAACTTCAATAAGATATTTTGAAAAGTATTGATTTTCGATATAATTTTGGATACCACACAACCACAGATATTTCTCTGTGGTTATAACATTGTAAGTACAAATAAAAGCTGTACATGCTGCATTTTCATAGTAACATAACAACATGTGAAGCACAACAGCATTTCATTTCTTTCCACCATTGACCATAGTCAACCCCATCATCTTGGTTTCTATTCAGATATAAATCAATGCATCCGGTCTAAGGCCGCTAGGCCAGTCTACTCAAACTATATCTGGTCATTTCCACACACAAGCAAATGGAGAATGGTTTCTGTATCCTTCTCTGTAGACCGGATATGCAATGCAAACTATAGCTATCGTTAATTTTGCAACAGCTTTAGCTATCGCTAACAGAACAACAACACAGATGGGCTTTCCTTTGGCTTTCCATGTTCATCAAATTCAAATCCAAAGTATTTCCAAATTAGCCTGTTCCGCTGTGTTCCGTGAATTTGTTTTGTTAACAAAATAAATTTCACGGAACGCAGCAAATCAGGTTGAAACAAGGCTATTTCCCAACAGCACTTATGCTGTTTTGATTATCTATCAAAAACAGGTGAAGGTTGTACGCACATTTCATCTTGACAAGCCTTTAGCTTACAAAAATAGAAATATGAGCGCCGGTAAGAACTCAGCGGAGTGGAGGATAGGATAAAAGATACTGGCGTGTGTGAGCGACAGAGCACGTCTACGAGGCAGGAGGGGATGTACTGTAGGCACTCACAGGACCGCGTTGTGTGTAATCCTGGCGCAAATGTGTCTCAACCAACGAGAGCGGTATGAATACATTGATACCATGGAAAAGTCACATTGAACCGTTTTTATTTTTCAGAATAGATATTCACCGAAAACTCTTCGAGAACACTAGTACCCGGTATAATTGGTTTCAATTGCATATTTCCAAATGCATTCGTGCAGTAAATTCCATGCATACGCACACTTTGAAAAGCCTGGTGTAGGCAAAGGGAGTTTAACTCTGGTTGCACCTTTTCTAGTAGAGCACTCAGCCCTGCCAAGGAGGAGAGTCACTCTTGATTCATTTTCTCTTTCATGCTCAGACGAGTGGCAAACCTTATAACATTGTCACACACTGTAAAGAGAACCATCCAGAGTTGTTCCTTGTTGCATTTTTATGCTTTTTGTGAGATGTCATGGGTCAATTAACGGTAATTATGTATTACAGTATGCCGTTCATCCATCGAATGTCCCTTCTTTAACATTTTCTAATTTTCTTGTCATCACTCTTATCATTTGAGCTCAGATTTGAACTAAACTTCATTACCAATATTGAATGAAAGTCCCTCTTTGTACATAAAGCTAGCTCTTTGACATGTACATTGGTATGCTCACTATCGAGCTGATGTAGCTCCCACTAATGTCTACTCTACAGTATATGCAATATGAGTAGAATGTTTGTTAGACCCATAGACCGTGATGATTGTCTTCACCACACTGCAGGATTTTAATTCAAGCAATACTTATTGGATATTGTTTTCATGGCTTGTAGGGAGTTCACGTTTGTATTCATTGTTAGTTCATGGCTTATTATACGTATGTGCCGTGTTTTGATTGCCTTTAGAGAAAGCTTGTTTTCTGTCGTGTACAATCAGTGTCAACTGATTCCGTGCGTGCGTTTGTGTGTGTGTGTGTGTGTGTGTTTGTGTGCGTGTGTGTGTGTGTGTGAGTGACTGCTGGTTTGATGTAATGCACCTTGTGAAGCGCTTTGGAAAATACAAATATACCATGCTATACAAATGCACCATTTAATTGATTACATTTAATTAAATTGTATTTACCATTCTTCACCGTCTTTGGTGCTCACTGTTGGCGATCTAGAGCCTGTGAAAAGAACGACATCTGTTCCAACAAGCCATTTGGGTTTCCTGCAATGCATGGCTACTTCACTCCCATCTCTTCAAAATGACAGTGCTTGGTTTTATGTATAGCCTCTATTATTATTCTATTGCTCTGTGTTCACCCTGCTTGCAACAAGGAACTGAGCACATTCCACATTAAGTTCACATTAACCACATTGAAAAATGTATCCAGTCGATTCAGCAAACGTTATTATAGAGAGCCGTGAGGCATTCTGGTCTTTGTAAAAACCACTGAACAGATCACTGTTACAAGCAGAACCACACATAAAAGGGACTTGTCTTAAAACAACATCACATGCAACTAAAATGGGGAAATGAGAAGCGGCTGACCTGTGTGTGTATGTGTGTGTGTCAAAATGACAGTGCTTGGTTTTATGCATGCGTTTTATGCGTGCGTGCGTGTGCAGTGCACCTTATCATGAGAAGGTTATTATAAAAGGAAACCCTGCTAATTACTGTATGTTGGGATTTACTTAATTGACTGAACTGTTCTTTCAGGTCGGCTCACAGAGACACATTGTATATTAATTTGCATTCAGGAGGCTCCTCTGCCCTGAAAAAAGAAAACACTGGCTATAGGGCAGAGGATAGCAAATTGGAGATTCTCAAAATTACTTTCACAAAATACCTTGTGTTTTGTGAACTTGTTGATCCCTTGCCTTATTAAGTTATTCAGTGTGATTTTTTTTTCTTTGCAAACATCGTCCTAGGAGCTGTTGGCACCTTGCAAAGTGTGGATATTGTGATATTGGTCCAATTCACAGTATTTTCCTGAAATGTTTAAAATCATTTTGATCTATATAATATAGGAATGTAGGAAAAAAAGCTGGCTGATGGATTGTTTCGAAGTGTTAACATGAACTGTGTGACTGGGATTTGATAAAGCAGCTCTGAAGTCGTGTTTGAAAATGTAAGAGCACAGACATGACAGCTTGTTTCTGCATTTTTATTAATTCATTAACCTTTCCTGCTCTGCGTTCTGGTCTCCTGAGCTAAAGAAACAGTGAAAACAGTGCTCCACACTGCTTCTGGGCAAGCAGCACTCACCCCTGACTGACAAACATTCATTTCCCTTCCCCTGAGCGGGTCAGGGTCGATCCAAGGATAGCAACTCCTGAGGCCACATTTACTCTGCCTCTGTCTAAAACTCTATTATGTGCATCCATTTTGCATCTTGATTATGAAACATATTCTAACACTAATGTCAATGTGAAGGAAGGTTCTATTAGTGGTATAGTTTACTCTTGATGGTGAACAGGAAAGAGAGACATTCACTTGTATCGTCAAACAGGCTTCAGGGATAGAACCTTCCAGAGGAAGGAGGGAGGGAGGCAGAGAGAGAGAGAGATGGAGAGAGAGAGAGAGAGATATCCAACTTTGTATGCTGAATGGACGGCGTTTGTTTTTTAATAGGTAACACACTTAGGTTATTTTGGGGCTCTGATACATTGTTTGAATATGTAACAAGGCAGGGAATAGAAAAAAGGCAGGTATAGAGTAGACCGAGGGAGCGTTAGAAGCCAATTTGGCCATTGAGCAGATTTATGGTCTTATCCAGAACAATTTACAAGTGCAAAATCTGAATAAGCAGAGTAAACAATAGCTCAAGTGAACAAGTTAAATAATCATATAGGTAGAATGCAGAGAGAACAATGTAATTACGTTCAGTCGTAACTGAACGGTGGAGCGTTTGTCGGTGACAATAACGTTGATGTTCCAGCAGCTAACTGCTACACCTCTTCCTGCCAGTGTCAAAGAGAAGACTGACTGAGGTTATACAAGCACATCCACCCTCTATATCCCCATCCACCCCGAAACCTCCCTCCCACCACCCCTCCATATTCATGGTCTAAAGTCAGCCTAATTTTAGAGGTGACCCTGCACTGCTCTCCAGATGAAGTTATGAATCACCCCCTTAATCCTTGCTGACAAGGAGTCCATGTGTGAGCGGTGGAGCTAACTTCTGCAGTGTGTCATTGGCTAACAGATGGCATAAATCATTCTCTTAAACGCTGCATTAAGTATTAATCATTCTCAGCACTGTCTCTGTCTGGACGCTCTGCTGGCCACAGGGCACGCAAAGTGTGATTAATGGAGGTGCAGATTTAAGAAGTCATGTTCGAACCCCCCGACCTTCGCTGCCCCGTTTACCCAGTGCCCGCTCTGGAAGGGGCACGGACCCTTCAACTAAGACTCAGCCAACCTACAGTAAGAGGTGGCTAGATACAGTAGATCAGGGTCTGTTTGCTCCAGTGTGCGGCTCAGCTGTCTTTTTGTGTAAAGATAACAGTGATGGGACTGTCATCATTTGACAGGATGGATTATTGAGTTAGGTTGTAGCTGTCTTCTTTTGAGGGTGTACCCAGGATGCTGAGTGGTTCAGAACAGAAGATTCAATCAGGAGGAAATTATATTTTGGAGATAAATCTAAATCCAATTACCAGGAATCAATGGGCATTTGGAAGCATTTAATGAATGAGCAGAGCTTTTATTTTTTTCTTATACACAAGATGGCACTCAGCTTAAGATCACAGCTGATGATTGTGATGCGTTATTATAATAATTTGTCACTTCAGATGTCTTTTCACTGTCATGCGTTCCCCACATAAAAGCTGCATGTCTGAAATCACCAGAGGGAATTTATCAAGCCTGTTAACAAAACACGCTGGATTTGTTTGTATAATGTGCTGTCATACAGCCATGACTTCATGTTCCCACTGTGGTGGGAACATGAGGCCCTGAACATGAGGCCCTAAAGGCCTCTTTGCTTCTGTTCTCTATCCTCACATTAACATAGAATACGTATTATACTCTGTCTAACAGTAGATCTGTCACAATTTTTACATAATCGCCTAATTGCAATTATTTGACATAATGTCTATGTTGAGAAAGGATCATATATATTTTTTTACATTTTCAAAAAATAGTGGGAATAGCAGATCTACAAGTTCACAACGTTTTGCAGTGAAATGTGAGCTTGTAGATCTGGCGGATATTTCCACAATTTTGAAACACATTTTGAGTATAAAATAAAATATGCCATATTTTGGATATAATACATTATTTTGATTGTTGGTATCCATCAGTCATTTCTTTGTGTATTTAAAAAAATCAGACCCGTCTGAAGTGAGTGGTGCTGTAGGCCTACTGTACTTGTGTTGTACGTACTGTACTGTACAAGCCCTCCTCCCTGGCGTGTGTGTGCATGTGTGTGTGTGGCGCTAGTCTAGCACCGTTCCCATTTTGTTGTGCAATCGCTGTTGTGTATTGTCTGCATGCTAGCCTCTCGCTGCAATCACCATTCTGGCTATACTGCACATGCAGTTACTGCAGAACGCTGTCAGTCTTAATTCGATCAAGGTGACAGACAAGATAATACACAACAAATCACCGTTCTTTGTATGAAGGCTGTAGGTGTGAGCAGTGCTGGCCAGGGATCAGATTACTGCAGCAAGCAATATATGTTGACAAAATTAAAGTGAAAGCAGAGAGAAGGAGGATTCATCCATTTGGTTACACTCTTCGGAACTACACGAAAACAAACAGTGAACGTCATGACACCCCCCCCCCCCCCCCCACACACACACACACACACACAATGCTTGTGCCAATCAATGCATTATATGCTTACTGTATGTGTTGTAGCATTTTGGCTACATACTAAAATGCACCCACGCTCCTCCCCCATAATCTGTTGTTGTCATCCATGCCCCTCAGTGCCTTTGCTTATGTGCTTTTTACCAATGTTCTTATTTGACGTTGATGCAAAAGTGAAAGACAATTGGCCGATGTCCCCACTCCCCATCCATGTCTGGATATACTGTACTGGGGGGTTTTATGCATTCAATTTCCCTACTGTAGCTTCAGGCTTCAACCCCACTCTGCTCAACTTTCAGTGCTGCAGGAACGCTGGTCCCTTAGCAACATGATGACAGGCCTTGGTGAGTGCTAAAAGAAGCAATATACAATATGTAATGATGTTGTCAAGAGGACATCAGTCACCGTGGAGATGGAAACATCTCAGTCAGTCAGTTCCACACAGAGAGATTTGTCCTTCGGTGCAAAATAGTAAAATCAAGGTCTGTCCCGACCATGGAAGTGCTGATGGTAGAGATGGGTGAGAACTGTGAGATGCTGAATGTTTTGGTTTTGTGTTGTTCTGGACAGTGTTGTTCTCCTAAAAAGAATAGATCTGAGAGATGCTGACAAGTGTTACATGTGTTATGTGAAGGCATTTTTGGACCTTGTGAAAGACTTTTTTTTTCCTTCCATGGTATCTTGTACACAACTACTCTCACACCGTTTTCATTCATTGTAACTTGTAATGCAATAACCATCAGAGTTATGTGGGGCGGGGAGCAAATGAATGAATGAGTTAAGACCTTATGTTCTGCCAAGGCCTTGCCGCTTTAGCAATTAACCTTCAAAGTTAATCCCAATGAAGTTAGCAGACCTTATATCTCTTGCTTCTCATGGATTTAATGGAGCTGCTCTGGATTCACGTTTTGCAATGACCATGAATAAACATGTCTGTTTCTGGAGGAGCACAACCCTGAGTGCTGCTTTATGACGTCCAGTTGAGCAGAAGAAAAATGCAAGTCAGCATGGAGTGTGTCCATCTGGTGCCGCTGTTGAGGACTGTTTATCTTGTGTCAATTCAGACCTAGATAATGATTCCACTGTGTAGAGTTAGAGTACATATAAACGCACGTGCATGCATGGTCGCAAGCACGTACGCACGCATGCGCAGTGTGTCTGTGTGTCCACATCATACATCATAATTAACCAGTCCATTCGATAGAAATAGACTAATGCTGTTCAGCGATTACATTTTTTAATCGCGATTAACCACATGATTTGTGTGATTAATCACATAATAATCACAATTTGTTTTGGCCGAAACCTTTAATGATAATTTCAAAAGCTGTGCACATTGTGTTGTATACGGAGCAGGATGCATCCAAATGTCTATTTTTATTATTATACTATCCAATACATTATTAAACTATTTATATCTATTGTTTATTTAATTATCGTATAAATTATATCCTCTACACAAAGACACAACGGTCACAACCTGCGTTGATGCCTTGTTTTTTTAACACATTAACGTTAATCCGGCCATGTGTTAACGCGTTAATAACGCTTTAATTGGCCTGGGCCATGGCTCAGTGGTCCAGGCACCTTGGCTGGCAATCCAGTCTGGCAGTGTGCCACGGGTTCGACTCCCGATCCCGACGGCCTTTACTGCATGTCTTCCCCCCATCTCTCTCCCCATTTCCTGTCAGCCTACTGTCTGTCCCTCCATAAAAAATAAATAAAAATAAAGGCGAAAGCCACAAAAAAACACTTTAATTTGGACAGCACTAACTAAGATAGATAAATGACAGACTGTTATTTATCACATAATTAGATTCATAATTATGGGAGGTATGGATCTGCAATGCATCAATGGGAACATACATTAGCTAGAGGGACAAGCTAAAAAACATGCACAGTACAGCAGTAGGTACTCTATCTACCTTTAAGGAAGCAAGTGAGATGATGAAAGCAGCCTAATAGAGCAGAGGACAGACATATACATGTTTTTTAATGTCCCTACTGAAGCCTAATGGCCTCTCCTGGTCTCTGCAGGGACCTTTCATCTTCTACTGCGATGATGATTTAATAAGATCACAAACTAGTTTCATATGTGTAATATGTAATGATGATGATCCACATGTGATCTGGATTCTGGAGGCCACTCACTCATTACAAACTATGCATTTTAAGAGCATCACAGAACAATCAGCTGGGCCAATCAGCAACAATCATGCATATTTCCCCTTTTGAATATGCTGTAGTCTTATCTTTTGCGATTCCAAATGTTCACCTCTCTTCATCTGTGATGTTTTTATAATGCAATGTTGGTGGGCTCACTTGTAAGTCACTTCACAAGTTCACGTTACATCATTACTTGTAAGAGAAGAAACCTTTTAGTGGAACTCTGGACATAATTTGCTGAACTAATTATGGCCTTTCAAATTCTGTCTATGTGAAATTATACACTTGTATTACTGTAATTGTGTTGGGGAGTTCCAATTTACCCGTAGTTTTCTACAGAATTACAGTAGCAGAAAGCAACATTGCATTTTCAAAACCCAAGATGTATTATTATTTTATTTTTTTCAATAAGGCACAGGTGCACTTTCAATATAGCCATATTGGGCCTCAAAAGCAGGCCCATCAGCATTTATTATTTAACAATGTTTGGTCTTATAAAGATGTTAACAATCTGCCTTCTAAGTTCATGTAACCTCTATTATAAGCTCTGGTCTCTCCATTGTGAGCGTGTTGGAGAGGTGAACACACTGCAGGGTGTTTCTCCAGTAGGGCTACATCTGAATCCAACTACAGCAGGGTTAGAGGCAGCCATGTCTGAAGGCTCCACATGCTGACATGTTGGCTTTGTTAAACCCTGCATGTGCGCTGTTGATCACAGAGATCACTGCAGGGCCAGAAAGTCCTAACAAATGTATTTGGTTGTACTGTCTGCTGCAATGCCAGCACTCATGGTAATACAGTGAAAACGTATACAGTGAGCATGTAAGGTTTCATTATTAATGGACATTGTTAACTTCAGCTCCCCACAAGCATTGTTCCTTTATACACTGAATTTACCTAAACAGAGTATTATTTTTTTCGTCTCAGAAGTAGACCGTGTTCTTCCACTGCTATAATTATTCAAGACCGATAGTACTGTATCACTTTAACTATTGAATGTCAAAGGTGTTCTGTTACTACAACCATTAATTTGTATGAGGTGGAAATTGTTCTAGGACTGAACGTGGATTGAAAGCTTATATCACAGTACAGGGCCATTATTATTCTGGCCAGCAGCCATTTTTTTGCACAAAAAGCTCTTGCACGCCATTCTCTGGGGCAGACACTGGACATTTGCCAGTAAAAATGTCCTTGTTCTGCAGATTTCTCTGTATTGTTCTTGGATGTTCAAAGTTGCATCTTCAGCATGGGGATATTCAGGTTTTATGTAAAATGTTATGCAATTGGGGACCAGTCCCTTAAAGGGCCTGAAGTATGGACAGAAGAGAGCTACAGACGAGACACATTAGCTTTGGTGATTTGGGTACTTTGTTCTGTATGCTCCAGTGCTCCTGGTCCAAATTTGTATTAATGAAATTTTGAATTACCGGTTTGCATTTGTGACTGCAAATAAAATATTTGTCTCCCATTCACTTCCATTCTATGAGCGCAAATGGAGGAGGAGTTCAACTTTGTTGAACACTGATGTGGGTTTCTGCAGGCGACAACATCCAGTTCCCTGCATTCGTGCATGTTTAACTGTATCCATATTATGTGCGATCATGGGGTGCAGCACTCCAATGCCCAGCAATGTCTGTCCCTATCTCTGTGTCTGTATGCACTATGTCCCTATGTTTAGGGTACCAACAGGTGACAAAGTGGCACTGTTGAGCTTCACACTGTGCATGATGGGAAGTGCACCACTCACTTCAGACTGGTCTGATTTTGAACAGCTTTTCTCAGAGAAAGATATAACAGTGGAAGATACCGTTTTCCTCGTAAAATGAGTGAGTGTATCCTCTGTGCTGCTGGGTGCTTCCTGGGGTGAGACAGTGGGTTCTCCTCCTCACAGTTTAATTAGGTTTGAGGCAGCAGCTTAAGCCAGCCTTCCCCCTCAGTTTGTCCCTCCCTGGATGTCTCACCTCAAAGCCTGCCCCCTGCTGCTAGGCCCAAGTCCAACATGCTGCTTCACACACACTGCTGGATGCTCTCGGATGCCTTTATAGAGCCCCGTTCAGATATACAAGATTTGCAGGCAACTTGTCTGCATATTTAATTTTGGTGTCATGTGTCGAACGCCCAGGGTTATTTAATCCATTATATCATAGCGCCCAGCGATTTATAGCAGCGGAGCACATTTAGTGACGGACTGGATGTTAAGTAGCTTGATGTAGCCAAAACACTCTAGATGCGATCGACAACAATGGGAGGTATGATTCATTCTACCGTGACTAGCGACGGGACCGCGGTGGGCCGTCTAACACATGATCTTTTCTTAGAAGTGGACGGAATGATTTAGATCAAGAGTTATTAACGTTTTAAGATTTTCGATCTCGTCGGCTAAAATCCTTGGCATGTTCATGGAGAACCACTGGTTTAAAAACAACATTGCTTATAATAAGCAGACATGGCAACACTGGGTCACTTGCATGTGCATTTGTTGTGGCAGAAAATGGGAGGATAAAGTCACACCTCCCCTCTCCACAAAGAGGAACAGTGCAGCAAAGCATTATGGGCATTGTAGGAAATCAGCAATCCAGTCAAGCCCTAGTCAAATACACAGACCTCTGGTCAGAGGGTGCACATTTCTAATTGTGCTACTGTCATCTACAACAAATACTATTAACATTGAGTGAATGGAGTTTCTTCCAGAGGTGAAATGCCCCTTTAAGCCCTGCATCGCTGTGAACGCAGCTTTAATTTGTCCTCTTAATTACATTGTTTTCTCTCTCTCTCTCTCTCTCTCTCTCTCTCTCTCTCTCTCTCTCTCTCTCTCTCTCTCTCTCCAGCTCTTTATCTCTGTATAATATAGATACATAATTATTATGTACAGTACATTGTGCGTGCGTGTGTGCGTGCGTGTATGCATGCATGCGTGCGTGCGTGCGTGCGTAACCTTCCGAGTTGCTCTTCAAAGTACTGTGACTGAAGTGTGGCTAAGCACTTTAAATGAAGCTTTTTGTTCCTGCTGTTTCAACTCAGACTAACATGAACATGGTGTTGTCCTCACCTCCCCCTCATCACTGATGCACCCAGCCAGCTCTCCTCTCCAGCTCATCTCCTCTCTCCTCCAACTCTCTCCTCCAACCCTCTTTGGGGCTGTGTCCACTGTCCACTGTCCAGATCTTTTGAGTACCCTGCACTTTTATGCCATACATTTCTATGGTAAAGACCAGTGTTACCATTGTTGAAGACATTACCAGTGTTGAACATTGCGTTTCAGAACTCTCAACGTCCAGCGTGTTTTGGCAGAGCGCTCTACGTGCCTCAAGCAGAAATTGGTTCACATTTTGGGAGAGGAGCACCATTCATCAATGTCTCTTGGATGATATCAAAAGCGCTCCGTCTCTCAAAAATATGCTTTCTGTGGACTCGTCAGGATCTCACTGATTGGTCCCCATGAGACTGACCTTCTCTTTTACCATTGAAAATAATAAATCTATACAACGTGCCTTCTGCACTCATTTTGTCCCTGGTTCTCATCAAGGCTGTTAAAAGTCAACCACAGACGTAGGTTAAATGTCAACCTGCAAGGTGGAGTTTCCTGGAGCTCAGTGTCAGCAGTGCAGGAGTCAGACCGTCTGCATTTCTCTTTCTGGTGGTTCTTTTTAGTCTCATGTACATCTTGAGGACATTATCATAGACTTGACACTGTGTTGTTTTGATAAACAGTGGGTAGGCTGCTTTAAAAAATATTTCAGTCTAAACTATGGCTGCAGGGACAACATCAACTCTCTGCTCTTCACATAGTGTAACAGGTGACACATGCCCGGGGGGACTAGTTTGTGCACATAATAATAATAATACAACTTTATTTGTATAGCACATTTCATGACACGAAATGCAGCTCAGGTGCATTACAGAACAATAAAGAACAAAGAAAAACAAAAGCATAAAACAACATTAAAGTAATAGCAAAAAGACAGTGAATAAGGCAATACAGTGAGGGCATGAAGATCAACTAAAAGCAACTGTGAATACATTTATTTTTAAAAGCCATTGTAGGCACATTGAGCAGGTCAACCGTGGAGGACCTGAGCGAGGCGGTTTGGGACATATCTAGACAGGCTGTCATGTAGGAAGAATCAATCCTAAAAACAACCGGAAGCCAATGTAATGAAGCTAAAACTGAAGTAACATGTTCTCTTAGTTTTAGTTAAAACTCTGGCCGCCCAATTTCGGACAAGTTGTAACTTGTAATCTGTTTTCTTTGGCAGGCCAGAAACAATTGTATTGCAATAATCAAGCCGAGAGAAAACAAAGGCGTGGATCAGTGTTTTTGCATCGTCCAGCGACAGATGGGCTCTAATTCGTGCAATATTTTTTAAGGTGAAAAATCCTGGTATTTAAATTCAATTCAGAATCAATAATCAGTAATGACCCTTTACTGTACTGTTACTTTCTACAGTCAGGTTAGCAAAGTTTGTGATTTTTTTATTTCTTCTTATATCCTTTTGGAAATAAATTGTTGCAAGGGCCTGGAACACAACCAAACTCAGTCAAAGAAGTCAGATCCACTAGTGGTGACATTTACCAGAACAATCTGACATTTAATCACTTCCTTCCTGCTACAAAGCTTTGTGACTACAGGCTTGTTGGACGTGTGTGTGTGTGTGTTGTTTTCTCTGGCGGGTCACTGTGTGTGTAAACACATTATGTGTGTGATTGTAAGATGTCTGTTCTCATCACTCTGTCTTTATATCTCTGTCTGTGACTGTCTGCACCTTGTCTATCACAGAACACACGCACACACACACACACACACACACACACACACACACACACACACACACACACACACACACACACACACACACACACACACACACACACATACACGCATACACAAATAATCAAATGTGTTTAGCAGCATGTGTGTGTGCCTAAAAGGCTAACACAATGAGCCCTAGGGGTTTGTTGCCATTGTGGTCTAGTTGTGGTTTTATGTCCGTTGGTATACGGTACTGAATGTACTCTAGAGTCATCAGTGAAAAGGAACTTGTCACAGGTCAAACACACAGCAACAGTACTTATTCTAGTAGCTGCTGAACACTTGACAACTGTTCCCTCTGGGTCCATTCATACATCTGTTGGTTATTGTCGTTTAGTGTTTGACAGCTTTCACTGGCAGCTTTTTGGAGCTTGATGCTGTGTCTCAGATAGTTTGTACTGTGGAGGTAACCTTTCTGTTTGATTCTATAGGGAAGAGCATTTCCTCAATTTACTTTAACTGCTACAAAATAACAAATGTATTAAATTTATTCAAATAGTGTTACAGTGCCGAGCACTATCTTACCCGCTAAGATAGACAGCTACCGTAGAGTGAACATTGTACAGAAATAGAGGTGATGTTGTATCTTGACAATAGTGCCGTCATTTAGAATATCAATGCTGATCTTTCCCCGGCCACATCATTACAGAACCTCCCCACTGGGTCTGGTTGAGGGAATATCATTGCTTGTTCTGTACTAACATTTAGACGTCCCCGACTCCCCATATGTTTCAGTAGGCGGATATCTCTGTTTGGCTGTGTGATGATAATAACAATAATATACAACAAAACTATCTCTAGATTCCTTTTGTTGTTTGGTCATTTGTTTTGTGCTTTTTTATTTTATACATTCTAACTAGAGGATGGAGCATTGGGGAAGTGCCTAAATGCATCACCTGAGCACATTTAGGGGTTAAGTATCTTGCTCAGGGACACTTCCACACACCGACTGCATGCCGGGGCGGTGATCCAGCAACCTTCTGATTACCAGACATCTTCTCTACCCACTCAGCTACGAGCGCCCACACGTTTTATATGATTGGCTTTTATTGCGGTCTAGTGTTTCTATGAGGTCTTTGTATTGCTTTTACTGGTGCTTGTGAACCACAGTGAGCTAGTGCATCTCATGTTGGAAAAGTGCTACAGTATCAGTTTAAAGGACCACTTGTTCATGATAAACGTCCACATTTTTTTCCTACTCAGTCTGTCTCTCGGTTGTGGGCAGCTCAGAAACCCGTCCACCACATCACATGGCAACAATGGCTTGGATTATTGCATTGCTACTTTTCAGGAATAGAACGCCTGCGGTTTCTATTAGCTTGCATTCCCCATCGATGTTGTCACTGGTGGACGGGTTTCTGAATCTGAACTGCCCACAGCCCTCCCATGAGACACAGGCTGAGTAGAATAAAATGGTGTCCTTTACTAGAACATGCTAGACCAATTAAAGTTGAATTAGTACATTAGACAGTGAACTCTGTTGTTGCTATTGCACATAATGTGGAACATAATTAGTTACAACTACTGTACACTCTAGTTAATGTTATTTTTTGAGTACTACAAAAAGTGTTTTCTTAGTTTTAGGGTTAGTGTTACAGTTTTTAATGTAGTATTGATTTAAAATCTCATCTCATTTCAGTACTGAAATGAGTATTTTGGTTTCCACAGCTTGACAACATGGACTTGTCTAACTGGCAAAGTGTATGCCCTCGTTACCGGATTAGGTCATTATTGTCCATGTAACTGACTGACTGATAGACGTCACGTGAAGTGTTTCTAGAGCAGGGGTTCTCAACGTTTTTGGTTGGGGACCCCCGGAAACGCTTTGGCCATGTCTTGCGACCCCCGCCCCGCAGCGGGGGTTTAAATCATTTGGGAACCCTCCAAAATAATTTGGCGACCCCCCCCCCCCCCCCCCCCCCCTAGGTTGTCGCGACCCACGGGTTGGGAACCCCTGTTCTAGAGGATGAACACATGGTACAGCTGACCCCAGATCAGACAATGTGGGGACTATTGTGAAGTGCTTCTAGAGGATATAAACATGGTTTGTGAGAAGTTGTAATAATGGATTGCATTTTTACATCTCTTAGTTTTCTATGCACTACGTGCCTATTTAAAGCGCCTACTTCTGCCTACTTAAAGCGCTTTAGAATAGTCCATTCATTCATACATTGGGAGGTGAAGCGGTGAACAATCAACTCCAGCGTCCTCACTTCCCACATCCACACACCAACGGTGGCAACCACTGGAGGCAACAATGTGGGGTTCAGTGTCTTGCCCAAGGACACTTCAACATGTATACAGGAGGAGCCGGGATTCGACCCATGGGTCATTGGATGACCTGCTCTACCTCCTGAGCCACAGCCGCCCCAAAGTGCCTATGGTGTCTATGTGAGCATGTTGCACACACTCCACTGGTTCTGTACATGACCTGCAGCCGTTCTACTTCCTGTCTGAGGTCTTGTCTTTGAGGATATAAGGTTACAATGTCCACTGCATGTGCATTACTGACATGTCTGTGTCTGGGGGCGACTTTGAACTCACACTCAAGTAGGCCTACTGTCCACACAAAATAATGCCAACTGTAGCTAGTTGTAAACTATGCATTGTTTTTCAAGGGCATCGTCATTGGATCGCATGTGGCCCCATTAATAATAATAAGCTGTCTTTAGTTTTCTCTTAGGAAAAGCTAGAGGTCTCACCAGATGTTCAGATAATGCATTATATAAATGCATAATTCTGGCCCTCAAATCTGATAGGCTAAGACGTGTTTGGAGCTGTTGATAAAATACTTCATTTCAATTGTCACATACCGATCAACTGATACTATTGTGAAAATAATTGCATCTTTAATGTAGCCTCAGGTCGTAATATGTATCCACATAATGCCAACTGCTTGCTTTGCATATAAATGGCTTTATACGGGTTTCTCTACAGTCCCTCTGGGTGTCTTTCTGTCACTATTCTCATAAAGGAATACATACGAGATGAGAGACACAATAAAAAAGGAACAGGTGTTTGGAACGCGTTGGGAGACACCCACTTCCTCCTGCCAATTAAACAGATTTATTTTATGATCCTTGAGATTCTCTTTAGCCGTCAGGATCTGCTTGACGTCTCGTCTCTTATATGGAGGAATGCAAATTGTTGGGAGATGGATGTCATGGCTTGATGAGAGTCATGAGACTAGGGGAGACGGCGTAGCAATTCAAGCCTTCTTCACAGAGGCATCGTCTGAAAATAGATCTACATGATAGAGCTAGGTGAGAAAGTATGATAATTTAAACTCCCTCCTTATCAGCAGCATCGACTGACATTTCTTCCACCCCATACCTTAACCCATTCTGACCTGAGATCAGATCGAAAAATGTCTTCTACATCCTGACAGTTTTCTCAAAAAGCTATGTTTCTATGTCAGTCGTTCTTCGATTTTTCAAAAATAGCAGACCTACAAGTTCGTACCAAAAGGGGTTCCCGCCCAAAATAGGTTAAGTCCAGGAACTAGGAGGTGGAATAATTGAAGTGCTCCCTTTCTATTGGTAACAAAGAACATTCAAACAGTAGACCGGCTCAGTTTGTGTGATTTTTTTCTCTCACTCTCTCTTAAGATATAATTGTATTATTCTTATTCTCTCTACTCTTAATTTGTACCTGTCCTGTGTTGCTGATATTGCTGCTATGACATCTGAATTTCTCCAATTCTCTCTAATGCTGTCCGTGTTTTCTTTACGTGTCTTTAATATTCTTCAAGACCTGGAAGTTATGCTGCACTAAATTGCAGAAGGCAATATATTCTCTTCAGTTTTAGCAGCAGTGTGGCTTGGGGTTGAATTTAACCTGCATGACATGAAGTATGACAATAAAAAAATAATGGTACGTTATGTGATAGTACTTTTGGGTGCTCTGAATGGATGGGTGCGCTGAATGTTTTTTAAGTTGTTTTTGGCCCTTTAGCCAGCCTAGTCCTCATGCTCCGTTTGATATATTTCATGAGCCCGTGTCCTCTCTCCACAAGACCTAGTCTGTTCCACTTGACCACTATCTCCATCTTTTCCATTTTTCCAATCCCATTCTTGGCCCCTCCACCTCCCTTCTGTGTGACTGGGACCCCTTAGTGGCCACCAGGGGTGAGTTATTAGTGCCCAAGGAGGCAGAGAAATGATTTCATTGCGTATTCAGGTGCAGGGATGGATGGCTTTCGGAGACAGTCGAGGGAGTGCTGGGGTGGAGAGCCTCTGTTGAGAATAAATATACCTGTCTCCTGCTGATGCATGGGGCTCGCACGCACAGCAATGCAAATCAACCAGGTTCTCCCAGGCTAAAAGTGGCTTCCAGCATTACTCACCCGTTCCCAGCTGGATCCAGCCTACAGACGTACCAGATTTAGATGAGGCTGTCTGTGTGGAGCAATGCACTCTACAGTGTCTTCCATACAGAAGCACCAAGCAGTGACTTTGGGTTCTTGGGCGTTGATAATGTGAGACGCGGCAGCGGCTCGCCTCGCCGGATTTCCCAGGTGACTCCCGCTGTTCATTACCCTGCCTGACTGCCACATAATTAGGATGCATATTGAGGCGGGCAGGGAAGGGGAAAAAAAGATCAGACTAGGGCTGTAAAATAATTTGCATGCCATCGATGACCATAATTTGTGATGTTATAATTAAAATTACAATTATTTTATTCAAGCTGTGTGTGTGTGTGTGTGTGTGTGTGTGTGTGTGTGTGTGTGTGTGTGTGTGTGTGTGTGTGTAAAGATCAAGCAGTATCATAATATACACAATAGAGGGTGGCACAAACCTACTTTTCTGGCCTTGATAGCTCATAATCTCATAACCTCATCTCATGTGAGCCCACACCATCTATTGGCACAATGGACAGTCTTAACACCACGTCCCGTGTTTTATGATTCTTATCTTCCCAATTAAATATTGTTTCATGGGGTTTATATGGTAATATTTTTCAAGTTACTTAACATCGAACAAAACCGTCGTTCTACATGAAGTATAAATTGACTGTACCATACGATATCTCTGAAAACTTAAAGGCATATTGTGGAGACATTGTATCATCTCAATAATATTTATCACGATATCGCCCACCCCTAGTGTGTGTGACTTCATACCTTCCTGAGATTTCATATGGCAGTATTTATTTAAAAATAAACTGTCTCCTGCAATGCTGTGTCTAGTTATATTTCAGAAGCAGAATCAACTTGAATTAATATCACATGATTACAAGTGAAAGAGTGGGTGAACTTATTTATACACAGAACGTGTCAGGAGAGTACAGACAGTCAAATTTACAAATGGAAATTGCAATACATTAGTCACTACTAAAGGCACGGATGCTTCTTGAGCAGGTGGAAAACACAGCATAATACAAACAAATAAAATAAAGAAAATAAACAGCAGGACTCTAAACTCATGTACATGGAGTGATATGGATAGGTATGGGGTTTAAACTCACGGTTTCATGTGATGTGCATGGTTATTGAGACTGTAGGTCGCAGATTACTATGAAAACCTGCAAAACCTGTCCGTCCGTCAGTCGATCCGTCACGCCTCCATATATGGCTGTCAGTCCATCACGCCTCGTGACACATCACGCTCCCATATGGCCGTTTACATAATTATATGAAGATCACGACCCCTACCTCATCAAACCCTGTATAGCCATACATGTAGAAGACTGGATCATCACCTAGATCAGGGGTATAGGCAACCTTTATCAGAAGAGCCATTTTTGGCCCAAAAACGTATTACAATTCTATCTGAAGCCGCTTTAATAAAGCAAACTTTAATTATTTGGGATTTTTCTGGTCTTTCAATATTACATTTTATTGTTTGCTAATTTCTCAAAGCATAGTATACTGTACCAGTAAGCCAGCAGCATTGGTGGTGAAAGAATAACTTTATGCCTCCTACAAATTCAATAATAAATTATGATTAAATGTTAAAAAAGAAAAGAAAAAGAAAACCTCTTATTCCTTTTCATACTTCTTTGCCGTAGCAACTTGGAGCCACGGGAGAGGGCCTATAAGAGCCACATGTGGCTCTAGAGCCGCAGGTTGCCTACCCCTGACCCTTAGACCTCCAATTCTCCATATATGGATAATGGAGCTGACCTGTTCTGACATTCCATATGTTGATCCTCCCCACCCGTCCTTCCTTTTCGATGTCTCTTTTTTGACTGATATATGTCCATTCAAACTAGATGGGCCCGCCCCAAAGTTATTAGTGCAGCCACGCCCAGCAGCTGGCGAAAACTAGAGTTCTCAACAAGCCCGAAAATGAAGGCCCGGCCCTACCTGGGCTCTCTTCAAGAGAGTAAGAGTTCTGATTAAATGCACATATTAAAGTAGAGCACCTCTCACAGAATAACACACGTGCACACACACCTGGGGGCTGTTAAACCAATTGCCAACTCCTGCTACATTTTTATTTGATGGCAATTCTTCCGTCAGAGCCTCTGAACTATGTTTATTTGTGCCTTCTGGGGAAAGGACTAGAAGGTTTCTGACATGATTTCAGATTCTGTTAAGTTTGCAGGGTATATATCTGCTGATCTGTTGATGCTTAGTTTATTTTTCACAAGATGAAAAAGACCTGATGTGTCGTCATGCTGAAGTGGTTGTTGATTTGAGGCAGGGCAACATAGCAAACAACATTCTGCGGTCTAATGTATTAGTCTTATTCATCTGTAATATTGCTAAACTAGGAACTGGGTGGCAGTCAAATCTGGAGTGTTGATCTAAAGGCCTGTTGATACTCCAGTTTTAGGTGAAAAGGTGACCACAAAAAACTACAACATGAAATCACACCATGGTGATTTGCGCGTCTTACTGGTTAAGTATGCCTCATTTGCCTGATGGGTGGCACTCCTAACACTGTGTTTCATTGTGTTCTCACATACATTACTGTACATATACAGTCCGACTCCATACATATTGTATACAGTATATACTTCTCAAGTAGCCTTCAGCCATGTGAAATGGTTTTACATGGCAATATCTCAGCCATGACTTTTGGACACATTATCACATTATACTGTATAATATTCAGAAGAATGTCTGCCTTCACTGTGCGTTGACACAGTGATTTCAGGGGAAATAGTGAATATTGGTGCAGCGAGTGCTCCTTTCTTTGTCCTGACAGATGAGCCATGTCTATCCTGACGTTCCTGGTAAGCCCTGGCCTGGGCTCCCATGCAGCGCTCGGCTCTCATTTCCTGCTCCTGGGTGATGAGTCTTTGTAGGCCAGAGTCTGCAGGCTTCATTGACAGAAGCAGCAGGGAATTATATAGTGGCAGAGTGCTTGGATGTGTCAGGACTCATATCTCTGGCAGTTCTATTAGAAATAGATCCAGTGCAGATCAATTAACCTTTGACCCCTGGCATTACATCCACGTAGTAACTGCTCAGCATGAGTGATACATCAAAGCCCAGAGGGAGAGTGTCCCCCCCCCCCTCCCTGCTGGTTGGCTGCATATTGTTCTCACCCAGTCGACTGAGGTCACATGATGTCGAGGGAACTGTGGTGTCTCATCCTGCAGTCACGTGACGTGTAAAGGTGACTCTCCAAACCAAAGCGACTGTTTCCATCTCCAACAGACATGCAGCAGACTAGAATTTAGTTAAGCACAAACCAGTCGACCGATGGAACATTGTTTTTGCCCATACAAAGTAGCATGCAGCGTTGCCAGGTCTGCTTATTATAAATTATTTTGGGCTTTTCCCCCCTGTAAAGTCATAGTTGCGAGTTGCTTTTGTTTGGGCTTGTTTCTGAAGTGTAGTTGGTTATTTGGTCTTGCTTTCAAGGATATTTTTTTGAAATAGCTGATGTAATAGGGGTGGAACTCGTTGCTTCTTTTGGGCTTGTTTTCATAGGTCACCTGGTTGTTTGTTTCACTCACAGAATCTGGCAACACCGGATTCTCATACCAAAACACTCATACCATTTTGGCTAGCTTTGCTTTTGATTTGATCCTTTAGGTATAGGAATTGAGTGTTGAGATTTATAATATCTAGTTCAAAGGTGCGACGCCGACGGGGAAATTTTGTCTGGCATATTAGGCCTGCTTCTACACCAGTAGTCAGCCCTGAAACATGACGGACATTTTGTGTAAAACCTGCTACACCAGTAGCAGACTAGATACTTCCCTGTAGAGTGGACCCACTCTACAGGGAAGTATCTATCCCACTCATCACTACCACACAGATATTGACGGCTACCAAACATGCTCGGTTCGCCGCCCAATTGGCGCCGATTGGGCTCGTTGGAGAGATGGCCTAGAGTGTGGGCAGGATGGGGCTTCCTGAGGGTCCATTGTGCTCCAGTGGATTTACAGTCTGGAGTGAAAGTTCTCAAACTATGATTTGGCATCAAGTGTAGTTGCACATTGACTGCAAAAAGAAAAATCTTTCCCATTGAGTATGTTGTGTTTTCTTGTTTTGAAATGAATTCAAATGTATTATTCTCTTTTTCTATTTAGGTTCTAGCAACAGATAGGGTTGACTATAATGCATGCTTCCATTTACAACTGTGTATAACACTTTTAAACTACATTAACAAAATAAATCAAAATAAGTGTATTCTTTAATTTATTTTTAAAATATGCTTCATGTCACCAAATAATGACCCCTGTGGGTGAATCATGAGCACAGTGTGTCTGCTGGATATCCCATTTACATTTGTTTAATGGCAGATTATCCAAAATAATGAGCACTAATAAAGCCACAGTGCATGGTGGGGGACGGGGGTCACCTTCAGGATGGCTTTATGGTCATTTGTGCTATCATGTTGCGTCCCTCGACAGCGTTGACATGAGTCCTCGTCACGTGAGAGAGGGATTTTTCAAGCTGCCCAATGTTAGTGTGTCATTTTTACACCACTGTGCTAATGTGAGATCAGGCAACAGATTTAGGCAGCAGAGACAACGGCACATTATTCAGCGCAGCTATTAACGCAGCTATTAAACACAATTTGAAAAAGAAAAATCTCTTTTTTTGTGCATGGAATATGGCAGCTTCTAATGTACTATAATCATCACATTCCTTATGGGTCCCAGCCCTCTGTGAGATATATTGCTATTTGTATGTCACGGGCCTACGTGCATGAGTGTCTTGTTTGCATGTTTATTGGGTGGGATGCTTTCATTTTACAAGAACTTGAGTCAGGGGTATGTACAGCCCATAGTTTGATTAATTGTAAGTCTGAGTGGTGAGCGTGCTGTATGTGCATAACATTGCTTTTGGTGAGAGCATGCCATGTCACTATGGTTGTTTGGTGGCTGGTTATTAATGGGTGTCTGGGTGAAAGGTGGAGTGGGAAATGGATGTGGGTTTGTTGTCTGGGCATCTGTCCCACCAAGGGGATCAGAGGTGAGATCATGGTGGAATTCAGCCTGGATGAGCTACAATCATACACTCACACACAGGCAGAAAGATATCCACAATAACACAGCCAAGGCTATTGTGTCAAGTGAATGTTTCTGAAGAGGGACTGACCGTAGTCAGGACTATAGATAACACGGAGGTCATCATGAGGAAATTACTAGAGGATTGATCCTCTGTGAGAAAATTAATTTTAAGATGTTGGAAAACTTGTTCTGCTAGTAAAGCTAATGGTAACGTCATTTTCATCTAATTCAAATGATCATGATAACAGTTATCTAGTTAGTAAACAACTGAGTAGCTGAACCTGTGGTCTTTCTTATCCAAGAGAGAATAAAAATAAAGGACACATATAAGTGCATACCAACAGGTTTAAATCAGGGGTCATGTGTTTAACTTTTTTTTATTATTATTATAAACACATTGAAACTGAGTCCCTTTTACAAGGGGTTTAACAAGGGTTTTTAGTTTAGGGTTTTAAATTTTAAGTGGTTAGCCAATTACATTGCATGAACTCAAACTTCTGGAGCTTGTTGTAATTGGGTAGTGGTCAAGGAGGACCATCAATTATTAATGCTCTCTGTCTAATAAAGATGATTTCAGCACAGACCAATACAATGTGTCTGGTGCACTAACCACTATTGTTTTTCTGTGTCATCTCAGCGGCTGGCTGCACCTTCGATGAGGATTCAGACCCCAATCTGTGTGACTTCACTCAGGGGGAGGAGGACGACTTTGACTGGCAGCTCTTCCGGACGCACAACACACCTCATGCCAGCGCTGATCTCCTGCGTGGTGAGTGTTCTGACATTAAAGTTTATTTGGCTATTTTTACAGTGTATCCAGTGTATGGGGTTTACGCCCACCATGTTAGTTTAGTGGAAACTCAGATGCTGTCTGAGTTTAAGACATCCACCAATGTGCCTCAGTGTACAATTTACAATGTAAGCATTTAGCAGACACTCTGCATTTAGCAGCTGAATGCATTCATTTGGCTGCGGTGTGGCTGAGAGATTGTGACAGCGCTCAAATCAACCTTGAGATGACCAGCGTCCATTTTTAATTCATCAACATTAATCAAGCAGGCAGCAACCTGGTGGTGTCTGCTTCCTGCTAACCCCCGAGCATCACTTTGATGTTAACCAGTCTCGTCCGGGCTAATGGAAACACACAATTTACTGACACTGTCTGGGAGATGGCATGCATAGTTTATGAGGAGCTCCTCTGCTTCGCTCCGTATTTGCTAACACCCTACCAAGGGAAATTGACAAAAAGCTTCTTGACAGAGATATGTGTGGTTGTGGAGGGGTTGTGGTGGCCTCACCCCTGCACACATCCCAACTGTCCAGGAGAGTGATTAAGATTCTTAACTTCTTCCCTCATAACCAGCCAGTCAGTTAGTCAATGAACTGTGAAAGTTAATTATAAGAGACAGGACCGAACTCATTCTTGCAAAAAACAAAACATGCTAATTTGGTATTGAAACAAAAGATAATGTGGTAACTGATGTGGCAACTTATTGTGGCAGAATAAATAAGTGTGATGCCAAAAATAAATTAGAAATGTCAAATGTGATGTGATTTGGAGGAAAACATGAATGTAACAACATATGGTACACACTATTCAAGAGCGGTTAATTAAATAGACATTTTACTGGGGGATCATGGCGCTTCCCTGAGGAACACCGTGGCTACATGCGTGTGATTCTGACTGGTATACTGTATGTAGGACAGTTCTATCCCCACCCCAGGCTCTGTGCTCATAGAATGTATACCTGGCTTGATAAATGATGATAATCCTGAAACAGTTGGACTGCACCTCTACTTTCTCACCTCTGCATCATCAGCATTCCAGACAGAATCTGCCCACAGCCACCAAGCACACAGGATAATTAATAATTTTCCCTTCAGGTTTAATTAAAGCTTACTGCCTCGTCAGACGACCTTTACAGCATTCTGGGACCTTCATCAGAATGGAAGAACAGGTGGAAATAAGATGCTACAGTATTTTCTCAACATGATGAGGTCACAGTGAGCTGTTTCTGAGAGCCAAGAACTTTTTACCTGTCCTTCAGGCTCAAAGGAGAGGAGAGACCTTTGTTATTTCCATGGGGAAAATTCAGTTCCAGCTTCGCCCTGGAGCTGCAATTCTGATTGTGCTCAGATGGTCATGATGAGTGCTCAGGGGGAAGCTGTTAAGGGTTATCATATATCAATACTTGCACACGTAGACATGGGAGGGCTAGGAGGCGAACCGGTGACCTTCCGATTACCGGGTGACCTCTCTAAGGTATGGCCACTCCTTGAAACATTGTGAATCATCAGTCATGTTATTAATATGATGAACGGTCATAACCCAATAATACATTATACATTAGTGACTCCAGTTGACTTTAAACCATGGCAGGTTTCATTGAGTTACTTTAGTTCGATCTCTTCATGGTATGTCTGCATCAGAATTCTGCTTCTACTGTTTTCTCTCCTAATCCTGCTGTGTTTAATCCGGCCTGCGTCTATTTACAGTGGACCAGTCCACTATTAACTTTCTGTTGCTGAGAAATTGCTATCCAGGGAAGATTAGTAAACACCGCTGAGATAGCAACAGAGCATGGAGCTCCCAGGAGAAATTTTGCACTACATTTCTCATGCGTGGGAAAAAGTGTTAAGACCAAAATAAAAAAGAGGCTAATTCATTACATTGTCAGGGTTTAATTTACTTGACTGGTGCCTGGCTGCTTATGTTTTCATTCCACTAATACCCAATGTCCACACGCTCTGAATGCCCCTGCCGACAGATTCAGTAGCGCAGCTCGGAATCTGTTCTTGAGAGAATACTATCCACTAAGCCAGTGGTTTTCAACCAGTGGTCCGGGGACCACCACTAAATGATGGAGAGTTGGCCGTCATGGGTCCTTATTAGTGTAGTCTAGTCAACACGACGTGGTGTTTGTCGATGCGTACTGACTCTACTGAGGTGTAGTCTAGTCAACACGACGTGGTGTTTGTCGATGCGTACTGAGGTGTAGTCTAGTCAAAACGACGTGGTGTTTGTCGATGCGTACTGAGGTGTAGTCTAGTCAACACGACGTGGTGTTTGTCGATGCGTACTGAGGTGTAGTCTAGTCAACACGACGTGGTGTTTGTCGATGCGTACTGAGGTGTAGTCTAGTCAAAACGACGTGGTGTTTGTCGATGCATACTGAGGTGTAGTCTAGTCAAAACGACGTGGTGTTTGTCGATGCGTACTGAGGTGTAGTCTAGTCAACACAACGTGGTGTTTGTCGATGCGTACTGAGGTGTAGTCTAGTCAAAACGACGTGGTGTTTGTCGATGCATACTGAGGTGTAGTCTAGTCAAAACGACGTGGTGTTTGTCGATGCGTACTGAGGTGTAGTCTAGTCAAAACGACGTGGTGTTTGTCGATGCGTACTGAGGTGTAGTCTAGTCAACACGACGTGGTGTTTGTCGATGCGTACTGAGGTGTAGTCTAGTCAAAACGACGTGGTGTTTGTCGATGCGTACTGAGGTGTAGTCTAGTCAAAACGACGTGGTGTTTGTCGATGCGTACTGAGGTGGAGTGTTCGCCTGTCCGGCACAGCAGCCAGAGGGGCACTGCTGACATGGAGGAGAGAACACACCCCCAGTGCCCACAGCGTCCCCAGCTGGAATCAAACCCAGGACCTTCTAGCTGTGAGGCGACACTATAGCTGAATATAGGAGGGGCTAGCGCCCCTCAAAAAGTACAGGCTCTCCAGTCTCACTCAAACTGTGGAATTGCTTTGCGGTCATGCTGCCATGCAGATCAGTGCCTTTGTGATGATGTTATGGAAATAATGATATTATCAAGCAGCAAAACTAGTTTTAAGAAAGTGGAATGATTTGTAGAGAGGCCTGGTAAATAAAACACTCTGCAGAGCTTTATCTTGTTTTCCCAGGCTTTGGAAGAATGATGTGTAAATATCAGCCTTCATTGGCTGCCTATAGTTAACCAACCTGTATATTAGAAAGCCTAAGCCCTCCTCACCTGTTTAAAATGGAAATAATGTGTTCTCCCTGAAATAATGAGATAACGGGCTACTCAGGGCTACTGGCGTCCGTTGGAACCTGACTGGTGCCCCGGTACCATCTGGATGTTGAGCACACTACAGTAAGTAGTAACTATAACAATATGTTATAGTTACTACTGTGAAGTGTGTAGTGTACTTGTACATCAAGCTGCCTCACGCTCATAGACTGTAAAAAAAATATGGATAAAGCGTTCTCCGGGTCTGATATGGACGTAAAATGAAGCCTGTCAGTCCTTGAATTGTAAATCGCCGTCTTTCTAGATCCGTTTGGGCATGACATTGGAAATGAGACTTTAAACTAGTGACTGGAAGCAGAAAGTATTCATGACCATGTTTATTAAGGTAATACAGTCTAGGTGAAGTTGGGCCCAAATACATGGATCTCTATGGAGCTATGGGGTTTTTTGAGCCCAATGACAGCGCCACAACAGGCCATTATATGAATTTTCAGGAAATCCCGATTTCCTTAGTGGCTTCACAAAATATCTGCTCACGCTACAGAAACAGGATATAGGCTCCTGCCTATGGGCCTCATGGCTCTACTTACGTACTATAACAATTAATATATGTAAAGTTGCACCACTCAGTTCTTACAATGGTGCAGACTTAGAGTGCCATAGAAAAAGAGAAGGTCATGTCAGTGACTCATGTCAGTGACTCATGTGAAAAACACCAGTCAACGGGGGTTAAAGATTAATTAATTAACACAATACTGCCCAGCCCTCAATGCCTAGAGCGTGGCACCAGTGCATATTTTACAAATCAGCATGTCTATACATCATATTATTATATATCGCACCATAATAATATGCATTCATATCTAATGTTTATTTAATCATTCATTCCTAACATGTTCATGAATTACTTCAAAATAATGAATACAGGCTGTAATTATAACTTAACTTCATGGTCATCATGTAAACAATCAGTTTAAAATGCATTAATTCAATCACCATTGCCTTCATCACCATCTTAATAACACAATATACAAACTACTATAAATGCACCACGTCTCTGTCTGTCTGTCTGTCTGCGTGTGTGTGTGTGTGTGTGTGTGTGTGTGTGTGTGTGTGTGTGTGTGTGTGTGTGTGTGTGTACTGTTGTAATGCACGTAACTCGAGAACTGTTGGCACTGCACACCGCACAGGGAGTGCAGTGCCAGGTATCGAGTCTGTCGGACCCACGGTTCGCCAGAACCACCACAAAAGGCTCTGGTCAGGCTCTGCCAGTGGCCCTAATGAGGCCAACTCCTTTCACCTGGGCAAGGCTCTGCCAGTGGGCCTTATGAGGCCAACTTATTTCACCTGTGAAATTTCCAGCCTCTGCCTCAGCCAATTGAGGCTCAACTAATCAGGCTCTGCCAGTGGGCCGAATTGATTGCCACAACACTTTTCAGTTTGCAGTCTTCACACACAGGCACATACACAGATCTCCATGTGGGACACCGGCTGACAGTTAAAACGAGTGCTATGACAACGTATATCATTAGGTTCCCAAGTTGCATCGTTCCCAAGTAGGCCGGTGGCCGACTACGACGGGCACGTATAGGTCTAGTACATTACAACATTTGAAAAAGGCAAGCAAAGTGAAGGTTGGCATAAATAGTCTGTAGATAATATAGAAGATAGCACTGCAGTAGAGTCAGTCTCTGTCCGTCCGTCCGTCAGTCAGTTTTGTTTTCGTCGCATGAGATGTATGCCTTTCCTCTCTCTATTTGGTGCTTTGTGGCAGCTACAGCGTCACTGTAGGCATACTGTATATGTTTCAGTCGTATTCAGTGTGTGTGGCTTCATGCATACACACCATTAATTGAAACGATTCCGTCTGTGTGGTAAACCTTTTGATAAAGACTCCATGTGAATTGTGGCCTCAGTCTCAGCGGTAAACCTTAATATAATGACCCAACAACACATCAGCTTTATGTGAAAGCGTGGTCTGTGCTGCAAGGCTAAAAGCACCCATTGATGAAGTATTAGAGATGATATAACAGGATGTGTAGTTACTCTAGCTGGTCGTGGCCATGCACCTATTCCTAGAGGCATTATAAACCAGCTTTATGTCTTGTTGCCTGAGAGGAATTTCTGTCTAGATTTGGGGGGGACTCATTGGCCCCTGCCAAATAAGAACATTTAGTATTTGGCCCTGTGTAAAAGTGTGAAAGCAAAGTTATCTCAAACACTCATGGACTTCACAGAGTCCTTCAGATGTTTATTTTATTTAGGGTAACAAACCTCAATCTTCAGCCTATCTTTTTTATGCGCTAAAGAAGTGAACATTAATGTGAGTTATGGCAGGCCAGTGGCAGGCATGGTTTCCAGAGCAGGGTAACTATCAGTTACTGATGTGTTTAGTTTACACATTCTTGTACGTGTGTGTGTGTGTGTGTGTGTGTGTGTGTGTGTGTGTGTGTGTGTGTGTGTGTGTGTGTGTGTGTGTGTGTGTGTGTGTGTGTGTGTGTGTGTGTGTGTGTGTGTGTGTGTGTGTGTGTGTGTGTGTGTGTGTGTGTGTGTGTGTGTGTGTGTGTGTGTGTGTGTGTCTTTTTGCTTTGGCAATGTAAACGTATGTTTTCTCATGCCAATTATGCCCTTTGAATTGAATTGTGTGTGTGTGTGTGTGTGGGGGCACGCGCACGCCCGCCTGTGTATCTGTGTATAGCTAGATATGGTAATAGGCCTACAGCCCCTCTGGCTTGTAATTAGTGTCACTTTGCAGGGACAACTAGGGGTCTTTTTTTTTTTACGAGGGAGGTTGTCAGTTTGACAGCATAATTGAAGCTCAGGCAGGTTCATGTTTGTCTTCGCACACATTTGCATATGGAACAGGAGAGTTAGCAGCCTGATTTGATTAAGTTAAAACTTTTCCCCTCAAACACAACTTTGGAATTTATGTTTGAGGTGATTATCTCCACCAGGCTGGAAGACCAGATGGTTTCTATGTGTCTGTGTGTATAAATAAATATGAATAAATAATCTTGGAAACGACAGGACCAATTGGTGTGCACCTTTGCATACATACGTATGTCTTCTTGCAAATTTCCCATTCTTCTTTAAAACAAAAATTATCCCACGATTTTTGTAACTGGGGACAGCCCTGAACTGGAAGCTGATGCTTCCTTCAATGCATGAGGAGGTAAGAAGCTTTGGAACACAGTTCCTGCATTGTGAGGGTACCTGACCTAGGGTACATCATGAAGGCCATTTCGCCAAACCCACCAAGTGTATGGCCACTGATGATGCGGAGGAGAGAACACGGACCCAGCACCCCGGCGGGAATCAAACCCATATTCCCCATTCTTTGAGACACTCATACGGGTATTTCGGGGTGTGGCTGGCCCGACTTGGCCAAATTGAGGCATTTATTGTTTAGGGCTACACAACGCAGCTGCACCATTGGAATTGCATTATGGAACCTACACCTTGTTACATTTTTATTTATTGTTCCGTCCTACAGTGACACTAAGTATTGTAGTGTCGGGTACTGCAAAAACACCAGCAACATAAGAAATAAATACGGAACGCCCAAATTAACTTTTTCCTTGTTCACCAACCATGAAAAGGAATCGGAGAGAAGAGCACTATTCTTTGAGACATGGCCCGGGCATATCCGGGGAGTGTGTATGGACACTCTGTCAGGCCACAAAGTGCCATCTTTTGTTTATACCGAGCTAACGTGCTTGACGCAAGCCCTCCCTGGAGTAAATCCATTTAGGAAGAACTCCTGCACATACTTCTCTCCACATTTCTTTGCTTTATTAATCAACGTTACGTATCGGTCACAGGGACATAGAGACCTTCATCAGACCTGATTCAGAAAGTAATTCATTCATACAAATGTGCCACCATACCATGTGGGAAATCTCTCTGCATGTGCCCTGAGAAAGGGTGTTTTTATTATAATTCTTGTCAATGTAGGATTTTCTACATATTTCTGATATGATATGATAATCAGTGGCAAAGTGTCTCTTTACTCAAGGAAATTAAAGTTCAGAGTTGTGCTCGTTCATTGAAATTCTACATTTAAACTAGGGGCCGGCCGAACATATGATATTTGTTCTTACAGGTCATATTTTGAATTTATATAATTACCTTCTGGCTGACTTAAGCAGGCTCAGCTCTCTAGTGAACACTTGGCTTTCATTGAAAGGTTGAACACTTAGCTTGGGGGGGGGGGGGGGTGTCTCTCGGTAGCGTGAAGCTACTACCATCTGTTTGTTAATGTGATGCCACGTGTCTCCTGGGCTCACACTTGAGAGGGACGATCTGGGAAACGGTGGACGTGCCTTGAGGCACTCACTAAATAATTGTGCACGCACTGCACAGTGTCTACCAAGCAGCCCAAATAACCACTTGAATACACGGAAGTCCTTGAATTGGATTACCCAGATATGTTGGCGCATCCGATGATCGGATTTAATTTGTGACTTTGTCTCGCATCGCTCCGGACATGTAACCGTTTTTGACGAGAGGTAAAGGGTATGCGCTAATGCTAATGATCACTCCTCACAACAGCCCCCTCCTCCCTGATAACTGAGGCTTGTTTGTTTTTTTGTTTTTTTTTATATTTTTTATCCCACGATTTTGTAACCCATTTTTCACCCCTGTGCCAATCATCTACTGTGATCCTGGCCTCTACACACCCTCCGCCAACCTGGGGAGAGCAACGGACTTAACTCATGCTCCCTTCATGCCTGAGTGTCCAAGTTGCTCCTTTACACATGACAGGGGGGAGTTTCCCTGGTTGGACGTAGCGCGTGGAAGGAACACGTTATTCCAACCAGTTCCTTTCCCCTCCATCAGGCGCCCCGGCTGGCCAGGGGGAGGCAGTTTATAACTGAGGCTTGTTACAATGAGAGCCTATGCCTGTGCTACCACCTAGCGGGCAGAAAAAGTGTTAAATCATCCTTAACCTTCAAGTTAAATGTATTCTTTTTTATTTATCCTGCCCTGTCATTTGGCCTTTTTGCCCTAAGTGGCCTTTTCCCCTAAAATGATGAAATTCCAGACCTGCTTGCTTGCCAATTAGTTTTTTTAATGAAGCTTCAGAGGTGAGTGCAGTTACATGGGGGACCTTATTGATGTTTGCTCTATCCTGGCAATCACATGCCATTCGTCAGATACCTTCATCCATTCTGCTACATTCTCTCCACATTTTCACTGACGAGGTAATGGAGCAGCCATTCATTAGACAGCAGGGGTGTGAGCAGAGGATAATTTACACAGTCCATTTGTTACAATAACAGTGATCCCCCATGAGGATCAATAGAGGTTTATTTATCTATGTGTCTGTCTGTCTGTCTGTCTGTCTGTGACTCAGAGACATTCAGAGGGAGGAAGAGAGCGTACGCGTGTGTTTTCTTCCAGTGTAAGGTCTTTATCTATTTCCCTCCTGCAGTGCTATCCTCATTTGCGCACCTCATCTCAGGTACAATCTAATTCTCTGGTATTACCATAATAACTCTTGTCAGCACGACACACCGTCAGGGTAATTGATAAGTAGGCATGGCTTCTGGGTGGAGTCATTTGCATATAATTGTGTTAACTGATATTATAATGAATGGGAAAAGGCCTGATGCAAGCAGAACGGCTGGCCGGAGATGGATGGGTGTTTGAATTATACACAATAAGCAATATATCATCAGGTCTCAGCGGTCCACAATGCTCCAGCCTGTGCTGTGCTGTGGCTGGACTCGCTGGAGTGTGCCTGGCTATAAAGCACTCTGTACATCTGCCAGCTCTTTACTAGCGTCTAATGCCTTGGCTGTTCTCCCGTCCATCGCTCCTCAGTGGCTCCTTATGACATTACCCACCCTGTGAGCTGATGAGCTAGGAAATAGGAAGAAGTGGAAGTAGGTTTTATGAGTGTGAATAAATAGAACATGCAGTGTGATACGTGAAGTGATGGGAGGGGGTTTATTTTTACTTTGCATATTACAGGGATGATTTAAGAGATAACGGTGACAGAGTGATAAAATGTCTGCTCCATAATGTGTCAATATGTTTAGTATTCTGTGCATGTCCATGCTTTTTTAAACCAGAGCTGTGATAATAAGCTTCTCAACCTCCATCAATCTTTATTATTCTCCTATTAATTCACATGATAAGCCTATTGCCTTTATAAATTAGTTTCTTATGAATGGCTTACAGTTACAGTATCTGAAAGTAAAGATGAAAAGGGATGCAATTAGTCACCGACTCGCCTCAGCTCAATAACTCCTCTGTGTTCCAAGTAGCGTTGTACGGGAGCTTGACAGAGCGCTAGACTAAAATAGAAAGGTCACTTCTTATTAGAAGTTTTCTTTTGGCAGAAATTACAGGTCAAGCTTTTGAACTCAGCGTCATGAATTGCAATGACGGGTAGGTTTTTTGAATAGAGCTGAGATGTGTTGAGAGCTGGATGGTTATTAACCCTGGGCAATTTGCCTGCTTTAACTGATGTACTGTATTCTTAAGGAGTGTGCATTCTATCAGCGCTGCAAAAAAACTTTTGAAAACGAATTCACAAAGAGAGGAATGATAAAGTTTGTGTTAATAGGATAGCGTGGATAGCGTAGGATAGATAACTTTAGAAAACTAATTCACAAAGAGAGGAATGATAAAGTTTGTGTTAATAGGATAGCAGTCATAGAAAAACAAACCTAAAAGAAAAGTTGTCCTCTGTGTGAGGATAATTGGCAGCCCCTCGTCCTCATGTCCCTGTGCTGCGTTTTATCAATGTGTCATTCAGACGAAGGCTCAGACACACTCCTCTTCCTCTCCTATGACAGAGCAGAGCAGTTGGATGGGAGATGATGGGAATCAATCCTCCAGCTGTCAGCAGTGAGCAGAGGACAGGAATTGCTCTGAGGAGGTTGTATGTGGGATTAGCCAAGGAGCCTTGCTAGGCTGGACAGAGAGGATGGACAGAGAAATCTTAAATGTAGTGAGTTACTCCGAGCGCTGTAGGATTATTTACAGGATATATTATTTTGCTACTCTGACCATCAGTGTTCTGTACCACTGAGCCCCTGCGTAGCCATGGTAGAAAAAATGAATTATTTCGTCCTGACAAGATATTATCTCGTCCGGACAAGTTCGTTTATTTTTCTTACCATGGCCACTGAAGGCTAGGAACGACACACAGCCACCACTCAGGAAACTACTAAATTACTCACACACTTCTTGATGTCATATTTGTTGTATAATAAGTGTTTTATGTAGGGAAACTGAGTGAAGGACTGATGCTGTGACAATTCCTTTTGTTCATTTTGTGTCACTTTATTGCACTTTTGAAAGCAGCTTACTGAAATATGGAAACCCTGCATACTGTACATTTTATGATGACAGTATAATTATGAAGTTCCAGCTCCCACCACAGTGTGGGACGTCTTCCCTGTCACCTTGCTGAGAGCCAATGGGCTCTGCAGGGAGCAACTGAAAAAAGACATAATCATAACTTCTGAGAAAACTCATATCCTTTTATACTCTGGTGATTATGATGTTTCTCACCGTGAAAATGTGGAAAGTCCAGCTAGTGGGAATGATTACATTCTTAAAGATGGGGCTCTGATGGCCAAGTGGTTAAGCTGATGTCTGGCAGTGTGTCCCGGGTTCAATTCCCAAGCCCAGCGGCAGATTTTCTACGTGTCACTCCCTTATTGTCTCCCCTGTTTCCTGTCTCTCTCCATTGTACTAGCATATATTATAAAGGCAAATAGCACAGAAAACAATCCTTCTTTCCTCTTTATAAACTGTGACCCTGTTCACCTCCTTCAATGGTGGTGGTGTCATATAAAAAATACAATGACGGCATGGAAGCTCTGTACCCGACGACCTGGCTACGCACGCATGCACACAGCCTGGTGGCTTCCGGCCCCTGTGGACACAGCAGTGTGAGAAACAGTGTGCTCTTCTGCTCTATATGCTCATAGCTGCAGACATGTCAGACATGTCTGCCCCTGGCAGGGGAGCCTCTTGTCTGACTTAAATGTCTGTCAATGTGTCTGACCGTCAGCACGACAACGAAGCTACACGATATGTAGCCACTCAGCTGAACCTCTGCAGCGAGACGACTCGCCTCAATCCTTCCTGACTTTTCCTGACATTCTGTTCTCCAACCAGCATTCACTGCCAGATTAAATATCTAAATTTACCACCCAGTGCCAGCCTTTTTCGTATGTCCTTACCTTTTAAAAATCCCAATAGCTTGCAGAAGAATTGGGCTTGTCAATTAGGCACTAATCTTATCCTAATGTGATGAGATGAGATATACTTTATTATTCAAACGTGCTGGCCCATCTTTTTAATTAAATTAGAGGCAGAATTAAAGCAGATATTCCTTCCACATCTCTGGAAGCTTGATTCCAGAAAAGCATGGCCTGTTTAACATTCCTGGATTAGAGCCGTGCAATCTCCTGCTCTGATTAGAGGGCCAGATAACAAAGATTTATTAGCCCAAACACCCTGACAATTAATTAGGGAGTGAGGCCAGCAGACTAATCCTGTTTTCACGGCCTTAACGTGTCTCTAACCCTCCTTAAAGCGCCGAGATCACTAGAGGAACACTTCAAAGCAGCAGCCAGGCTTAAACCACTTCACACTTTCAGAAACAAGTGTATGATTGCTGTAGTTTTAGTTTATGTATTGTGTACAGTATAGTGTGTGTGTGTGTGTGTGCGTGCGTGCGTGTTTGTGTGTGTGTGTGCGCACGCGCGTGCGCATGATTTATATTCTGGAGATAACACAGTTGTTCCCCCCTGCTGATTTCAGGGATTAGCCATAGAGTTATAATGTCTAGAGCCACGGTTCCTAAAGTGGAGCCCGCAGACTCCCAGGGGTCCGCGACTCATAGCCAGGGGGTCCACGAAATAATTCAGATTTTTCTATTTATTATTATTTTTGCCAGTGAATTATGGTTAGGTGTGATTACGTGATCTTACCATGCACAGTAATCCTTAATCATATTCCATATCCATATTCCTTAATCATATTCCATAATTATCCATTCCAATCATATTGAAAAGTTTTAACTCACGCAGTGCCACGTGATGCCTCGAGGCGCATTTCTTTAATGTATCCCGTTGCCACTGACGCCTAATGATGACTTTTGTAATATCAATTAATTCGAGAGCTCAGCTGTGTCTAGTTTCCCTGTGAAAACTCCGGTTTTCATTTCCGCAGAAAAATCGTCTGGCTTATGCTTGCTATGGGACGGAGCATCTTGGAATGTAAATATCTCTGAATCGCTTTTTTGACCAAAATGCAAGCTTGGTTTGTATCCAAACGCTAGTATTTTTCTGATCAAAAGTATGTTGTGGGTGTATTAAATGACAATCGCGGGGCTCAGCGGTTTTCGGCCAAACGCCCTTTCAAAATAAGACTACCTGCCGTTTACAATGAATGGATGGCAATAGCTATGCTCAAAGCCACCACCAAATGGCAGTGAATGAGTTCATACAAATACTTGTAAGGTTGTAAGGTTCAAAGTTACATTTTATTGTCAACAATACCAGTTACAAGTAAAAGGCATGTGAAATTAATTGTGCATTAAAAGCCAACACAACAGCTGCAGTCTACACCATTTACTCTAGTCGGCATACTCTGCACATCTGTGTGTGTGTGTGTGTGTGTGTGTGTGTGTGTGTGTGTGTGTGTGTGTGTGTGTGTGTGTGTGTAACTTGCTGAGAAGAGTTAATGAATGCAGTCAGACAGTCAGGGTTATCCCCACTGCAGCTCACTGTTGTGTTGAGACGGTGCGCACGTTTTTGTGTGCGGCATGTTCTCCTGCTGTCGAATATAATTCATTGCAAACAACAAACGTTGGCCTAGCTACTGTATCTCCCTGTAGCCAACAGAATAAGTTGGTGCATGGAGCTGGGCAAAGATTTTGTGCCATCTTGCAAAACAAACAGAATAGCAACGCTCGCACATTCATCATGTTCTATTTATTGAGGGCAAAAATTACAATGTCAGCATAATAATGACAACAAGCTGAAATTATTTTTTTATAGACAATGAGGACCAATAGGCAAAGATAATCCATAATTACACAATAGAAGTGTGCATGGACGCTCCATAATGGACTCTCCTTATCTAAAAACAATCAGCTAAACAATGACATGTGATTACAAACTGAAATACAATGATTAAAAGCTGAATGACCCATAACTGAAGCAAACACTGACAATAGCAAAATAGAAAATATATATTTAGAAACAATCCATTTTGGCATTTACACAACAAAGATTCTTACAAATCATTTCACAAAAATATTAGAAAAAATGTGTTCTTAGTAAGCCTAAAATTATCTAATCCTCATAGTAGTGTGCACTGATGTTTTTTGGGTTTCAATTAGATCTTGTTGTGGTTTGCCAGAGCTGTTTATTTGTGATGGTATTTAAATTCCCAGGATGTGTCGTAAGCATCTGGTGCAGTTTGTTTGATATTGCTATTGTGGTTCTCCATGTTTCTGCACTGTGGAATAAAATGTACTTGACATTGGAGTTGAAAATGAGGAGTTTATATTATAAAACATTTTATTTTTAGATTGCACAGATTAGATTTCTGGCGCATTTGCAACCAAAATTGTCGCAATTTTTGAGCCTTGCTTGAGAGGAGAATTGCTGCTGTGTGAATATAGTCAACAGAACTTGATATTTTGTAAGAAGATGGCATGTGGGAGTGTAGTACTGCCAGTTCTCACTTACTCCTGATGAGCTCTTAAAACATGAACTGAAAGGTTTTAATATATTTCGCCCGACCCATGGAACACACGATGTGGACATGATGTAAACAACAGATATATGGGGAGGGGAGAGGGTCTCTTCTAACTACCGGATTATTTAAACTGCAATCTTCCGTTCTTTAGTTGAAAATAGCTTGTTTTAACCAAAAACACAATCTGGGAAAAGAAATCCGAGAGTTGGAGTGGACAGGCTGGAATTTTTTTGGATCACACATTTGAAAAAGAAAAATACATCGGTCAAGTGTTGGATTGGAGATGACATCATTTTACGCCAATGGCAGGCAATCTGCCATTGATTGCCAAAGATTGATTGCCAAAGATTATGTCCTTTCCAATCCAGCGCTTCACTACCAAAGACAGTGATTTTTTTGTCCTATGGTCTTTTCAGTGGTTTATGATGGTTATGAATATGGATGCCTCGTGGTTGCTTATCGATCGATAAACTGAAAATTAACCGAAAGTGAAAAAGTCCGCCTCCGTCCGCTTCAGTGTAAACATACTTAAAATGGATTTATCTTGGATTCTTTTCCCAGATTGCGATTTTCATCAAAACAAGCTTTATTCATGGCTCATATCTAAAGTGTTGCTGGTCGCAGTTACAGAAATTATGTTTCAGTTGAATTAAAATAAGATCACAGGACACTTTACACAGCCGTTTTTACTTCTGGTTTACGGCCCGGAACATTTTCCCCTTCAAAATAAGAGTATGCACTGAAAAGAGCGTGGCAAAGGTGGAGGAATGAATGAATGAACCTTCAAAGTGTTAAGCATAGTCCCAGATTGCTAAATGCAGAGCTGTCTGTCTGTCTGGTATGACTGCTGCTGCGGAGCACTTATTAATAAAGACTCTTAATCGACTGGAAGTGCGGATTTAATTCATTTTCTATTGGAATCTGCACCCAGCACACGCCTGAAACTATATAAAACTGTTTGAGTAGAGCGTGCCTTTTCCCCTGAAGTAAATGCAGAGCTGCTCATTGGCTAAAAGTGGAAGTCTGTGATTGTGGTATGGAATGACTAAAGTTTTCCAGGATGAACAAAGGTTTTAAATGGTAAATCCACCAAAATGGATAGCATGACCTGAAATACCACAACACTTTGCCCATTCAACCTTCTTACAATATTTTTTATTTTTCAATATGCAGCTTCCCCAAGTGAACGTAGCTTTGAACAAAATTTAAATGAAAATGGTTCCTCACCTTCATAAAAAATAACTTCAGAACTGCATTCCTCATGGCTCCTTACCTGGCGGCCAGACGGTTGACTCTCTGGCCCCCTTTCTGTGTCTGCGTCCATCTGGCTCCATTGTTGATTGCAACCAGCCTGGCTGATGAACTTCAGCCTGCATGTAGAGGTAGGGAGGGAGTCTCCAGCGAGCAGAGCTTTTTAGAAGTGCTCACTGTCAAGCTCTCTCTCTCTCTCTCTCTCTCTCTCTCTCTCTCTCTCTCTCTCTCTCTCTCTCTCTCTTCTCTCTCTCTATCTGCTGCTTAATGGCCATGCTGCTGTTATTCAGCATCTGACAGTTGATGGTCTCTGATCCTTTTATGAGCACAAGGCACAGATACAAGTACTGACCGACAAAGAGCAAGCTGGAAAGAACTAGGGAATATGGGAATATGAGTCACATAGAGAAGTGTGTTTGTGTGTGTGTGTGTGTGTGTGTGTGTGTGTGTGTGTGTATATATATATATATATATATATATATATATATATATACACACACACACACACACACAGCTGGCTATATTAATGCAATCATGGCGACCCCCTTGAGCGAGCGAGATGAAACGCAAAGCAACAAGCAACTACGCTGCATGCACGCGCACGCATGGTTAAACATTTTTTGTACCATTGCTGGCTGTGCCTCTGTTGTAGAGCTTCACTATAATAGGTGGATATGGTGATCAGTTATTTAAATTAAAACATTCATTCATTCATTCATTCATTTTTTTCTGGAAGAGCTGTGTCCTCAAGTGCCACTCCTCCAATGCACAGAGAGGCACGGTGGATAATGGACTAGAAATTATTCCCTGGGCTCGCGGCTGGCCACGGTAACAATCGATATGAGGTTAAACAAGCACAAAGGCAGAAAAAAAAGTTAGTTAAACAAACATGGGAAAAGAGAAAAGAAAATGCGTCGAAGTCCTCTGTCCTCAAAATACTTCAGCTGTATGGGGTGTTTGTTGTTTAGTTTTTTACGCACCATGGAGAAAAGTGATGCACACTAAAAAGATAATAACCATTTAAGACTTTCAGCCCTCGTCGGTGTAACAAGCTACTACAGTCTAATGCAGCAAAGTGTTGTGGTCTGCGGTTGTTTATGTGCCTGCAGGTCTGAATTTGGAAAGCCATTTTCTCGTTTAATTCTAGTGGCAGTATATTCCTGGTGGTCCTTTATGTCCCCAAACAGCCATCCAGGCAAACATCAGGTGTTCGTTATCCCACAGCAGGTGCTTGTGATCAAACGACAGCCAAAGCCACTTAACAGTGTTTATGTGCCATATTGGTGGATGTTCATGAGGGTTCAGTGAATATTGCATACATCCATCTCTCTGTGTGCTGCAACAAACGGTGTGTATCGTGTCCTTAAACACACTTACGTTCTATTGGCTAAGCTACATATTTTTTTAGATTCTCAATCCGTTAATGCTGTGGCCCGGTGGTTAGAGTGGCTGCTCTGTACAGTAGCTGAATGGTCACAGGTTTGATCCCTGAAACAAACAAGTAATTAGTCATCAAACAAACAAGTGATTAGTGTGTCTGTAATTGTTCTGCAATGTGCTTTAAAATTCCTGAAAGGAGAAGTGCAGTGAACCAGCCAAGAGGCCAAGGTCAGGTGTTAGACGACAGTGTGATGAGTGTGTCTAATTGAGACAGAGCCCGGCGCTCCAAACGGAGATTGACACTTAATCACAAACACATTACACCTCTGGGAATGGGCAAACTGCCCCCCCCCAGCCTCCGACCTGTCATTGTGATGACTCTGCTCCCTATCAATATCCGTCTCAGATTTATGTCATCTGGACCGGGGCTGTGGCCTCGACTCAGCCCCGGGTTTGGCAACCGTCCATCTGTCAGCTTCCCCCAAAGTCCTTCTGTGACGCGGTGGGCAGCAGCCTTCTTTCCACACCACACCCCGCCATGGTGACGAGGTGCAGAATAAGGGTGGTCCTCACTTATGCCCCCATTTTAACTATTTTTTTCCCCCCACGCTAGGTGGCAGAAAAGTGTAGCTAACCTTTGCCAGCCCATCCAGTGATTTCTCCTTATATTCACATCACAAATGACATCCGAACATTGGACAGATGGCGATTACCATGGACAGCACTCGTATTTCCAGAGTTATAAGGCTTTGAAAATCCTACTTTGAACAGAAGTCTATGGGGCCGTGTGCAAAGATCCCATAGCTGGGGGTGACGGAGGCATTGCTTAGCAACCGGACCAATGTTAAAAGCAGATTCTCTGTCTAGCTGCTTCATATGGTGTAAAGGGGGGGAGGGGGGGGTACAAATATGTTCGTACTTAGCTGTTAAATATGCAGATGGAGCTGGAAAACACAGGCGCAGTTTATTGGTTGTTTGGAGTGCTGGAGTGATTTGAAGTGAGATAATTATCAAAAGGCTGTTGTTGACACCTGTCCTGACAGACATGTATGTAATTTATTGGACTATTACTTTTTAGTTATGAAATAGAGGAATGGAATTAAGCGCTGCAGATTAGTGGCTCTTAGATGGGTGCTCTTTGGTGATACAGGTAAAACCATATAGACAAAAGGTATCCTTCCTCCAAGTTGTACTGCTTGTCAAGGTGTAAGTTGCAGACTTGAAAAGAAAAGAAGGGAATCCAAGTCTTTGGTGAAAAAAAATAATAGTTTTATTTCATGAGCAAGGCACAACAGGACCTATGCGTTTCGACCAAAAGGTTTTGCTCATCAAATAAACTATTTAATTTTTTTACCAAAGACGGAGTGCCTTGGATTCCCTTCTTTTCTTTTCAAGTCTGCAACTTACACCTTGACAAGCAGTACAACTTGGAGGAAGGATACCTTTTGTCTATATACTTTTTAGTTATGTTACAGGACCACATTGGAAACAAGTGTTTCATGTTATCCTGTTATGTTATCCTGGGATTAAACTATATTGTGATTTTCCTTGTACTGTATATATTTTATCAAGATCAAATCAAATACACCTATAGACTGTGTATGAGTACATGCACGTGTGGGTGTGTGTATTTGTGTACTGCATTTGTGTAGGGTATAGAGCAGAGAGAGAGAGTGAGAGCAGATTGCATATAGGGTTGTATCGGTCTTATTATACTGATTTATCACCATTGATTCTAAGACATCAAGTTATCTGCCCGAGGCCATGCAATTAAACCTGTAAGACGATGAGTTTGAATGGAGCCATGGAGTACAGTAGTGTGATAATTATTCCGCATTCTTCTATTCCTGGGATAAATAATTTAGAGTAAAATGATTGGAAAAAGCTTCAAGCAGGTGGCATGGATTTCTGTGTTTGGCATCTGCAAATCATTTTCCTCTCATGACCAGCTCATTAGCGGTCTGTACCCTAGATGTCTAAGCCGCGGCTCGTCCTGGCGTTAATATGTGTGCTTGCCCTTGGTGTCCCCGCCAGGCTCTCTGTTTACCACAGGACCATGTCACCATGCTGACATGTTAATGGGATCAGGCACTGATAACAAGCTGCTAATGAAAATCTAATCACACAACTCAACACCCCCCAACCCCACCCCATGAATCACCCCACCCCACTGCTCTGAGTGTCTCACACATGATGATACTCTGTCTGTCTGTCTGTGGGTACATCCAGATATCCACGACAAGGGGCGGCAATATTCCACGAGTGGCAGCAGTCTCTTCCTGGTTTTTAAACAGGAAGAGACATGGAAGGAAGACAATTCCATCTAGCCTGGCTAATTTCCATCCACCAGCTGTTGAAAAACCAGGAATATATCTGGATGTACTCTCTCTCTCTCTCTCTCTCTCCCTCTCCCTCTCCCTCTCTCTCTCTCCCTCTCTCTCTCTCTCTCTCTCTCTCTCTCTCTCTCTCCCTCTCCCCCCGTCTCTCTCTCTCTCTATATATATATTTCTGCCGCACCTCAGTGAGAGACAGACATCAGGATAAATCTCCAGTGTTGACATTAACCACTATTGGAGAGAAATTACAACATTTCTCTCTAGAATTAGAAAGGGGATACAGGTACATTTTGTACCATTTCCTCTGCTTCCTTCAGGGCTGCATAGAGTCAGGAGATAACACAGAAGATTCCAGTAAATTCAGTTTTTCATTTAGTTCTGTAGCAGATAGGTTCATGCAGGGGTCGGTTCATGTTGGATCAGATCATCACTTAAAAATACAACCATGTTTGAGGTACAAAAAAAGCATGCTGGTCGAGTTCATGACTAGTAAGAGGAGCAGGGGTGATCGTGCTTTTGCGGCTGCGGGCCCCAAACTCTGGAACATGCTACCCCTCCATATTAGATCTGCCGAGTCAATTGGGGCTTTTAAATCCCTCCTCAAAACTCATCTGTTCTCCCTCGCCTTTAACTGCACCTATTTTACCTGTATATTGATTTCCTGCTCTGTGCTATGCTCCGTTTCATATTTTATTGTCTCTTTTCATTGTTTTATATTGCTATGCTCTACTCTACTCTACTGTCTTGTTTTACCCTTTTCAGCATTTGGTCAGCTTTGGCTGTTGTAAAGGTGCTATACAAATAAAGTTTGATTTGATTTGATGTACAACTATATGCAGTTACTTTGTACTGGGTATATAGGCAGTATTTTATCTGTACACCGTCACTCTGAGCATGGGAAGATACGGTATGTTTTGGAGACAGCTCTCGGTCATTGTCAGAGATGGGGGCTCTGGAGAGCCACTAAAAGTATCATGTATCTAACTAAATCAACTTCAAGATCAGTAAAGTTAAATATTAACCCATTAACGACGGGACTACCTTTTTGGGTTTTTAAACTTTCAAGACGGGAACCCATTTTATTAATTTTTTTCAGAAAAATATGTCAGGATTTTGAAGGCGTTTTTTAAAAGCATCCTCAAGTCTAAATATGTTAATACAAATGGAATGTACTGTGCCTTCATTTATTTTGAATATAGCTAATGTTGTGGGGGGTGAGATTGGGTGGTCCTTGAGGATTGTTCACAATGTACTATATTTTTTTTAAATCACACCCCTGTGAAGTGAGGGGCGCTCATCGTACATCATCATGAAGTAACATGTCAATTTGCTTGTCCACATATGACGTACAGTCTCCATTCATTGTCAATGGGAATTTAATGTGTAAGACGAAGATCTACACTAATAGTTGAATATAGGAGGTGCTAGCGCCCCTCAAAAAAGGAAGAACCAGTGCATTACACAGGCCAGACTGAGGCAGTATGCAGCGCTGGGGCCCAGGCCTGTGTTCTATTGAGCTGTGATGATGAAGATTTACTGCTGGGTTATTTATATACATATGCAACAGTGCGAGGTGAAGCCGTACCGCACAGCAGCAGGAGCTCCAAGGCTTGACTGTTTTGTTACTACTGAGGGAGTGTTTAGAGCCTTTCACACTGAGGTTCATGGCTCCAGGTATTATTGTTACATCTTGTGTACAGTACAAGTACATTAAGGTGCTTGAAGGTGCATCGTTCAACTGGCTGCCTCTGACCCCACACAGGCAGTCAGGGGTGGGCAGCCGGTTGTCTGAGGTCTAGGTCATTCAGGTTTTATTAGCGTTTCCCAGTCTATTATTTCTTTCATTGGCCAAGGCAGACAGATAGATTGAGTCACGCTGCAGAATGGATGAAATGACAGCCAGTGTCAAGAGCTGTGGTGTAAAGATAGGAGACTCTGTTCGCACATCCTGCTCTCTGGAGCCAACCTGCCAGTTGATGCTGTTCCTGCAGCCTGGAGGACAATTCCAGAGGTCAGGACAGGCAGACCGTTAATGAAAAAAGGGCCATCTCTCCTCTGCTCACTGCCTCCTCTCCCACCTCTCCCTGGCGAGGTTACAGCAGCGTACGCTGATGTAGCCTTATCTTCTTCAAGTGCTGGAAGGCACAGTCTACTCTACAATAACCACACTTGTATTCCATTCATTATCCGACCAGACCTCGGCTCGCCTCTCTCTGGCCACTCGTACCTACTTGTGCGTATACCGCGGCCGTCCCCAGGGCCCCGGGTAATTGTCTGCCAGCCTCTCACCTCTGTGATAAATACCTGGAGAGAGGCCAGTCCCTTGCCAGCAGAACCTGCTTTGAATGAGAGGTGGGGGTGATGGGGGGTCG
The DNA here is from genome assembly GCF_963924005.1 of Protomyctophum bolini. NCBI lineage: Eukaryota > Metazoa > Chordata > Actinopteri > Myctophiformes > Myctophidae > Protomyctophum > Protomyctophum bolini. The sequence goes on along the minus strand of NC_137868.1, from coordinate 35,700,737 downwards.
GAGGTAGAAATTTTGTATGAAGATGAGGTGTCAGAGCGTAGGCAGCAAGGTGGAGAAGGAGTGGAAACAGAAGCAGGATAAGGATGGCCTGTGGCTCTGTGCAGCCCAATTCAATAGTTTTCATCCTGTCACCTTGTGGCCTGTTTTTGCATTGTATAGCGGCAGTGGCACTGAGGCATTTTTTCAGAGCTGTAGCATCACAGCCCTGGAGATGACGGCTCAGGGTGTGTGTTGTATATGTGTCTTAATGCATGTTTTAAAACAACCTGGACTGGATGGATGGTTGCCAGAGGGATTGAAATTGATGAAGTGAAAACCCCCATCCCCCCAGAGAGAACTAGAAATGCACTCTCTCGAGATGCCAACTTGCTCCTTGCACACAAGTAGCACACAAGTAGACCATGTATGGCCTACTTGCTGTCTGTCTGGGTACGACTGCTGCTCTGAGTCCCTATAGTTAACCCGGTCGATGCTAAACTTTGCAGATGATGTAATCTTGATAGAATACAAATTATGGTTAAATAACTTTTCAGAAAACATGCTCTACCAAACGGGTTGTTTGTCACTTTATGGTACAAGTAGTGAAAATGATAAAATGATTTAGTCTCCATCTGTATAAACAGAAAGAACGATCTATAAATATTAGCAACAGTGGATGTTCAAAAGTTTTTATTTTGTTTTGTTTTCCATTATAAATTGTCAATATATTATCTTGGCATCACTGTCTTTTACCACTAAATGACAATTCAACCGTTTGGTAGAGCATTTTCTTGACTGGAATGAAATCATACTAACAACAATTAATTAGCAGTTGTATTTATTCATAGCAAATGGTATTTTTGGATTAATTTAGTTTGGCTTGCACGTTTACTACAAAGTGACGTGAGTTGAAGTGAGCGTGTGTATAAATACATAGTATATTTATAGTAAACATGAACACCTCGTTGTGAGAGGTCACTGTGCTTGCATAACTCAGAGGCTGTGAACACTCCAGTGAACACACCCACATAGTATATACTGGGTTCCTGAGGCCCTTTTCTTCACCTCCTGAAACACTGTGAGAAAAACAACAACAATACAACACCGTGGACGGATTCATCTTGCCGTGGGACTTAACCAGGTCAAACACCCCCTCGGGATGGACATTTGAGCTAAATGTTCACATATGACAAACAAACAGTAATGAAAGTAAGACAATGGAAAGATTGTGTGCAAGGAAATGTATCTGGCATGGCAATGATCTGCAATGAATCATACCATGGCAGGTACTGGGAAATAATCAAATCCAAACTATCCATCCATCCATCCACCCACCCATCTTCAACCGCTTATCTGTAGTCAGGTCGCGGGGGCAACGGCTCCACCAGAGAGCTCCAGACTTCCCTCTCCATCCTCCCCTCACTCGTGAACAAGACCCAGAGATACTCAAACTCCTTCACCTGGGGTAATGTTTAATTCCGTATACTTGGACTGCACAATCCATCGGTTTCCTGCTGAGATCCATGGTCTCAGATTTGGAGATGCTCCTCATCCCTGGGGAGACCCTACCTGGAGTACTAAGCTCCAGACAACACACTTCCCGGGTTCATTGGGGCACACAAACCTCTCCACCATGATAAGGTGATGGTCCTTGGAGAGGAAAAACAAACTATACTCAATTTGTTGTCGTAATTTGATCCTTGGAGCATGAAAACTGCTACTACAATGCTGATGGGGTCAATTGAACAGCTTGTGTGTCAAGTTAAACCTGTTTGGTTCTTTGTCTCGTCTTCTGTGTGTTAATTAACGCCACAGGGCAACATGGTGGTGCACTGTTACCTCACAGCGAGAAGGTCCTGGGTTCAAACCCTGGCAGGGAGTTTTCCTGTGTAGAGTTTGTATTGGGTTTTCTCCAGGTTCTCGGGTTTCCTACCACACCAAAACACATGCATGACTGTTGGGTACTCCTGCCTGTGCCCTTGAGCAAGGTACTGGCATTACAACAGAGTTGGTCCCTGAGCGGCACAGTGGCTGCTCACTGCTCTTGAGGATGGGATAAATGCAGAGGACACATTTCCCCAAAGGGACAATGAAGTCAAATCAAATGAATGTCACCATGTCTTCACCACACACGCACGCACACACACACACACACACACACACACACACACACACACGCAAAGAACTCCAGTTATGAGCCATTAGAAGACATCATCTACTCTTACAATGATCGATTGATGGCAGCTTGACTTCGAACTTCAGAGTGAAAGATCTGAGAACAATGACATGTGAGCCTAGGCAGATTTAATAGTGTTCACCACTTGTTTCCCTCAAGTTGTTTTGTTATGTCTAGTGTACTTGTGCTAGTGTAGCAGAGTGGCTCACAGCCTCAGCCTAATGGCCTCAAGTCAAAAGTCAAATTTCTCCACGAACCATGGGCAATTTCTGTTGGTACAGCATGTGAGAAGAGGACATAAGTGGAAGAAGTGAAAAGGTGTAGCTCCTCTACAATACTTCAGTGTGCTGTCAGGGTCTTCCATTTCTTCCTCTCATTTACCTTCACCCCTCTTTTTTATTCTCTGAAGTCCCTCCTCTCCCTGGCTCACAGATGATTCTTATCTAATATGCTGTTCCACAATCATTCTTAACTCTAATCTCAACCTTTCTCTCTAACAGTCTCTCGTTCTTTCATCGTGGCTTGACACAGATAGTGTCGCCCACAGCCTGTGACCAGGGTCGGGTCCACCACTGCTCCATGTGAATCATGATGTGCTGGATCAGTCCTAATCTTGTTATGGATGTTCCCGTACCCTTGATAGTCCGGCAGCCGACAGGCTACTTTTGTTTAAAGTGGGACATTTGGTATATAGTCTTTTTTATTGGCCTAACATATTGTCTCTATAGATACATTCATGAATCCACTTTCTGACCGGCTGTCAGAATTGGGCAATTTTTTATAGGGCAGGCAAAAATGTCAAACTTTCCTTTGCTTTAAGTAGCATGTGACATGTCAAACTAGGGGGTTTTCATGATTCTGAATCCATTCCAAGCATTAGTTTTGCACAAAATACACTCCTTGGGCTAAAAGCAGCCATAGCCACTTGCCCAAATGTGCCCAACATGTGCTGACCTCATCACATTTGTCATGACATCAGTTATTAGCCCAAGGAGTGTATTTTGTGCAAAACTAATGCTTGGAATGGATTCAGAATCATGAAAACCTAGTTTGACATGTAATATGCTACTTAAAGCAAAAGGAAAGTTTTACATTTTTGCCTGCCATAGGATGTTAATGGTGTAGGGTCACAATAAATTAAAAAAATTGCCTAATTCTGACAGCCGGTCAGCAAATTGATTCATGAATGTATAGACAATATTTTAGGCCAATACAAAAGACCAAATTTCCCCCCCGTCCACCTCGGCTGCCGGACTATCAGGAGCACAGAGGAATGGATGGAGCTTTATCAGATTTCACTGTGCTTTGAAGCATAATTCATAAAAGGTCATAATGTAGTGGCGTGTGTACTGTATGCAAGCCGTACATTGTATGTGAGGTGTGTAATGTATGCAAAGTGTGTACAGCGGTGTCTGCCTCCAAATACACGCATCTGGGATGTGATGTCTTCATTCAAACAGCGGCGGCTTTCTAGTAGAATACCAGTAAAATGTGGTCATAACGAGACTCCTTGACTGCTGTGTGGATCTTAGATAAGCGATAGTGTATCTCGAGTCTTGGAGAAGGACAAGGTGATTGCAACACATACAAAAGCCTTACTCCTATGGCCATAGTCTTATTATACTAGATGGCTAAAGCTGAGTTTTGCTTATTTAAAGATAGTGTTGCTTTATGTCAGGTGAATCCTGACTAGTGAAAGCTCATGAAATATAGACTACATCGTCATCACCTAGTCATACTGACGGCCAATTGGAGTGTGGTATATGATTGCCTGTGGGCAAGCTGTACGACCACAGCGGCAGCCTAGAAGCGACAACAGCTGCTAACGTTATTACTAGCTGGACAGCAGGAAAGCGACAGCAAAACGCAGTCATTGAACCGCGCACAGAATGTCGGAAACTAACAAATCTGTGTAGCGCGCATGAACAACATCAGAGATCTATTTGTGTATTGTATTTGGGTTGCTACTTGCTTGCTACCTTTGCCAAGTGGTTTGATTCTTTTGCGATACTTTGTCTGCCTAACTAACTATCCCCCGCTTTGCAATTGTCATTGCATCATGCATGTGCGCCGCGTGCACACACACACACACTCACGCATGCGCGCGCACCACCTCCTCCTCCTCTGCATGCACACACAACAGTGCAGAGGGAGCTTTAGCCCCGGTGCTGCCTACTAGTGGGTAGCTATCTGGTCAGACACTGTGAACAAATGTTTTCTACCGATACCGACTCGAGTGGACAGTTTGAAAATGTGCCGGTCCTGTAACGGGCTTTACTGTTGGTCCAGCTGCTGCTGGTTTCATTTTGTCCGACCTCCGACTCGATTACGTTGAACAGCGTGGCTGCGCCTGCTGTAGGGTGTATGCTACTATAACAAAACAAACATTGTGTGATGTGTGTTGTGTCGCACATGGAAAGTAATAATAATATGGGGGGAAAACAAAGACAAAATGGGGGACAACGGAGACAGCGCCTATTTCACCTGACACATTATTACTATGTAGTCAAATCATTCCTTGTTTTTTCTCGTCCAACTCTATTGCATTGTAATTCAGTTAAGAAGAACATGCAGGTACAAGGATGGCATAGCCTATCACCTATACCTATTCAATGCCAACCTCCTGACCACGGGCCAAGCTGGTCAATTTACAATTTACAATTTACAATTTACAATTTACAATTTAGGCATTTAGCAGACGCTCTTAATCCAGAGCGACTTACATTAAGCAAGAACAAAAGCATGGGAATACATCACATAAAGACATTTATCATGAAACATGCGTAGCTAAGAAAGTAACAGTGGAATATCTATAATGAAACTATACATATAAGCTATACATCTATACTACTATGCTACACATATGTACTATGACGTGCTATGACTACTAGAATTGCTATCTAAGGGGGTGGGGTAAGTGCTATGGGCCATGATGGAGTCTGAAAAGGTGGGTTTTCAGACTACGGCGGAAGATTGGGAGTGATGCTGCAGTTCTGACTGCAATGGGAAGTGCATTCCACAGTTTTGGAGCCAGAAGGGAGAAGAGTTTGGGACGTGTGGAGCGTTGTCCCGGCGTTTTTAGTGAGGGTACTTCCAGCTTCCCTGCGTTGGCTGATCTGAGTGAGCGGGAGGGTTTGTAGGGTTCGATCATACTTGCAAGATATGGGGGAGCCATACCTTTGGTTGCTTTGAATGCCAGCATCAGGGTTTTGTATTCTGTGCGGGCAGCGACCGGGAGCCAGTGGAGGGAGCGGAGCAGGGGGGAGACATGTGAGAATTTTGGCTGGTTGAAGACCAAGCGAGCTGCAGCATTTTGGATCAGCTGGAGAGGCTTAAGTGCACATGCTGGTAGGCCAGTAAGGAGGGAGTTACAATAGTCAAGTTTTGACAAGACTGTTGTCTGGATTAGGAGCTGGGCTGATTCCTGGGTGAATGTGCTTTCTGTTGTTTCTTTAAAGCCAGACATGGTCCTCTGCTTCAGAACTTGTAGGAAGTGAACTTCAGTGTTTTGCATCCATCCATCTTCAACCGCTTATCTGAAGTTTGGTCACAGAGGTACAGTAGCAGTTGGGAGACTCCAGACTTAAAACTGTAAAACTACAAAACTAACTGAAAATTTCAAAAAATGAATGATGAGACCTAAGTAGGACACATTTCCCGATGCCTAAACGGTGTCTTGGTAATGTGCATGTGGAAATTATGATAATGTTAGGCTGGAGGACAACCTTATCAAACCTTAAGGAAGTTATGTCCTGGGCTTGTGTTGTCTTAACTTGTCTGTAACAAATGGGGATTTAAGAGCTCTGTTGAATATGTATTAAGAATGCATCACTCATCCCACATGGAAGTTCATTCTGGTCACTGAGATTGTCTTACAAACATACCCAACAAAATACCCAACAATACTCAGCTAAAGGTTTTATGGTTGTTGTTCTTTGGTGCAAGTCTTTGTGTATATCCAGTGACAGCTCATCATTTGCATATAAACTCTACAGGGACAAAACAACTGTGAGTATGAATGCAAATGAACGCACATCTGAGAGTTTCGTAAAACACTGCAGTGTCTCTGCTGACACAAGTTTACCTCATAATATCACACCATTTCGTCAGTATCTTGTCTGTCATAGCAACTACAATATGTGATGTGTGCCTTTTTTCACGGTTCGCCTTTTTATTTATTTATATATATTTTTTTATCCCACGATTTTGTAACCCATTTTTCACCCCTGTGTCAATCATCTAATGTGATCCTGGGCTCTACACACCCTCCACCAACCTAGTCCCCATATATGGGGGACAAGGGGAGAGCAACGGACTTGAACTCATGCTTCCTTCATGCCTGAGTGTCCAAGTGTCCTGAGTGTCCACGGTTCGCCTTTTTGTTAAAGGAAAAAAATCAACCTAAACAGTCTCAAAAGTGATGTTCTGAATTGAGTTGATAAAGAAAAGAAAATATCTCAAGAGTCAAGATGTTTTTGTTTTTTAAAGTTTAAAAGAGGTCAGCATACAAGGCCGGGAACCCTTCCCTACTTCAAAATAAATTATTCTGTAATCCAGTGGAAGTTTCAATGATTGAGCTCAACTCAAGGTTACACTTTTAATAAGCCATTACTTCAATGTTATAACCCATTGGAGTTGGACCAATCACAATCCAGTAACGTTGATCAAAAGTAGTTCAACGTCTCTTTTTTTGTTGTTCATGTTTGCTCCCAACATGTCAGGGAGTGTGGCTCTCACTATGATTATATTTATCTTTTTCTTCCTGACATTATGTCACTCTCGTTCTTGGTCGTGGCCCTGATGACCTACTGTGCCTTCACTCTCAAGTCCTCCTGAAACAGATGGGCACAGTGGATGCAAGGACTGGGCAGAACGCCATCGCAGAGAGATCCACTCCTCTCCTCGCCCACTGTGTCCCAAAATAATCTCACCGCTGTCACATGGGGCACAGAATGGAATCATCCAATCTGTACCGTAGCATCTCTTTCTACTGTCGTCCTCTAACTCTCCTTCTGGGGGTCGTTGATATCTATGCAATGGAAAACTGCTCTCTGTGGTTGTACGGTATATCATGTTTTCCTGGAAATGGTGTTTGTACATGAATTTAAGTCATAGACCTCCAAATGTATACATATTAGACCTGTGATCCCCATTTGAGACGGAGTTGTGCCAGGTTCATCCAGAAGAGAAGATGTGTATTAACTGTTTATATACAACACTATAGGTGGGAGATAACAGTGGAAAGAGTGAAACCTATTTTCTGAATAGGCACTTTCCTGAGGACCCCTTGGAACCCCACTCACAGACCCCTGGGGTTCCCCATGGGAGACCCCACTTTGAGAACCACTTGTGCAGTATATGACATGAGATTTAGCCTATTCTGGCTTGTAGATTTTGAGTGATGTATTCATTTAAATAATTACTGCACAGTATGTGTCCTGTGGCTTTTATTCTTCCACGTTTCTTTCACACATGGTTTCCACTCGTGCAGCTATCACATATAATAACTCCACATCTCATTGATTTGGAGTGTTAATGAAGCATAAAGGGCAACAGAGTGAGTGGAGCGGTTCTTGTTTCCCTGCATTATGTTGGCTGTCAGTTAAGTTAAATACACTAATAACATCATGTAGGCTACAGCATATTAAAGCTAAAAGAATATTATGCTAATATCATGTACTGTATATTAAAGCTAAAAGAACATATTCAGGGTGTAAGTGGACAGACCACAGTACCACTGCAGGCTCATCAGCCACCAGCCCCTTGGGGGATCACAACATATTGTTAATTGACATTACATCCTCAAAGAACACACGCACGCACGACACACATGTTGGTTGTGTCAGCCACATAATCACATTGTGAGAGACCCTGAGACCTGTGTTCCATGTCTTTCCCAGTCTCTGTCCGTTTTTGTTCTCATAACAAACCAGAACGCAGCATTGTGTTTCACAGGGTCCGACTCATTTATATACAGGAGTAGGTTGTTGGGCAGACTCCGTTGTTTACTCTGGATGCATACTGTAGACTGAGGCTGCAAGGCAAATCGGTAACCTTCTGCTTACCAGACAGCCTCTCTACCCACTAATATGGCTGCCCCGGCCCCCGTATGTCTTGGAGAGCCCTGACATCAATGCCACGGCTGGCGGCTGTCCATGGTCTCCAGTGTTCAGGAACATAAAGACCTTGGGAGTGCAAAGACAACAGGCCTGATTATGTCTGTACGCCTGAAGGTCTTGCATCATTGTTGTGCTAATCACGTTAGCCGACATGGACGCTATGCAGGACAGATGCCGGGCGAGGGGCAATAGGGTTATGTTATCCTGATTAGAACGGTCCTTGTGGAGGTACTGTATTGTGAATCTCTCCTCTCTAGGAGCTAGCAGACCTCCCTCTGTCTCCCTCAATCTATGATGAATTCATTATACCTCTGGCTCTCTAAGTCTTACTCTCTAGATATCACTCTCTCTCCCTCCCCAATTTCACTCTTTCACTCTCTGTTCTTTATCATCATCTATGTGTCTTATCTCCCCCCTGCACCTAAAGCTCTTCCATTAAGCCGGCACTGAGTGCAGTGTATCGCCAACATTTCAGTTGTCAAAAACCTTGTCATTTCTAGGTCCCCCCATAAGAAGACATGTTAAAATTGTTACTCAGGGGTTGTTTTTGTTGTAGCTTGCAGCTGAATTTGGCAAGCGCAGAAACAGTCGCAGACAGACATGGCACACTTAGGGGTGCTGGAGGTGCGGCCGCCCTCCCCCAGGCACCGCTCCACGTCCCCCAGGCACCTTTCCCCCTCGGACTAGCCTCGCATAGCCAGCCTTCATCTGCTTCATCCACGCAGTGATATTGGTATCGCAACGCGATCCAAACGAGTTGTACAGAAGAAGTACTACTAGCATTGATGATGATGAGATTATTGAGGACGTTGTCGAGTTATTGTCGTCGGAGGAGTTGTTGTAGAGGAGGAGGAGGACTAGGATGAAGGTGAACATGGAAGATAATAGCATTTACTATTATTGTGTGTACTTCTGCCAACTGCTGCTGGCTGCTACTACTGTTAATATAGACCTACTGTCTTGTCTTCTACCGTCAGAACACGTTTCTGACGGTCGGGACGTGCTGCACGTTCGGCTCTGCGCTGTGCCAATTATGCCTCCTCTGTTGTGTTCTGGCCGCTCCGCTCCAGTGTGCCTGCATTGTTGTTTACTGTTATATATTATATGTTTTCATAATCAGCGCCTTGACCTAGATACACTGTGTGTAGCCTATGCCTTTTGTTAAGATATGATTTTAATGGGTTTCCGTGCCATATTGGGATGTCCACTGTGTGCGCGGCTGTGCGCCATGTTGTTTAGCGGCTCCATAATTGATATGTTCGTGCACACACATTTTTCGTGGCCGCACCCCCTCTCTGCATAGCCACTCTGCTGTTAATGTCTTGCCACGGCCCTTCACACAAGAAGCATGGCACTGCCCTTTTCCTTTTTTTTCTTTGATGTTGCAAGAAAGATGTATTTGGCGCTGCTCTGCGGCGACATGGGCATAAGGGACAAGACAAATTTCTTCCTCGGGAGACAAATAATAAAGAGCCTTGAACCTTGAAAGAACCTTGAACCTATAAAGTCAGAATGCCGTCAATACATTCCTGTACTGCCCCATATTGTACCATAGACTTATAGTCATTGGAATGTGTTCTGAGGGGAGCATTTAATTGCATTGGTTCTCCCGCCGACAAATCAGTGAGAGCAGTCACTTTAACAGGCAGTCGTGCCTTGTTAGACTTCTGCAATGCATTTTTAGAAAACTATGCTTAAACCTACTGTAACCTTGACTCTGACCCTAACCTCACAAAAACTATGCCTAAACCTTACCTAACCCTAACCTTAGTCTTAACTGTCATGTAGGTTGGACTAACGGGATGTCTGACTTATGTCCCCACAAACTATGCCTAATGTAGCAAAATATGCCTAAAGTTGCAAAATTATTCCTGAAAAATGTAGTGTAGAGGGGTGGGATTCGATCCCATGTTATTGTGACTGGAAGTCTAACACTGAGCTTTACTTTACTTTATGAGAATGGGGTTTTAGTAGTGATTTGAACGTCATGTTTCACAGCCTGGTGTGCTCTGCTTGCTTGAACCCGCCTCCCGCCCTCACTGATTGGACGGGTGGGAGAACCAATCAAATTAATATATGTCCCATGACCCTGCCTGACTCTGTCTCTCTCTGCTCCCTCCAGGGTCCTATATGCTGGTGAACTCCTCCCAGCATGCTGCGGGGCAACGTGCCCAGCTGCTGCTCCAGACGCTGAGTGAAAACGACACGCACTGCGTCCAGTTCAGCTACTTCCTGTACAGCCGTGACGGTCACAGTCCGGGGGCCCTGCGGGCATACGTGCGAGTCAACGGGGGCCCGCTGGGCAGCCCCGTGTGGAACACGTCAGGTTCCCATGGCAAACAGTGGCACCAGGTGGAGCTGGCTGTCAGCACCTTCTGGCCTAACGAGTACCAGGTGAGAAATGTCTCCATCCTTCACTACATGGACATAATGCGTAGCAGTGTCCATGTAGTGAGATATGTGTCCATTCTTCACTGTAATGAGTACCATGTGAGAAATGTCTTCACTACATGTACATAATAAGTACCAGGTGAGACATGTATACATTCCAGCTCATTTAGCTTAGACTCATCAAGTGTTGTCCAGTGTGAGGATCAGTGCAAATGGGCCATGAACTAAAATCGTTTCACATTGCAAGAAATCACCAGGCACATACTGTGGCTGTAGTAAAAGTTCAAACCTCCTGTATAGTGATGCTCCCCAAGTACCAGTATTCAAACAGAGGCATACATGTCATAGTTTAATTAAGGATCACTTTAACCAGTGTGGACATTTACTAGTTTTTTTTGGACATTGCTCACTTTGTACCTATTCTACCCCTCTTTTGTGACCACCCTGAGTGCACAAGTTGTGCATGTGCATTCACATAATTATGTGAACAACTGACCAGCATTAAGTACAATATTTCCTTTGTTTATTAGTTTATTAGTTTGACAGCCCTGATCTATGGAGAGGAGGTGCTGTTTGCGAACGCAGTGAGCACTTACTATGAGACCTAGCAGATCATGTCTGTCTGTGTGTCTGTCTGTCTGTCTGTCTGTCCCGCTATCCAAATATGGAGTGTGTTGCATCAGCAATCACTCAGCTCCATATATGGGCACAAAAGGGGCCAGGTCCACTCAGCTCCATATATGGGCACAAAAGGGGCCAGGTCCACATATACAGTAACAGCGGGACAGACACACAGACAGACAGACATGATCTGCAGGGTCTCAGCTGCGTTCGCTTCCCACGTTTGCGCGTCTTACTGGTTAGTTGAATTGGTTAAATGTAGGCTTGTATGGCCCTCATTATCATTAAGGAGGATACAAATACATACGTGAGTTGTTGAGTTTACTAGAATAAGAGTTAAACTAAAGATGGGACGAGGGAATGGGTCTGATTAAGTAAGAGAGCTGAACATAAGACATTAGGAGATTATGGGCTGTATTTTGCGTGTCTTAAATACCAGGTCTTATTCCCTAACTTTGAGGCGTGATCAATGCCATTTGGCTATTCTGAGTGGCCAAAGAGCATTGACCACGCCTCCAGGTCTTTAGTTTACTCAAGTTAGGGAATAAGACCTGGTACTTAAGACACGCAAAATACAGCCCAATGTTTCACTTTAAAGTCATATCATCCAGCACTATCTGCATCACTGCCCACTTTGACCCACAGTGCCTGGCAGCCTCTGTGGGTGCTGTGGCGTATGCTGTATAGGTCTGCTAAATCCACCAGCACTTAGACACAAGAGATCCCTGTCCATAAATCCAATTTATATTATTTTCTGCTAACTCTGCAGAGCTGTCAGAAAGCAATTAAGTTGAGTAGTGTGCATTTTATCGAGAACTGTCAATCCTTCCGACTTAATTAACTTCCATTCGGTTCCACGAGATCTGACCTTCACTGTGTAAATAGTAGTCACTCTTTGTACAAACATGGACTCAAGGTAGGTTGACACTGTCCAACCAACAGAGTGCAATCTGACAGTGAGGGGTATTTAAAGTTGACACGAATACGCATGCACGCACTCTCTTTCTCTCTCTCTCTCTCTCTCTCTCTCTCTCTTTCTCGTTCTCTCTATCTGTGTGTAACATGTGGGGTGGATGGGGGCACAGTGCCCAAATCTATAGGCTTAAATTGCTAATGTCGGAGGTCCCTCTATATAGAGATATTGAAGTTTAATTTAATGTACCTGCCTCCTTTTTCCTTGCACTTTAATTCCCCTATTTACAATTTTACTCCTTCCACCTTGCAGCCACCTTTACCTACAGTAGCTAATCTCTTAGCAGTAATCGGAAAACAACAATAAACAGTAACCTGATAAATGAGAGGAGACTGTGTCTTGTGCCAATGCCACTCCCAGGAGCACAAAGGACACAGGAGGGCAGAGGAGGCTCTTCCAGCACATTGACCAAGATAAAGAGAGAGAGATAGAGAGAGAGGGAGGGAGAGAGAGAGAGAGAGAGAGAGAGTCTTGAGTCTCTTTAGCCAGCATTTTAAACTCATTCACTGCCAGATAAAATACATACATCACTTTGTTCCCGGTAAAAGACGATCCATGATCCCCACGGGTCAACGTACCCTGACCGTCGGGAATATCGGCTTGACGATACAGTAGGTCCATATAGACCCCTACGGGTCTATTTGGTTCCATCGGCAACGCAGATCGTCAGAATTATGGGTGGACCCTGCTGCATCCAACCGAACAAACCGCTGATTAAATACCAGTAAGACGCCCTGAGGGTGAGATGCGACCTCGCCCTAAAGGGCGAGATGCACGCATCCGCCTGGGTGACGGCAGACTGCACTGGCGCTTTGGCATGACTATCAGCTGACTATCAGCTCCACATATGGAAATCCATGTGTTGTACCAATTTGGTTCATTTGCAAGTGTGACCACACTGGTTATCATGAGACTGTCACAGTATGGCCATATATTGACATTCCCATATATGGGCTTAATATTGATGACAAACCAAGGATCTCCATATATGGGCATAACAGGGTTCATGGCCATGGCAAGGGTTCATGACCATATATAGCGTGTCTTGAGTGTAGAGGGTTTGATGATGTCAGACTGACATATGATGGACTGGCAACCATATATGGAGATCTACTGAAAGGGTCTCCATGATGTCACGAGACGCGATACCTTATATGGAGATGTGGGTGACTAACTAATGGACTGGAGATCAGGTTTTCATAGTAAACGTGACCTTCGGTCGCAATAAATAATAAATATAAATCCTCCATTGTAGACCACGATCATGTCTCAATCAAAAGAGCATTGGATGTACGACGGTGTTGTGCAAAAGTGCAGTTAATTTGTAGATTTCTTTTGGTGCATTTTGTGCATTTTTTCGGGATCGTATCACTGTCATGTCAAAATTCAAATATTACTCGCTGTGTATTCATGCCAACATTATTGGTTTTTGTTATGTGAATTATAACAAATCTAATCACATAATTATCATTCTGTGATTAGATTAATTTATGTATTAGTGGTGATGTGTTTGATAAGCAATTATATTTCACAGCTCAGTCACCTGTCAGAGGGTTTTATTTAACATTTGAGTTCAATCGTGGAGGAGGGCGGATTGGAGACTTGAAGGCTTGGAGCTGTAGGAAATGTAATTGACTAGAGATCACTTGATACTCTATCTAGATATTAGAGAGATCTGTGACGTATCTCTCTCTCTCTCCCCTCCTCTCTGTCTCTCTCTCTCTCTCTCTCTCTCTCTCCCTCCCTCTCTCTCTCTCTCTCTCTCTCTCTCTGGTAGTGCCGTCTGTGATAGCCGGGGGACCTTGTTATCAAATATTAAAGATGTTATCTGGGCCCACCAAGATCCTCCCCCATTGTTTTCTTTCCAACAGCGTCTCGAAGGCCACTTCCATCTTTCCCTCTACCTCACATTTGTACCATGTTTACTGTCCTCTACTTTCACATGCCTTATCACTTAGCTTCCATATCCTCTATTTTTCACCTTGCCGACACCTCTTTTGAAAGAAGGTGGTAAACATGAGCCTGTCAACTATTTTTATAAAACGTGTTACAGCCAGAAAGTCTACAGCCATGATGTAGAGCCAGTCAAAACCAATATCTCAGCCCCTGTTTGACAGTAATTCATTCAACCAAGCCCTTGCTTCCACGTTCAAGTCTTGGCTGCAGTGTTAAGATCATTCCTCCTTTTCTTTGAGAAAAGCAGCAACTTATGGAGAGTGTGGAAATAAAAATATGCATTGGGATATTTAGTTACTTTTCTTTAGCATTGTCTGATAATCCATATTATTTTTCCCAGCATGCCATACTGTGACGTCTCTGGTCATAACAAAGGGGTTTTACGATGTAGAGGATGACAGGTCAGGAGCGTCCTCTCATGCCCTCCCCTCAGAACAACTTTTATCTGTGGCCGTTGGAGGAACTATCCCTCCTCCCCTCTGTGACAGGCATTACCGTTTAATAATGCCCCTGTGACCAGAATGTTTTACAGGGGCAAATAAATTGTCTCTGGATTTGTATACATAGCAATTCAGTTTAATAGTCTTAACATACCCAGTAATTTAAAAGGCTCTCGTAATGGCCATTTCATTTCGGCTGTAAATCACTGGCTGCCAGATTATTTTTTCCTGTCCAGTGTGTTCTCTTCTTCTGAAAGTGACTTAACCAGTCATTAGAATAAACTATTGGCATATGGAATGTTCCGCTGGGAAAGTGCTTTCAATAAAAGTCTGAGGAGGAAGGTTGTTTATTAAAACAAATGCTCCAAAAGTCTCCTTCTTAATAACCCGATGTCCTAATGGCTCAAACAATTAAAGATTAGTCTGCAATCAATCCCTCATTGAGTGTTTCAGCTTGGCAGAGAATAATTTCCCCTTCAATTAGACTTCCAAGGTATTTTTGTGTTATTGTCTCTGTCTTTCTGTCTTCCATTAAGTCCAGCTCAAAGCCTGAGCTTTGAATTAAACATGGTGCTAATGACGTGGCAGTGACCACTGTGCTAACATTATGAGTATGACTGCATGTTTTTAATCAGGGTGACACATTTGAAATTACACATAGAGGGAGGGAAGGTAGAGACAAAAGAAGAGAGAGAGAGGAGAAAGAAAGAAAATGAAATAATCAGAGTGTGAAAGAGTAAGAGAGAAAGATAGAAATGAAAGGGGACGATGCTGCATGGGGTTTAGGAAAGTCAACCATGTGGAAAATAAAGGAGGCTTAGAAAATTACAAAACGATGGAAACGGCAAATGCTAATCCTTGAAATGCTGCCGTGCCTCTTTAGGTTCAGGTTCCAGACAGTGTTGTCCAGGAAAAGAAACAGCAGATTAGCTGTGGTGCCCAGAGAAATAGACAACAGCCTGGTCACCCAGCTCCCGTTGTCCTTCACCTCTCCAGTCACCCCCATCCCCTCTCTAAACTCCCATTCTTTTCTACCCTACATAGCTGTCTGCCTCTCGTTTTTGACATTTTATTTTGCTGAACCTAATCTCTTCACATCCCATCCAGGTGTGTGTGTGTGTAAGACATTTGCCCTAAGGTCACGTATGGCTCGGGGCTGTCGTCACGGCATTTGTTGCTGTAATGAGAGCTCTCCCTCCCAGGTCTCTGGAGGATCACTATCTGTTCTGCTGACCGTGTTAAAGCTGGAATTTGGGGCAGAGGTCCCAGAAGATGATGTTGTGCTCGTGTGATTTGGTGTGTAAACCGCTACACATTCTGGTCTGGGGGAGATAATCTGTGTACCATCGACACATGGTGCGGAAACACAAATTGGCCACAAGGTATTAGAAGAACACATTTATGACTTAGTAAAGACAATAAGCCCCCCAATCTGTATGACCTCAACGTCCTTGAGCTAAATCATATCACCTATGACTGTGTTTTATCATCATCATCGTCATCGTCTTCATCACCTTTATTTATACTCAGGAGTACAGTTGAGGGCAAGCCCTAATTTCTTATGTATTTCAGGTTACAAATGAACACAATCCAAATCCATTACATAGCATTTTACAATCAGAGTAAATTACAAAATAACATAAGTGAAATCAAAAGAATCAGAATGTCAGACATGCGCACGGATTTAAGTTATGCTGCGTCATAGAAAACAACATGAAAGCTCAATGATGGATTATCGCTGTTATCCACCTTTTGACGCCTTTTTTTAATAACAATTGATTACGGTTCACAACTGTGTCCTGTAGGAACTCATAACAACCATAAGAAAAAAAGAGAGAAAAAACGGAGATGAAAATGAAAATTTCTCGACATGTTGGGAGCTTGTAGATCTGCTATTTTTACTCTTATAGTGTGACACTCTTCTGTGATGAAAAAACTGAGTTGAAATATGAAGATTCAAGGTTTGTGAGATAGATATACTGTATACAGATATATACAATTATTTAATCATTCACATTTTTTTTTAATCCATTTATGCTTATTTCTATTTATAAGCTTGCTTTTTGTTTAAATGTTATATATAACCTTTAATACAAATCCAAGTTTTGGAAACAAACATTTCTCACAATATATTGGTCCAAAATATCGGCATCGGTGGTCTAGGACCCTCCGACCTCAGAATCAAAAATCTGGCATTGGTCGGGCTCTACTTCTGACCATGTTTGTGTATATAATAATGAGATACGAAACAGCAGTGTGCGTTCTCGTGTGACTGTATTATACTGGGGCCGGATGTAAAAATAACATACCCTAGCTGCCCCAATACTGTTGGGACATACAATTCCAGTTCCACTCCCCACATGTATAACAGCCGCCACGCGATGCATTGCACACACAGCTGCGAGTTTACTGGCTCAAATTGATTCGCATTTTGTGCACACTTTATTCCGTTGCATTGGGCTGCATTTGAATATTATTATTATTATATAGTATTAAAAATTGCAAAATAAAAGAAGATCGCCTAATAACAATATTTAGCAATTGGACAATCCACGCCAATTGCTCCATCGCCCAACCCTAACCCTCACCATATCGTTCCACAACGGGACAACATGGTATGGAGAATATCCCATGACCTCTGTGCAAGCTGTATTATCCTCTGTTATGGCTCCACAGCAGCCTGCGTCCAGAATGCTGAATGAGGGTCCATGACTCAGACAACACATCAGCCCTCCTGATAAAGTCATTATTTTCTCACGGCTGCCGGGGGATCAAAACAAGACATTATCCATCTCTCTGCTCCTCTGCCTCCGCCTACCTAACTTTTGGTTTTTCCCTCCAGATAGTCCTGTTTTGTAATTAATGTTTCTGTCACTGAAAGTGCAATAGAGTCTGCTCTGCCTCTCGGCGGTTCCATTTGAATATTGCAGTTTAGTGTTTGTCTCAGTTTGAAGCGCTGTGAGGCGCTGGTGGTGTCCTTCAGCTCGTGTTTTCCATGACTCTATATTTTATTGATTTATTCATAATGCTTTGCTTAGTTTATTAACTGCACACAGTGAATAGGTTATACAGCTGAAACAAATACATGGGATCACTGTTTGTCATTTGAACAATTGTGAACTAAGCAAGGAAGACGTACCGGTAAATACAAATAATTAGAAAGACAATGTTTGAAATGGTTGGCTGGAAATTGGTTATGCTCGTCTAATTATTTAATGAGACCGACTAATTCCCACTCTCACAGGTCCTGATTGAGGCGGCTGTTTCCAGGGAGCGGCGAGGCTACATGGCCATAGACGACATCATGCTGCTGAACTACCCCTGCTGTAAGTGTCACTTCACACACCGTTTGAAGGACAAGGAACTATTACAAGAGGCTGACTAGGCCTAGAAGAGTTGGGCCAACGAGGAGGAAATGAATGGCAGGTTGACTTTTATGTCTGCCCTGAGGTGTCTCACAGCAACGGGGCTCTTTATTTTACTCCACAATGTTTACATTCTCAGAGTTCAGTGAATGCTGAGGGTTTTACTGTCCTGGGTCCAATATCAGTGAGCCAGTGGTGCATTCCTTCATGAGAATGAAGAGCAGGTGATGGAGGTACAACTTTCTCAGAAGAAAAATGTTTTAAGAACTTTTAAGAAGTCACTTTCTTATTCTTGAGCTCTGCTCTAGCTTTTTTTAGATGTTGTACCCCTGTTTAGCTCAGGGTTGTTTTGCCATCGCAGATTGTGAAGCTTCGTGGCTTCATGAGGCGAGTCAGTGGCAGGGTTTCTATTGAAGAGAAGGTTTTCTTCTTTCCCGTTGGTGTAAACTTCAAGAACTGGAGCTCAGTATGATACCCCCACCTCCCCACACCACTCTTAGAAGCAGTTGCTTCTAAGAGTTCTGCTTTGAGGTGACTCATATAACTGCCACAAGCTTGAAGGGTATTCATATTTACATATGCCCACTGTCAGCAGAGGGTTTTGGACATGTTGTGGTTGAGTGGAGCCTTTCTTGGCGTCGGATAACAAGAGGATACCACCAGCGATGTGGTTAGAGGAACACCGGCAGGGATAATAATTTCCTCCCCTGTAGGACCACCCAGCTACCCCCCCCCCCCACCCCCCCGGGCAGATGGCATCCTCCACATCATCCCACCATGACCATTAAATAATTAAGACTCTCATCAAGACCTGGGCACGATGTCGGATGCGTGGTACACGGCCAGCCCCGCATCGCTTGGCAAGCAGCGGGCACGTATAGGGGAGGAGGGAGGAAACTGCAGGGAGGCCGATTCAAAGGAAGGAAAGAGATTACAAAAGAACAGCAGACAGAAAGAGAAACATGCACATTTCTCCGCCTCCATCTGAATTGGGGCTAAAACACCTCAGTACGTTTGACATTTTCTGTTCTCCTCTGCCGAGACGTTCAACTCTGAAACTCAGTGGAATGAAATATTTATCAGCCTAAAGAGTCCCGGGGATAAGATTTGACACATTTAGCTGTATAACACTGCAGATGATGCCAACTGTAGGGTCTGGTTCACACTCATTTCCCTGTTTGTTTGTGCTGCCTTGTCGTTAGGCATGAATTATGAATTAACCTTCAGGGAGGAAGGAGTCACTGGAAGGAAACATGGACACCTGGTGGCGTACGGATGTAACCCCCCCCCCCCCCCCCCCCGCACGCGCGCACACACACACACACACACACACACACACACACACACACACACACACACACACACACACACACCCACACACAGTTTACAGGAGGCCTCAAAGATCTGCTTCTCCCAGATGCTTAAATCTTGTTACCACGGTGACATGCCCATCCCTGTCAATCATCTGGACTGACAGGTTGTGTTTTCAGAGATGTCAGGCTGAGCTGTGTGTGTCAACCTGCAGGACTGTGACTCTCACTGTGATGTTATTCATCATGGTTTAATTACCGTGTCTTCAGTTCAATTGAAGACGCACACACGCACGCACGCACGTCGCACGCACACACACAGTAACTATAACAAAAGTATAGCTCAGTTCAGAGTGAGACGGATCTGCTTTTTTAATCTGAGTTTTGTCTTTCACTTTGATGGAACCTTGTCCTCCTTCACACCTGTGGCCTCTGTAGGTGTGCAATAGTTTTGCTTGTTTAAGGTCTCAATTTCCATTCGAAGTCCCTAAATCCACTATTTGGAGATAGTAGCATTGGGGAAGGGGTGTTCCCCTGCAAAAGTTGCTATTTTTGACACTAGGCTAAAGCCCTAAAACACCTTCACTACTCATTACATTAAGCATAAGTGTGGTTTGGGCGTTACAATAATGGAACCAATCACCGTGCCAGATGCCATTGCCTTTAAGAGAAGGCTGCACAACTCATTATCCATTATCCCCAGGCCAGTGTAATCTTGACTCTCACCCTCTTTGCCCATGGAAGAGCGACGCATTGCTGCTTTGGATTACATTTTTATTTGGCAATACGGCTTACGGGTGCTTTTCATTTCTGCTATGCTCTTTCCAAAATCTGTGTGGGCAAAATAGCAATTTTGGGGAAAGGGTCAACACAGCCACAGCCACACCTCCAGGCGCAAATAACGGTGTTTGCGTAATGGATATCGGGTAACGCAACAATGTACCACTTAGGGACAGTGCAAGCATGCCCTACCTGTAATTTGCAGGCAGCGGCGGACTTGCAGGCAGCTTCGCGGGTAAGGGCAACTGGTGAAAATAGAGCCCTAAATGTTATATTCAATGAATACTTTTGCTGTCAAATAGGAAACAATGAGTTGTGGAAATGTACACTTTCGTTGCTAAAGTGAGACCGTGTTTACAGTAATACTGTATGCATATGCAATGAAAAATTTGAATTACTCTTTTTTTTTTTAAGTCACATGTCATCACTTTCAATCTGACTGAATTATTCATATGTGATGTATATGGAAAGTTAATAACAGTCATGACAACATAATTGCCACTGTATTAACTGTATATTGATCAGGCTAATGCATTTTCATAATACGTGGAGACTAAAGTGGCGCAGAAATGTATGATTACATCCAGCAGTTGTCCTCTGGCGTAGGGTCAGGGATCAGGCATGGTGGGTTGCTTATGTGTTGTGGTTATTATGTATTATGGAATTATTTGTGTCTCTCTCTTTCTTGCCGTCTCTCTAGATAAGGCTCCTCACTTCTCCAGGCTGGGAGATGAAGAGGTCAACTCAGGGCAGAATGCCACCTTCCAGTGTGTGGCTGCTGGACGTGCTGCTGAGGCTGACAAGTTTCTGCTGGAGGTCAGTGGTGCATTAAAACTGTTCATTCGTATAGCGTCCTAACCGTCCTTCTCCAAAGTGCTTCACAATGTCCATTACATTTACCCATTCACACATGGATTGCAGAGGTAACCATGTAAGGCCCCAGTGCCTTGCTCAAGGGGAGCCGGGGGTCAAACCTTACGTTTCCCAAGCGGCCGCTCTACCAACTACCACCCTTTTTACCTCCCTCCATATACACCTCTACACGGTAAAATCCTCAGTGTTCATTTATTTCTGTTCCGTTTGTAATTTGTACTTGCAACTCTGCAATATTTGGGTTTCAACCATATACTGACATATCTAATATTGGTTTCATTGCCAAATTAGTTTGCGATGGTTTTTGAAAGTCTTATGCCCATACTGTACCTAACACCATGGCAAAATTCAAAAGAATTGCATAATTGTTATGATTGTTTTACATACAGTATTAAATCCCATTTTATAGGCATTTTAGCTCCAGGCAGCCATCGTGGATGCTAGCTTGAAAACAATGCCTTTCTCGTTCTGAAAATAAAAAAATAAAAAAATATTTTATCATTGGTTTTGAACCATACCTATTTAATATTTGAGTCCAACTCGTTTGCACAGCTTTTTGATAACCTCATACCCATACTTACGTATATCATGCCAAAATGTAAAAACTAGTCGCCAAAAGCCAAATCTTTAAGTTCCAACCCAGCTATTTTAGGTGCATTGAATAATTAACTGTAAGTAAAGGTCTAATTACAGTAGCTTACATTGAGAGCATTTCTTTGCACCTCTTCATGAAATGGTGCGTCCTAGAAGGTGTCTGTGTCTGTGTTTAAATATAGCATTCCAGACAATGTTTTAAAGCTAAAAGCACCCGAAGGCCACAGAGGCCTGGGAGCTTCTTTAGCCCCAGTGCCTTTGATTGATTATTAGATTAGATCATAGAGCTCTTCTCTCTCTTCAATGTACTCTTGCATCTTTTCAACTTGAGCCTCTGGTTTAGATATACTGTACTCTTTTCATCTGAATGATATATTCCTCACGATGTCTCTCTCTCCCCGGTGGAAACGGTGCTCAGTAGACATATTTTATTTTCTCACAGCCCTGATGAAAGAATGAAGTGCAGGGTCTTCTTTCTGGTTCCGTTCTGGTGCTGTGATTATAGAGTAGCTGCACGTTCAAGGCTCACATGCACTCTGACCACCTACAGTATGTGATAATTACGCTATAGGCCCATGGGGCCGGTTTTCTGTATTGTATGAAACCAGGATGATGTGTGATTCACATAATGGATGGCGTACCTTATTACGCCCTACCATGAAACCCTCAGGAATGTTGGCGTCAGAGGGAGGTTGATGTGAAACCGTTGGTTTGGTCACGGCACAGTGACAAAGACAGATGCCTCTGGTAATTAGCTGTCATAGCCATGCAGGTGTCTTATACAACAAGGTCTGCCTGTGCCGTGAGTCTGTGACTTGCCTCTCATCTCTCTCCATGTTGATATATGTCCTGTGCCTGTGTCCCACATTTAAGAGACTGTCAGGGCTGTTCTCGCCGGTAAAGCTGCCTCGGCTGCCGTTATTTGTTGTGATCTTTTAGTGTTCATGTCCGCAGTGCCAGCTGCAGTCCAATCTCATCACATGGGCTCCTGCCAAGTAAACAGATCGTTTTGTATTTGCCTCGCCAATTAGCTGGAGCCAGATTGTATGAACACCTCACGCTATCCATGCTTATTTAATTTACCCTTGATTTCTGCCATCTCTGTTTTCGTTTGCAATTGGAATCTGTTAGAAATGGAGACAGCTTTTGAGAGACGCATCGCAGGCTAAGCCCTGGAGTTGATTGAGGGTTGGTGTGTTTTCGTGCAGCCGTGTGATTGTCGTCTTCACCCTAATCAGTGTCTGCAAAGTTTGTTTACGAGGGCTTGCAGTGAGGTTCATATGGTCTGTGGCTTTGTAAGTCTGCACCCCCCAAAAATAAACTAAAAACTAAAAACGAAAATCTAAACAAAATAAAGATCCAGAGACAGGCTAGCGTAAGACACAGAGTCCACCAGAGAAAGGAATGCATTGGCAGCTTTTTTCACACACTAAAGTATTGACCTGAACACAAGACACATTCTCTATAGGTTCAAGGTTTGCTGTTTAGACTGTAGAGGTGAAGGATGCTTCTGCTTGTAATGGTGTAAAACAATGTGAGGAATGCCTCTAAGCTTTTCAACAGCACTATGAATCCATACAGCATTGCCTTGAGTTTTCCATTATCTCTCTCTCTCTCTCTCTCTCTCTCTCTGCCTCTGTCATCCCTACTTTTTTCCTGGAGATATACTGTGCTCTGAGGTGTCAGCTACATTTTCTGTTTCATTTTCTTCTTTTGTTCTGTAACTTCGGGTTACTTCAGTAACCTCAGTTGTATAAGTGACTCGAAGAAGAGAGTAATATGGGGTCTAGCCACTAGGTGGCGCAGACGCACAGAGCTTAACGTGCACTCGCAAGCAAATTTAGTCTAAAAGTAGTCTTAAGTGACTCTCTTCTTCGAGTCACGAAGAGAGTCATATGGGGAACCATACAATTCCTGTATGACCACCTAGGCTGATAGGATCGACCCAAGGTCCACCTTTTCCAGATACACACACGTACCCGTCCAAGGAGAGGTACGCACGCACCCTCCCGAACGGGAGACAAGTAAAGGAGCTCCCCTGGACATTGCCAATTATGTTGATGCTCAGCCAAGCAGGACAGTGGACTTGAACCCCTAGATCAAGGCTATTCAACTAAATTATTCAGGGGCCACATTGTCAGAAACCCAAGGGGCTGGGGGCCTCTCCTCTGGAGTGTCTCATTTCTATCCAAAAGCCCTTGATGAAATAAGATTACTGTGATTATGGTAAGCTCACATTTCATATCACGTACACCATAATTCACAAGCCCCCCCTCCAGTAATGTCATGTCATGTCATGTATCCCCCCTCATAATCACTACAACCTTAATGAGATTTCATTTGTTTGTATTAAAGTATGCCTGTTTGTTATCTTGGGTGATTAAATGGGGGAGTGATGGTCCTGCTTTTGTAATTAAATGGCACACGCTTGAACAGTCATCCTTTTTAATCAGTCAAATAAGAAGCGGTGCACATAGTGATAATTGAAATGCATTATGTTGTGACATTGTTAGCTGGTTGACTTTGCTCTGCTCCGGGGAATAGATTTGTACCTGTGTGCGTGTGCGTGTGCGTGTGCGTGTGCGTGTGCGTGTGCGTGTGCGTGTGCGTGTGTGTGTGTGTGTGTGTGTGTGTGTGTGTGTGTGTGTGTGTGTGTGTGTGTGTGTGTGTGTGTGTGTGTGTGTGTGTGTGTGAGTGTGTGCGTGTGCGTGCATGTGTGCGTGTCCTGGTTCTCTGACCCGTCTTGTCCTGTCTCTCCAGCGTCACACTGGGGACGTAGAATCCACAGCGTCGATCAAACATCTGAGTCACCGGCGCTTTGTGGCGTCCTTCCAGCTGGACGGCGTGCAGCGAGCAGATCAGGACCTCTACCGCTGTGTCACCCAGTCCTCCAGGGGCTCCGGGGTCTCCAACTTTGCTGAGCTCATCGTCAAAGGTTAGAAAACTGATAACCAAAAAATCTCTGTCAACATGAGCCAAACACTCAGTCTCTCTCTTTCTCTCATCCTCATCTTCCTCCCGTCCCATTGCTTCTTCTCTCCGTCTTTTCCATTTATCATTTTATTTCCTGTCTGTTTTCCATCATGTCAATCTCCGGTCCTTATCACTCACAGCAACACATGAGATTCTGTTTGATAACAGGTTTTCTATTCCCCTTAGACGGAGCATCATTTAATGTGGAATTTGGAATGAAACAAACACAGATTTGTGTGAAATGTAGACAATCGTTCAGAGCATGTTCTTCAGTGTGCTGTGATAAGTCAAAAACGACAACCTTCTTCTTTGTAATAAGAAACTTTATATAAGATGAACGTAGCTCAAAACAACAACCTGGCCACTGCCATTGATTCATATATTCAACTGTCTGCTAAAGCCCGCGCACAGTGCAAAGCCCGCTGGGTAGTGGGATGTACCATAGTGACAGAACCGTAAGTACTATAATAGTAGAATGCACAAACAGAATATTTACATGCTGCACGCTGTTGTACAGAAAAGAACAAAAGAGGTGACTCAGTGTTCGCTCTAAACTCATCCAGTGTTCTCCTCCAGTTGTATATGCGAGGGATCCATGTGTGAGTGGCAGGTGGCTGCCACCAACAGCTCCATGCAATACTTCTTCTGATAAACTGGAGTTTGTCACACTGGCTGTCGAGGCATGTTTGTTGTTAGACGTTGACTGGCTTGACTCTGGAGTCCTGCATCCCTCCTTCATATCACCAAGATGTGCTCTGTCCCATTGCTCCACTCACTCTAACCTTGCAGAATGACGGTGCTGCTGTGATAGCTTTGCCGTGACACAGATAAGGAATGTATAGCGGTGCTCTGAGGAAGAGAAATGAAGATGAAGAATCAACCTCTGTGTTCTTTCATTTTATTACTTCTTCAAACGGATTATGAGAGAGAGAGAGAGAGAGAGAGAGAGAGAGAGAGAGATCTGAGGCACCAACTTAATCCCATGGATAGATGTGGCAGCATGGCTTAGGTAGTCTAGTGTTACAGAGAGTTTTCTATGCGACAGAGGCACAGAGCAGTCTTCTGCCAGATTGTTGCTAAACCCTCAGTACAGCAGCAGACAGTAAATGCATTGATAGAAGGCTGTGAAATCCCTCATAAGGAGCTCAGAAATAGAGAGCCTCACCACTCTCAGTGAACACATACAGTATTATGCTATTTATTCGGCTCTTGTTTTCCTCACTTCGGTCTCAGGAAATATCGTTTATTGTTATTTTTTGTGGCGCAGGATCCGCTTGTGTAAACTAGAGGCAGTTTTCTATAAAATGACTCTCCGCTCAGCCATCTGCTGCTCTGTAATCTGTTTTATACAATGCAAAGCAGAATCCTTAACAAGACTTTCATAAATCTCTCCCCTACTGCCCCACTAACGAGAGGCTAATCATCCTTTTAATTAGCTGGATCAACTACATTTGAATACGGTTGGTCCTCAGTCAGACTCAACTCTCACTCCAGATGAATAACATATTTGTGAGGTATTTTGCCAGATTTTATAAGCCTAGTTTGAAGGATTTTATTTATTTATTCTGGGGATTTACTACTGTAGCTCGTAAAATATTAATCTGAGAGTCTAGAAATAATTAATATATTGCATGGGGTTATTGGTTTCACAAAACCTCTGTGTATAGAAATATAGTAAGAGAATACCATGCAATACATCATTAATATACAAACAAAACTATTCAGTAGGCACATTTCTTTGAACTAATGGGACTTGAAATGTGAGTATTCTCATACAGGTTCGGGCTTAGCTCCAGGCGGCCATAAGCAATGTTCTTCAATGTTTGTGTTTACACAAACCCTCAAAGCTGGACATATGAGGGGCTAAGGGCACCAGGCCATGATTACACCCACCCTGAGTGCAAATGCATCTGCATGCCTCTGTTCCTTCTACTCTGCATACTTCTGGAGGTCCAAGCTCCCGAAGATCTGGCGCTGTGCTGCTGTCATAGCCCTTCCAAAGTCAAACAAACCTGTTGAGTACCCTAACTCCTAATTTTAATATATTTTTTATCCCACGATTTTGTAACCCATTTTTCACCCCTGTGTCAATCATCTAATGTGATCCTGGGCTCTACACACCCTCCACCAACCTAGTCCCCATATATGGGGGACATGGGGAGAGCAACGGACTTGAACTCATGCTTCCTTCATGCCTGAGTGTCCAAGTTGCTATTCCAACCAGTTCCTTTCCCCTCCATCAGACGGGGAGAACATGCAAACTCCACACAGAAAGGCCCTTTCGCCAACCCCGCCTTCGGGTATGGGCACTGATGACGCAGAGGCGGAAACACGCCACCAACGCCCACAGCGTCCCGAGCGGGAATCGAACCCAGGACCTTCTAGCTGTGAGGCGACAGCACTACCAACTGTGCCACCGTGCCCCAGAGTACCCTAACTCCTATAGACCCATCTCACTGCTCTGTGTCCCAAGGTCTTGGAGAGGATCATCCATAGCCGCGTTGAGCCAGTAGTGGACTGCCACAGGAACAGGCCGTCAAATGTGGCGAGAGGAACTGTCAAACCGGCAATGGACCCTGCTGAACAACCTGCAAACTGGGGTTGAATGCTTCAAAACAACCATGAGCAAGTGGGGCCTGGCGGATGGAGCACCCTGAGTGTGGGGAGCCGAAGCAGACCGCTGATCATAATCCCCTGTATAAACCACCCTCAGAGGCCGGCCTCTTCGATGTGGGACCTGAGATGACAGCATGTCTGTACGCTACTAAACTGGACATCTGATGATGACATACGAAAGAAGTATGACTATAGTATGACTTGAGAGTGAGATTCTGTTGCAGTGGAATGAGTGACTAGCAGGCCGAGTGACCTCACACACATCCCAGCTTGGACTTTCAGCTTCCAGGGTCATTGGGGGGAGCCAGCAAATGAACTGCAGGTCAATGGGAGGAGGCAGAGGGAAAGATGAGGTGCTGGTAATGTGGAAGGCCTTCAGAGCAGACAGCCATGATAGACGGCAGTGTTTCTTCAGGAATGAGTGATTGGTCACAGCTACGGATCTAACTGATCGTCTTCTGGCTCTTTGTCCTGGTTTTGTCCTGCGTCTCCTGTCTGTGTCGTTGTCCAGTGGCTCCAGTCTCCTGTCTGTCGTTCAGTGGCTCCAGTCTCCTGTCTGTGTCGTTGTTCAGTGGCTCCAGTCTCCTGTCTGTGTCGTTCAGTGGCTCCAGTCTCCTGTCTGTGTCGTTCAGTGGCTCCAGTCTCCTGTCTGTATCGTTGTCCAGTGGCTCCAGTCTCCTGTCTGTCGTTCAGTGGCTCCAGTCTCCTGTCTGTGTCGTTCAGTGGCTCCAGTCTCCTGTCTGTGTCGTTGTTCAGTGGCTCCAGTCTCCTGTCTGTGTCGTTCAGTGGCTCCAGTCTCTTGTCTGTGTCGTTGTTCAGTGGCTCCAGTCTCCTGTCTGTCGTCCAGTGGCTCCAGTCTCCTGTCTGTATCGTTGTCCAGTGGCTCCAGTCTCCTGTCTGTCGTTCAGTGGCTCCAGTCTCCTGTCTGTGTCGTTCAGTGGCTCCAGTCTCCTGTCTGTGTCGTTGTTCAGTGGCTCCAGTCTCCTGTCTGTGTCGTTCAGTGGCTCCAGTCTCCTGTCTGTGTCGTTGTTCAGTGGCTCCAGTCTCCTGTCTGTGTCGTTGTTCAGTGGCTCCAGTCTCCTGTCTGTGTCGTTGTTCAGTGGCTCCAGTCTCCTGTCTGTGTCGTTGTTCAGTGGCTCCAGTCTCCTGTCTGTGTCGTTGTTCAGTGGCTCCAGTCTCCTGTCTGTGTCGTTGTTCAGTGGCTCCAGTCTCCTGCTAACAGACATTCTGCTGGTGGGCTCTGAAATGAATCCTCACAGCAACGCAGGAGCTCTTCTTTCATCACAGTGGCTTCCTGTTTGAAGCCGTTTGGAGCATCAGATGTGCTTATGCGATGCATATGGATCGGGTTAACCAACGCTGTCGTTCGTAAACTTTACCATATGCCTGGCTGTCCTTTTTTCCTCCACTTGTTCCTTTTGTGAAATGTATGTGCTGCTGTTAATGGCTTTTTAATAGTGTGAGTAGCACATCAGTGAGCTGGATGCAATCCTACCTGGAGGGGTGAACGGAACACTGTTCCCTCCCAGTGAGCTGTGGCGTTCCACAAGGAAGCATACTAGGTACTGTATTGTTCCTAATTTGACTGCAACTTGTTCCGTTTCGCAGATGACTCAGCAGTCAGCACTGCTGGTCTCGGACAGGAACAAACTACAGGTTGAATGCCCTCAGCTCTGAACTCTGACAAACTGAATCCATTCTTTTTGGATCAAGCAGTAATCTCAGAAAGGTAGATGGTTTCTTGATTAGAGTGGATGACAGTATTATCACACGAAAAGAGGAAATTATCTACAGGTTCCATCCTGGAGGCCACCAACGTAATAAAAAAAGAATCACACCCGTGTGAACTGAGTGGTGCAACTCCCCTCTCCCCTGCCTCTCTCTCTCTCTCTCTCTCTCTCTCTCTCTCTGTAATTAGCAGGCAACAGTGCAACAATATCTCTGTTTCTGGCACAACAGCGCCACTTGCCCCTACTGGTACTATAAATATAGTCACATAGGTTAGGACGGACATTGCTGTTCCTTGGAGTGATTGTACCACTTGAAAAAAAAAACCATGGTGAAATTAAAACCTTGACTCTCATGTTCCCTCTCTCCCAGTGCCCCCGTCTCCCATAGCTCCACCCCAGCTGCTGCGCGCCGGCTCCACCTACCTTATCATCCAGCTCAACACCAACTCCATCCTGGGAGACGGCCCCATTATCAGGAAGGAGATCGAGTACCGCGCCAACCAGTCCCCGTGGTCGGAGGTGCACGCCGTCAACATGGTCACCTACAAGCTCTGGCACCTGGACCCGGACACGGAGTACCACATCAGCGTGCTGCTGACCCGGCCCGGGGAGGGGGGCACGGGACCGCCCGGACCACCGCTCGTTAGCAGGACCAAATGTGCAGGTGAGGTCGCAGACCCTGAGACGCTGTGCGCCTGAGCTGGGAGATACTCTGCTACGGGTCATTATGTATCGAGGACACAGCATTTTACTGCCAACCATGTTAGATCACACCGTTGTTCATAAATGAAGATAGCTGCAAAATGTGCCACATCAGATATTTTCACACGTTTTTCGTGCGCATTTGGAAAGTATCTGATGTGGCACTTTTGTAGGCATATCAATTTGTGAACAATGACACAATTTGTTTTGTTTTCACTCTCAGTTAAGTTTGTTATTACCTGAGGGACAGCTTCATTCTGCTTGGGTAAATCATCTCATAAAGGATGATTCTATATACTGTATATATTTTCTTCCTGACAGTCAGATGCTCACACTTCTGTCAGAGTTTCATTATAACACTGCATCTGTAGCAAGGATCCGCCAGGAACAATCACATTCAATCACACACTGGAACTGATCAAGTTTCCTTCTCATGCACTTATCTCAAAGGAAAAGGACACACTCACTATCAGTATGCAGTGCTTTGTGACCTCTGGAGGAAGACGAGAGGAAGGGATTTGCCACAGCTCTGGTGGCAACATTGGTTTGATGCTAATTTAAGAGATAACAGCTGGCTGGTTTGCTAGATTAAAACTGGTAGATTGATACTGTACTCCCAAGATTTCTCTTAGAGATAAAGTATACAGTGGTAACTTTAAATATCCTCATCTGTGTCCATGTTTACACAGAGTTAGTTTGAGTTTATTGTGTTACTGTAATTTCACAGGACTGTATTTTAGTAATAACATCGCAGAGTCAGCCGTACACACTAGAACAATCACACTGAGACTAATCTAAGACTTTTTTAAATTATTTGTATTGAGAACACTGACGCATTTTGAAATGAAAAGAAATTGCATCTGAGCCAGTCTGGCATTTTCTTTATTTTTGAGTGCCGCTTTGTCCACTTTGGTGGTTTATGAGTTAAGTTGTATTTATAGCTGGGCACCACCCACTGCCCCACAAGGGCCAAGACAAAGCAGTCTCCTATTAGCCAAAGGCCTGTTCCTTGTATGTCTTCCATGGTCATCAGTCTGGCTCCAAGACATGGACACTTTCAAAGAAACAAGAGAATCGTTTGCATGGCACTTACACCCGCCTTCTAATGAGAGCGCAAAATCTGTCTTGGAAGAGCCACCCATCGACTAATCTAATATACGGCAACCTTCCCTATGTGTTTCTTCACTGGTCCGATCCAGAAGAGCGCAGTTTGCCGACCACTGCTACAGAGCTGACAATCAGGTTATATCTTCCCTTCTTCTCTGGAGTCCTGCCTCAGGGCGGACCAGAGGTAGAAAGCTGTCGTTCCCTGATGTCATCGCTAGGGACACATGCTTCAGTAGGCAGGAACTGGGGGTGGCAATGAAGGACCGGGAAGTCTGGCATAGCATTGTGGAATCCATGATCCGACCGCGGTCGAAAAATGATGATGATGAGTCTTTGTATGGCCCCCACATCCCTCCCCACCCTGCTCCATCTAAGCCTCTACAGCCCTCTGGTGACATATTAAACCTAGTCTCCTCTCTGGTGACATATTAAAGCTAGTCTCCTCTCTGGTGACATATTAAAGAGACTCTCCTCTCCATACAGCTACACACAGAACTCATTCATCACCCACCCTGAGTGGACACCTTGCATCAGTCCACACACACGAGAGAGAGAGAGAGAGAGAGAGAGAGATAACTGAGAAAATATACGAGAAGTGGTGTGCGGGAAGATTTACAATGTATGGAAATTGCTTCCACAGTCAGCTGGTATATCGACTGAGAGGAAAGTCAGGCTTTAAAGATAAAATATATCATAACTTGTATAAATAAAATATACATAAATGAGGAAATTCTCTATCCTACCACACTCGCTGGGCTGTTAAACAGGGTGTTTTGATGCAATACAAGCTTGTGTCTTGCACATTTTTGTTCCTAGACGATGAGAAATCTGTGAGCGACTGATACGTGATTGTATTTGAGCTTGTTTTGTGTTGCAACTTCGTCTGAGTGAATCAAGTACAGTTATTGTTTATTTGGAAAGCTGAATACAATGACAGTATTTTGGAATTCTAAGCTGATACATGATTTGAATCAGTGGCAATATGCATGCATTAATTATTATTTCTCTTAACATTGTATTTTTTATGCAAAGAATGGATAGGAAACAGGAATTTAGTAAGTCCCTTAGAATGATCTTCTTGTCAGGGTATAAATGTGAACCATCACACAGTTGGTGTGGTTGGTTTGGTCAGTGCTGCTGGTCTTTAGCTCGCTGACATGTTGTTTCCTGCTCTTCACTGTAATATCCTTACACTGCAAACTTCCTCCACCCGCTGTATCTCACCTTCTCCACTCTCCAGGAGACTCTAATCACCAGCTGGCTCCCAGAGCCACTGTGACCCTTCCTGCCCTCCTGACCATCTGGTGTACACCCCTCCACAGACTCCCACTCGGATGAGCTTTAAAACACCGGCAAGAAGTCGCTGGGGTTGCCGTGGAGATCTTGGGCAGGCAGTAATTAGCACAGTGAACAGAAGGGATTCTTGGACCGCCTCACTGTCGATGAAGACAAGCGAGCCTCCTCTCCAGAAGGAATATTGTTTTCCCTATAGGATGTTGGGGAGAACTCGGCTTGTGATTTGCTGAGACGGAGAGATAAATGACTCCGTCCACCACAGTGTGCCAACTCAGGCGATGCGTGCAGCGCGGCCACTCACTCACCTACTGTAGCAGCTACTGTAGCTCACTGACAAGCAGCCAGGTAGAGCCTAACCCCCACCCATAAACAATACAGGCTCCAGAAGAGTGTATGATGCTCTGCTGTGAGCGACCAAGATGTTTAATGGTCTGGAGTCCCATGTTCTCTGCTCCCACACCCCTCCTCCTCCACCTCTGTGTAACCGTGCCAACGGTGCCATACATGGTTGTGAGGAGTCAAGGAGGCGTGTCCTCATGTGGATGTTGTAAAGCTAATGGCTGTAAATGTGAACATGCCCGCCCGGGTCTGATGGCCGTCCAGGTGTGCTTGATGAGCCATCGCTGTGATTATCAGCAGGCCACGTCAACGCAGCTTGAGTCACAGAGGAGAGGAGATGAGAGCTGGTTGCTGCAGGTGGTCTTAAACTGCATTAATGGGCTTCCACCTGCTGCTGCTGCATGCTGCTGGGTCACTGAGCCTTCTGGAAAAAATAAACCCTCCCTGCAGTGGAGTTTCAATGAAATTATAAACACAAGTGCATCGTGCGTGCGTGCGTTTGTGCGTGCATGCGTGAATTTAAAGTGCAGAGGTTCAGCTCAGATTTTATTAGAACTAAGTTTTAGCAGACCTGCATATTTCTGGGAGTTTGGAAGGTTCATGAAGTAGTACAAGATCATGAAGGTATATTGGCCCTAAAACTATTCATTGCTAACTATTCAATACTATTTTGAAATAAATTATTTTAAATTTATTTTTTGAAGGCACACTATGTAACTTCTTATTTGAATGAATTCAATGAAGGTCATTGTGATCAATGTACTTAATGGTATAGTATGTTAATACAATATACATTAACATAACTACAGTGGTTGTATTTGGTCTCCCTGCTCTTCTATTGGAGACATCTAGATCCTCTGGTCTGGTAGGAGTGGTACTGCATGAAGGTCGCGTGGCATACAGACTAATAGACAAACTGGCTGAATGGCACAAAAGTCCAGTTGGAGAAAACCCACAATGAGCACACTGTGCCCTCTGTGGCGGTGCTTTCATCTGCTCTGTGGTTAAATGGCCGACTCTGTTCGGCTCTCGAACCGTGCAGACTATCAATTGCACCATTTAGACAATCCCCAGTCACACTAAACAGTTGTTAGAACATTTCCTGCTCTGCCTACCAGTATACTGATTACCTGCCCGTCCATTCGTCTCCAAGGCTTTGGTCTGCAGCGGGCACTGATCGATGCCCTGCTCATGTTTCTGGCCAGAATGAGATGCCAGACAGACAATTACAAAGGCAGTAGTGGCTAAGTGCAGAGGACTGTGGCTGGCATGGTGCTGTTTGAAATTCACTTAAGAGGTTGAGAGCTCAGGGAATGGTAATGCTCAGGATAGAGATAAGACGTTTGTGTCTGATAAGGTTTAGCGGCTCATGATATGAATGTATGTGAGCGAACAGCCATTTATAAGCACTAATGTATGTGTGGGACATAAAGTAGAGAGAAACACAAAGTGAAAAGAGAGATGGTAAATGGTGCATTTATATAGCGCCTTTATCCAAGGTGCTTTACATAGATTGTGCATTACATTCACCCATTCATACACTGATTGCGGCGGAAGCCATGCAAGGTACCAACCAGCACATCGGGAGCAATTTGGGGTTCAGTGTCTTGCCCAAGGACACCGGAGGAGCCGGGATTCGAACCACCGACCCATGGAGCGGCTGTGGCTCAGGAGGTAGAGTAGGTCGTCCAATTATCTGTGGGTTGGTGGTTCGAATACCGGCTCTACATGTCGAAGTGTCCTTGGGCAAGACACTGAACCCTACATTGCCTCCAATGAGTTGGTCGGTGTGAGCTCGCCACCATTGGTGTGTGAATGTGGGAAGTGAGGACGCTGGCGTCGACTGTTCGCCGCTTCACCTCCCAATGTATGAATGAATTAACCATTGTAAAGCGCTTTGAGCACTTGGAAAAGCGCTATAAAAATGCAATTCATTCATGGATCATTGGACGACCTGCTCTACCTCCTGAGCCACATGGAAGCAACATTACGTGTGTGTGTGTGTGTGTGTGTGTGTGTGTGTGTGTGTGTGTGTGTGTGTGTGTGTGTGCGTGTGCGTGTCACCACCCATTCTGCCTCAATCCCATTACTCAACAGCCCTATTTAAAGAACTAAGCAATGCCATAATATCATGTAAAAAAAAGAGGGATGTCTTGTGTTAATAATGATCATTGACAAAATGTCCTCATTGATGTGGTGCTGAGGATGTCCTTGGCTCTACCCCCCACCCACCAGCAGCCGTCAGCTTGGATGTCTTAGTGAACACTGGCTGGTCTGTGTGACAGTGGATAGAGGCTCTCTGTACATCTCAGTCAGCCTTTCCATGGAGGGAGGAACTAAAAAGACAGTACTGCTTGTTTCTGTTGGGTCTGGAGGTGGAGAGACAGGGTTTAACCCTGCAGTGACTGGTCCAGCAATAACTTCAAAAAATACATCGCAATGTATGACCCAGCGATAAATGTGACCCAGAGAAAGTGTGACCACATCACCCCTGCAGTCCTGGCCACTTTCCACTAGCTCCCTGTCCATTTTAGAATTTACTTTAAGCTGTTATTGTTTGCTTTTAAAGCATTAACAGGCTGGATTCTCCATTTATCTGAACTCACACAATTTACAATTTAGATTATTTGGTTGTGTCTAGAGGCAAAAAACTAACAAAAATAACAAAAACAGTTGATCAAGCCTACATATTCACTCACTGGAAGTTTTTAAGTCCTTCTTAAAGACTCGCCGTTTCTCCCTGGCCTTCAATTATTTTTGAGTGCTAACTGCCTTTACTGTGCATTGCTGCTTTTGCGCTTCATTTGTGTATTGTTAAACTTGTTTTTTTGTTTGTTTTCTTGTTTGTTAATCTATTCTCTTGTTTTTGTTTGTTTTCATTGACCTGTACAGCAGTTGAGTTGAGTGACCACTGTGGAACTGAACGTCACACTGACATTATTATTCTTTACTTTTTGTTCAGCCTCCAGACACAGAACTCTTAACTACAGAATAGTCAGTTTTGCCTCAGTCGACTCAGAGGCGGATGGGGGGCCTGTCTGTTTAATTAATGTAATTGGAGTTTCTGTATGACCGTGGGGATGTGGGCGTGAGGCGCTGACAGGAGACACCTGACCTCTGTGTCCCGGTGGGACAGTGGGTTGGCTGCACTATACCACACCGATGCTTTATTATAGAAGAGGGGGGATTCAGAAACGATGGGGAGTGGGGTAGTCACCCATTTGGTATTGATGAGGAGTCGCCTCATAAAAAGATTAACAATAAATTGGCAATTATATTCTGTTTATGCAATTACATCTCTCCGGAGTGTTTAGGGAAAGCTTTTTTATTCATTAGAAATAATTTGGAATTGATTGCTTCACATTTCACCCTTTAAACACGCATAGGCCTACTGTGTGTGTGTGTGTGTGTGTGTGTGTGTGTGTGTGTGTGTGTGTGTGTGTGTGTGTGTGTGTGTTTCTGGGAGTTTGGATGGTGAAGTGAAGTAGGACAAGTTCATGAAGGTATAACGGCCCTGAAAATATCCAATGCTTAGTTTGAACTAACAATACTATTTTTAAATCAATTATTTGACAGACAGGGAGCCAGTGTAAATATCTAAGCACTGGTGATCCACTTTGAGCAGCAGCGTTCTGAATTCACTGCAGTTGTCTGATATATTTCTTTGTCCGATATACCGTATTTCTTCTTTCTCTTCCTCTCCCTCCAGAACCCATGCGTGCGCTGCGGGGCCTCACGGCCACAGACATCCAGTCCCGTCAGCTGTCCCTGCAGTGGGAGAGCTTGGCCTTCAACCTGACGCGCTGCCACACCTACTCTGTGTCCCTGTGCTACCGCTACGCCACGGCGGGAGGCGGCGGCGGACACAACACCACCGTGCGCGAGTGCCTGGCGGTGGAGCGCAACGCCTCGCGCTTCACGCTGCGCGACCTGCCGCCCTACCATGGTGTCCATGTCCGCCTGTCCCTGGCCAACCCCGAGGGCAAGAAGGAGGGCCGAGAAGTCACCTTTCAGACGGACGAGGACAGTAAGTCATGATACAACATACAAAGCTAATAGAGATAAAAGTAATGCCTTTATATCAATGTTATTGTTATAATAAATTATTAAGTGAATACAAATCCTTCAGTTTGATCTGTAGACAATGCCTCAGTGTGATCCAAATTTTATTTTATCAGATCAACCTGGTTCAACAAAACAGTGGTTGAATTAAATACAGTCTGATCCAGTACTTTCAACTAAGCCCTTTTTCAGTCAATAATTGTCTAATTATACACTTGGAATAAATCACAAAGCACTTTAAAATGGATGGACCACTCTGCTGTTTTTGGTTCCTCGTGTTCTGGAGACTTCAATAACCATTGATTTAGCTACTGTAGAAGGCATTGTGTTTTTCTGCTAGATGAGGACAATATATTGTGATGGCACAGGAGTCTGCTCTTGATGTACACTGAAGCCCAGCTGGACTTTCTCCCAGCTCCACTCAAGTCAGGACAGAGTTCACAGGATGCTTTGTCAGGTCTTCTAAATGCGGGCAGCACAATGTTTCAGGGCTTTCAGCTGAGCCTGGTAGCCAAGGCAAGGTGACTTAGCAGCCTTCCAGCCTCACATGCCAGTACACCACTCTGTCACCACTTTGTTCTCCTGGCACCCACGAGAAGAGACAGGAACTATTTAGGTGACTTGACTTCTAAGCTGAAATCAATTATTGTCTCTACCAGGCCGAAGGCATGGGGAGAGAGTATGTTTTGCACTCCGTCCGTCCGGCCGTTCCTCCGTCCGTCTGTCCGTCTGTCCGTCCGTGTACAGCTAATCTCCGGCACCGTTAACCCGGTCGATGCCAAATTTTATTTTATTTGTTATAGCGCCACCAGGAGGCCGACTTTCTTTAATATTGCTCCTCCAGATTCTGTCCAAAAAGATGGAGACCTGTGGCACTCCAGTTTTATATCAGGCCTTTCATATACACTGTAGGAAACTAGGAGTACTCACTGTGAATAATGTGTTGCCACTTTTTTCACTGTAAGTATATTAGAAACCAATGTATTCCATGTACTTCTAAGAAGAGCATCTAGAACTACTAGCTCCAATCTAGTGTAGATTAAAGAGATACTGCATAATGAATAAATGGGTTGCAAAATCGTGGGATAAAAACAAAATAAAAAGCTCATTTTCATTCTCAATGGAAAATAATAAAGAACTGGTTTTATATTTGAACCTCCAGTGAGCCTGGGAGAGGACACTTATTACTTATGTGGTATTATTCCTTTGTGGCATGGCAGATGGTCTCGAAAAATCCATTATTCTGTGAAAAAGACAAAACAAATACTATTCCTCTGAAGGTGAGGGAGAAGGAGGTTGAGTCAGAGAAAGAAAGAGCTCCAGACAGGCACAGATACTGGTTTTAAGAGCAGAAAAATATGGGGTGTGTGTGTGTGTGTGTGTGTGTGTGTGTGTGTGTGTGTGTGTGTGTGTGTGTGTGTGTGTGTGTGTGTGTGTGTGTGTGTGTGTGTGTGTGTGTGTGTGTGTGTGTGTGTGTGTGTGTGTGTGTGTGTGTGTGTGTGTGTGTGCGTGTGTGTGTGTGCGCGTGTGCGTGCGCGTGCGTGCGTGCGTGCGTGTGTTACATTTTAGACCTTAAACATTAAATGTTACTTTTGATCAACATGTTCTATTGTTTTTCTCTTTGAAATGAAGCTGCTTCCTTTCATAAATATCACTTTCAAGACATGTTGATCAACAAACTACTTCACAGGCCTCTTGAGACATCTTTCATATTCCTCACACTGTTTAATGTTTAGATGAGGATTTGTATGAGATGATAATATATTCTAGTCTTTCTTTCAGGCTGTTTTAATGTACATTATGATTCTAATACTGATATGGTCCATAAATGCCATCTGGGTGTTTTTCCGCTCCACTGTGACACTGACGTATGTATGATTATTGACATGGTTTGATTGTTCTGGGATCAGCACCTCAATTTCATCACAAATGTTTGTTCTGACGATTCCTGGCAGTTCCCGGAGGCATCGCGCCTGATTCGCTGACCTTCACTCCGCTCGATGACATGATCTTCCTGAAGTGGGAGGAGCCATTGGAGCCCAATGGCCTCATCACCCAATACGAGGTAAGCACTTATACTGTTTGACTTAAAAACATGGCCAGCTGGGATGAAGCCACGGGGCAGACCAAGGACCAGAAGGGGGGGGATTATGCCTCCATGCTGGCCTTGGAACGCCTCCAGATCCCCTAGTTAGAAGTGGCTAATGTGGCGGGAAAGAAAGTCTGTGATTCTCTGCTGGAACTGTTACCTCCATGACCCGAATCCGGAGAAGTGGATGAGGATTGACAGAACGATACAGACAGAGAGTTATTATACATGTAGATGTAGATAAATAGATATGTAGATAGATTGATATATTGCTTGATCTATCGATTGATCCAGTAGATAGCCAAGACATCAAACATACTTTACTCTGCATGTTACAGTGAAGCCCAGGGGCTTTTCCACTGTGACAACTGACAAGAGTATAATTTGGTTGGACATCTAGTTCTGAGTCCTTCCTTGTATATTTTGAAACGAAAGTTATAGCTTTCAAAGGTCATTTTTGTCAGCGCAAAATACCAATATGGTATGAATGAAAGGTTGTTCTGTAGGTTCATGGTCTGGTTTGCACCACCCTGTCTGCAGACAGGGTTCAGCTTTCCTGATATTGGGAGAAGACAAAAATCAGGTTGAGGAGATGCTCAGTTTATTTTCAGAACTCACCAAAATCCGAACATGACTTACTGATAACAAACTCTAATTGCATCTTGGTAAAACAGAATCCATTCTTTGGATTGACGACATTGTAATCTCTAGCAAAAATGTCCAGGCTGTATCCTGGACAATAAGCTGACAGGTGAAGGCATGGCAACAAGGGCGATCAAATAAGTAAATCAAAGGACAAGATTCCTGGGGAGAATCTCCTCCTTTGTTAGCAAGAGGGCTCTCAGGACTTTAGCTGGAGCTCTTATTCAGCCCATATTTGACTACGCCTGTACCTCCTGGTTCTCTAACATCTCAATGTCATAAAAAACGAAGCTTCAAACCTCCCAGAACAAACTAATCCAACTCCTTCTAGGCCTATAGGGCCCATGACCCACCTTTTATGCAACGCATTTTGATGGCATAGGATGACTCCGGGTAGAAGACAGGGTCAAGCAGTTGAAAATAGGACTGCCATTCAAAATTGTAAATACAGCTCTGCCCTCTATGAGGTGAGCAACTCCCACAGCCACAACACTAGAGGGAGCATAAATAATGATCTGGTGCCACTGCACATTTATAACTAATATGGGTAAATCCACTTTCCACAGCAGGAATTGCCTGTCATAATTTGACCCCCCAGTATTAGGATGTACACTGATAGGTATTTGGCTGGAATGGCTGGAAACTGGATATTTGGCGACCCCCCGAGGGGCGACCCACGGGTTGAGAATCCCTGTTCCACAGCACTGCCTTAGGTGTGGAATGCCCTGCCCCTTCCCTCAAAATAAACAAATCACTGGTTTCCTTTAAAACCCGTCTGAAAATCATTGTCAGCGAGAGATGGTGATGTCCCAACCTCATTATACCCCCTCCGATTTCGTGTGCATTTTGATTTATTTGTATTTCATAGTTATGTCTTGAGATATCTCGATTATTGTCATTGTTGTGTTTATGAATGAATGCATGGGACCCGAATGGAAACAAGACCGCAAGGTCTTTTTTCTGTGCTTTACACCAATGTGCTTTGACTGTACCACAATGTACTGTTTGCATTTTATATTGTCTAATACAATGATCAATCAATCAAAATGGTCCTAGCACCATGTCACAACACTAAATCAACGGACAGATAGCAACCGCCGTTAGCACTTAATTACCCATGAAAGCAAAAGTGTTTTGTATAATTGTACGTCTCTAAATGTTTGGATTGCTTTATGCCGCTAACTTAAGGTCCACAAAAAACATACACCTACCTACCATTCCCTCCCTCCCTCCTAAAGTTTTTTTCCACAATGTCACATCAAGGATATCATTAAATGATTTGTGGTTCGACAAGTGGCGGCTTTACAGGATTTTCTCTCTGTAGCACGTTGATCTCCCCGAGCTGCAGAAATCCTCTTCATTTCACTCACATTTAACCTTTGACCAGTTTGTTGGAGCCGTATCGACCGCCATGCCGGTCCGCCAGACTTTTCATCCTCTGGCCTGAGCTGTGTTTGGTGATGTGTGTCCTGCCAGTGAGAACACAGAGGTCTGTGTGTATTTAGTCACACAGACTTAGAAGACGTTTGTTATGATAATCTGCAAAGCCTGTGCTTTGGTCAGAAAGGCTTTTTGAGCGTTTGTACTGTACATATACAACTGTGTGCGCTCATGCACTATTATGCACTTGAACACCAATACAAGGACACATTCAAATACAAGATAAACAAATGCTATGGACAGTGTGTAGGCAATGTATACCCATGAAGAAACACAATCCTGTGAACATAATCACACACACTTATAGCTTATACTCAAACTTCTACTTCAACAAATGTCACGTTCATGATACTGTGACACATCACAGGTGTGTAAAAAAGAGTGGATGAATGAATTCATTGTACAAACTCCCATCATTTGCCTTCCAAGAAAGTGTCTGCGTGCGTGCGCGCGTGCAATGTCTTTAACGAGGTGCTGCTCTCACACCACTAATGTGCACACCAATATCCTCTTCCCTCTTGACTGCTTCCAATAAGGCTGTCTCATTACACCTAACGCCGTTTGAAAAAGTGAAAGGGAACTGTCACTTGAGACCACTGTAGCAGCACGGCAAAGCACCTAACTAAAGTTGACCAATGAGCCTCAAAAGGACACTTTAACAGGAGCAGTGTCCTCTAACCATTAGAATGTATTAGCAGGACACATTAGCTTTGTGTATTGCTTTA
Source organism: Protomyctophum bolini (assembly GCF_963924005.1). Taxonomy (NCBI): domain Eukaryota; kingdom Metazoa; phylum Chordata; class Actinopteri; order Myctophiformes; family Myctophidae; genus Protomyctophum; species Protomyctophum bolini. Next base: position 35,659,439 of record NC_137868.1, on the reverse strand, counting down.
TTGATAGCTGTGGGTTGTGTGTATACCCCTAACACTTTACCATGCCAATGTTAGTGGAGTACCCTATTACTCTAAAGTTTGGAATAATGGTTTAGAGTTGAGAGTAAACCCATAAATAAGCAAACTCCACATTGATTAGGCAAAGCAAAATAATAAATACATTCTAAGTGGAGTAAATCATATACACAGATCAATTGAATGTTAGAATAGATATTGATGAGTCAGCCATTTGGACATGAAGCAAATCCATGAATCTCCTCTCTCTTGTTGAAGTCTGACCATGGAGGAGGTTGTTTGTATGAGCAGCAACAAGACAAGATCAGTGGATAAAAGCTGTTTGATGATGATGATATCGATGTGGGGTTCGGAGATTGTTTGTACTTATAGTACAGTGTATACGTTACTAACAATAAAATAGTGATAGAAGAGAAGATACGATACGATGAGATATAACTTGAATGATCAGTGCGCACATTTGGTAGAACAATCATAGAATGAGTTAGGATGTCTTACTGGAGTAAGTTTTTATGACGTTACTTAATCTCTTCCTGTCTGACCTCAGATCAGTTACCAGAGCATCGAGTCGTCTGACCCGGGCATTAACGTGCCGGGTCCCAGGAGAACGGTGTCCAAGCTGCGGAACGAGACCTACCACATGTTCTCCAACCTTCACTCTGGGACCACCTACCTGATCTCCGTCCGAGCCCGCACAGCCAAGGGCTTCGGCCAGACCGCCCTGACCGAAATCACCACCAACATCTCTGGTAGAGTAGAACACAGTCACTCTGACATCACCACCAATATCTCTGCTAGAGTAGCACACAGTCACTCTGACATCACCACCAACATCTCTGCTAGAGTAGCACACAGTCACTCTGACATCACCACCAACATCGCTGCTAGAGTAGCACACAGTCACTCTGACATCACCACCAACATCTCTGCTAGAGTAGCACACAGTCACTCTGACATCACCACCAACATCTCTGCTAGAGTAGCACACAGTCACTCTGACATCACCACCAACATCTCTGCTAGAGTAGCACACAGTCACTCTGACATCACCACCAACATCTCTGCTAGAGTAGCACACAGTCACTCTGACATCACAACCAACATCTCTGCTAGAGTAGCACACAGTCACTCTGACATCACCACCAACATCTCTGCTAGAGTAGCACACAGTCACTCTGACATCACCACCAACATCTCTGCTATAGTACTGAATTGATTCTCGTGTGTGTGTGTGTGTGTGTGTGTGTGTGTGTGTGTGTGTTTCTATTTAATAGACACTTCTATATAGCCAAAGAACAGAACAGGAATTCATCATAAAAGAGGTAAAAAGGGAAAAGAAACATATACAGTGAAGGGAAAAAGTGGTGGGGGTAGGGGGGATTCAGATTTTACGGGGGCCAGTTTTGAATTGCAGCCGTCCGTAGGTGCCCTTTGAGAGCGGTTTCGAAGGAGTATTAGTGGATACTGGATAGGTGAAGTAGTTTGTTTGTATATGGTTGTACTGTATCATGTATGAGTAATGTTTTTATCTGCTTCCTAAGACACCACCTTATTTATGTTCCCTGTTGGTCCTCCTTACACGCACTCACGGGACTGCCTTGTACTCCACGTTGTAAAATGAACTGTGACCTACATGTGGAACCAACAGCTTTGTGCTTTTGTGTCCCACTTACTGTACCTGCAACTGTACCTGTACAGTACTGCTCATCAACCATTAGGTGTCCAACACCAGGATAGAGCCATATCTCCCAAGCAGTGACACGCTGTCATTTCACAGTGGAGTGAAGTGTTTAAGAAGCAGAATAACGACACAGAGGAGACACAGCCAGTGTGTTGTGTACAGAGAGAGTCTCTGCGCTTATTAATGCTGATGGAGATCTGTTAATGATGCATGTTGGTCCATTGTTGAGGGAGGGGATGCACCCCATACACACACACACACACACACACACACACACACACACACACACGCACGCATTCCATTATCCTGTCCCACTCTCCCCTTCTACCGTATTAACTTTTTAACCTATACACTCTCTCTCACCATGGAAGTGTCACCTAATCAGTCTCCCATGGCTATCTCTCTCTCTCTCTCTCTCTCTCTGCATGGTGTGTACATGCAAGCTTCTTTAATTACAGATTCACAGCTCAATCATTCTGTGGTGGTTGTGTTTCAAACAGGAAACTGGCACCATGCCAGACCACAGATGGAGTCCTGAAGCCACTACATATCCCACAATGCATAATATTCACTTATTTTGAACGTCTCTCAAATCAACATTGACAGCGAACAAACACTGAACTCTATTGCTGCTACCATAAGAAATACCCCGCTCACCACAGTCAGACAGCCTGCATCAAAGCCTCTTGTATTTTGTGGTGTCAATAAACACAAACACTTACTGAATGAATCAGGTTCAATGTCTTACAGTACCTTAAGTGAAGTCAGCCCTTCCTTTTGTGCTGTTGAAGGCTGTGGTTTTAATAACATCATGGTTTATTCCACCACAATAGTTCACATACCTCCCCCTCAACTAATTGATAGTGATATCAAAGAGAATAAATGTGCTGCTTGCATCTCCCGGGAGGAGCAGGACTTGGACCAAATCTCCTTCAATTTGCCCCAGGCGACTGTGGTGTTTAATGGTCTAATGACACTGTATGAGAGGGAGTGAGTGTTGTGTGTGGCTGTCAGAATGTTTTGATCTGTTTAGTGGTTGTGTTCGCAGAAATAATCTGCGAATCTGCGAGTCTGTCTGACTACTGAAGAAAACTCTCACAACGTTTGAACCTATCAATCTTCACTGTGCTCCAACAACCTTTCATCTGTAGGGTTAAGGTTCCCTTGTGGTAGTGGGCTGACATCCAAGTGTGGATAAAAAGGGGTGAACTTAAAGAAATTACAAGGCACTCTGCTCAGATGAGTTTAAAAAGCCTTTATTTTCATGGTTCATCTAAGCAAAATATTATGAATATATAACAAATAAAAATAAAACTTTCATCTGTGTTAGCACAAACAGCCTAGTTGACATTATGTTAAATATAATGTTAGACTTCTCTAATATAGATTTCTCATTATGGTAATGATTCAGGTTGTAAATAACTAGGATGTCAACCACAGGCAATAGGGTCAAACATGATATTGAATTTGATGAGCAACGCTCCTCTCCCACAAAAACAGTTGAATTATTTTCTTCTTGAAGCCTCCATGGCACTCCATCAATAAATGCTGAAATGCGCTGGAAAGAGAAGCTCCAGCATGTCTTTACCATAATAAGTCCATGGCAGAAAGACGCTGGCTGAGCTTGATGTGGACACCTTTATGCAGCAACTGGGATGTGTCTCTGTGGGACATTACAGATACTGTCTCTGTCACAAGACCTGAGAGGCCTGTAGAAGCTTTATAAGGGAATAGGGACAATTTTATAGGCTGCACACACTACTCTGCTGGGGCCAATGAGCAGTAATGAAAGTGTGTGTGTGTGTGTGTGTGTGTGTGTGTGTGTGTGTGTGTGTGTGTGTGCAACTGCAGCTCCTACGTTTGACTATGGAGACATGCCTTCTCCTCTGGGTGAGACAGAAAGCACCATCACCGTCCTGCTTCGTCCTGCTCAGGGTCGAGGAGCTCCTGTAAGGTGAGAACGCGCACACACACACACACACACACACACACACACACACACACACACACACACACACACACACACTAACCTTCATCACTTCACATTACGGCTGCATTTGTACTCAACAGTGTAGGATCAACACATCACTTTCATTTTATTCACTAAAATGTTTTTTGCTGTCCGGTGTCCTGTGCTGTGAAGAGTTTTGAAGGTAGATTTGGAGATCTATCATTCTGGAATCAATCATTCTGTTGAGCTAGTCGAGGGTGAGAAGTTCAGTCACACGAGAGAGACTCGGAGTAGAACCGCTGCTCCTTCGCCTGGAAAGGAGTCAGCTGAGGTGGTTCGGGCATCTGGTTAGGATGCCTCTCGGGCGCCTCCCTAGGGAGGTCCTCAAAGCACGTCCCACTGGGAGGAGACCCCGGGGCAGACCAAGGCGCAGTTGGAGGAAATACATCGACTCACTGGCCTTGGAACGTCTCGGAATCCCCCAGGAGGAAGTCACTAATGTTGCTCTGGAGAGGGAAGTCTGGAGCTCTCTGGTGTAGCTGTTGCCCCCGCGACCCGACTACGGATAAGCGGTTGAAGATGGATGGATGGATGGATAGTCGAGTCATCATTGTGCCATCATTGCGCCAGCTCCATATGGGTTTAATGAGGTCAGATCAACATATGGAATGTCAGAACAGGTCAGCTCCATATAGAGATCTAAGGGTATGATGAGGTCAGATCAACATATGGAATGAATTCTGTATTGGCCATATATGGAGCGTGTCATGACTGGCCTGACTGACTGACGGGAGATGCAGGTTTTCATAGTAAACTGTTACCAATTATCAATGTATCCTGGTTACTGCTACTTTCATCAATCCAGTTTTCAGAATCTTTATTTTCACGTCCCACAGGTGTAAAGAAGTGGGTGAAATTATTTAGCTGGAGTGTGCTCCATCATTCGTAGTTGTTGTGAGAAGAGAGAGGATAGAGGTAGTGTAGAGCAGGAGAGGTATTTTAGCAGTGATTTCAGAGAAGAGAACGTTAGATCTGTGTATGAACTTAGTGGCAACTGTTTCTTTCATCCAGACATGCAGTGTTTAACAACTTGAAGCATAATAATACATCAGGAAGAAACATTTTGTACTTGCTCATCCAATTATAGCTCTGCTCAAAGTCAAAGATGTAATCCGCCAGGGAAACTGTCTTTGAAATATAATTGAAATGTGAATATGTCTCATAGCCTGTCTACCCTGGTTGCACCGTGACGCAATTACTGGACTTTATTCTATCCTTTCTCTCATTGGTCCTGTGCCTTTCATAGACACACAGAACCTCAAAACATTGTCATGACCCAGACAGACGGAAAGATGGAGGTACTGTACACGCCTCATGGTGTAGATGTACGCTCTACCTGTGTAGATGTACGCTCTAGCACACTGTTGTAGAAAGTTAGATGTAAACATTTAATAATACCCCTTTATAAAGAGTATCTCCTCTAAATTACAGTCTGAGATTATCTCATCTGTCACACCCATGTGGTGCTGTTTGTTTTACTCTTGTTGCTGTACCATTTGTTGAACTGACTCAAGTCTTGAGGCTATGTTGGGGGTTGGCTGTTGTGGGAGTGAAAGCTATACAGGCTGTGACCCTATGTTACTCTGAGAGTCAGACTGGGGTTTCCATGCATGAACAAGTCTTGTCTCCTTACTCGAGTAAAATCCTTATACTTCCAAACTCTGAATTCTTGTGTTGCCTCATTATTATTAATTGTCCTTTTGAGCATGTGTCCTACAGACTGCCTAAACAACACCTTTATAAATATTTCAACATTAAAAGCATGCTTCACAAGAATAATGTTGGCGTAACAAATGTGTTAGTGTCAGCACACAGACACTCCTGTGTTCATGATCCTCATGTCCTCCTTCTTCATACGTTTGCTGCATTTTATTGCATTTTATTTACTTGCCATAGTGTCAACCCCTTACTCCTGTGTCGGATACCGATATAAGGGTACTGATACTTTTCCGATACCGATACAGTATCGGGAATATATATATATATATTATATATATACACACACACATATACACAAACCCAAATACAGTACGTACCAGGTGGTGGTTGAAATAACTGGCTGTGATTGGTCCATGTCTCCAGTACGTACCAGGTGGTGGTTGAGGAGGAGAGCAGCAGGAAGGTGAAGAGGGAGCTGGGAGTTCAGGAATGCTTCCCGTTGCCCATGTCGCACGGCGAGGCGTTGGCGCGGGGGACGCCACACTACTACACGGCCGAGCTGCCCCCCAGCAGCCTGCCAGAGGCCAGCCCCTTCACAGTGGGAGACAACCACACCTACAACGGCTACTGGAACACACCACTGGACCCCCGGAAGAGCTACCTGGTCTACTTCCAGGCCATGAGCAACTTCAGAGGGGTGAGTGGGCGTTGGTTTGTATTTGTACGCTTTAAAGAGTTCACTGGTAGATAGTGATACAACCGGAGTGTGTGCGTCTGTTTTATTTTTATTTTTCAATCCCACTCCTGTCCGCTACAGCCTTCATTTACATTGCTCCTGCCTGCACCACATTTCATCTCTCACTCCTGCACATTGTGGCAGAGATTGTGATCACTCACACCCATAGCCGTGGGAAGATGATTTGAGTAGCGGGTGTGGAGCGATGAACCACACAGTGGCAGCCTTGTGTGGCTCTAGAAACATAATATTTTGATACAAACACACCTCAAATTACAGTGTATAGATCCTAGTATAAACTACCCATATACAGTAAACAACGCTGTCACAAAACGCACGTTAACAAAGTTTTAACCCTTAATGAATGACTAAGCTACAGTTAAGATACAGGCATTTTAACAAGACAACCAGTAACTCACTCTTTCCCTCTTGTTCTGGCGGACACGATAATCGTAATTATTTTACTGCTAAGTACGAACCCCCCGAGCTCCCGACATTTTAACGTTTCTGGTGAAACGTAAACAGCGTGAGCTAATGTTAATATCAGCCAATCTTTACAATGGCGGTCTCCATTGCCGGTAAAGCGGAAATGAAACTACCTAAATATACGGACAAAGCCCTGGCATTGTTTAACTACCTTCTCCCATCACCAAGTGGCAGACAAATAGTTAATAATAATATTATCCTATAATGTGTAATGTAGAGGGGTCTTGTCCCCTCGATTAACCTAGAGGGGACAAGACCCAGTGGCCGGCCTAAGAAGACCTGGCAGACGACAGTGTTGGCTGAAATGAAAGCACTTGGCATGGACCATGAGGTGGCCATGAACCACTCCCGGTGGAAGAGAGTCCAGTCCAACCCAGAGATGCCTGGAAAGCAATTTTTTAAACCGATGATGATTAATGTGTGATTCCCAATTATTTTATGTGCATGGTTAAGATTATGGAAAAGAGTATCTTGTCTATAATCCGTATGTGCTTGATTGCAGCCAAATTTCAACATGGGTTAAAATTTAAATTAAATCCTGTAGTGTGAGCCCAGCTTTAAGTAGCACACTCACAGCAGCAGGATTAAAAGCATTACTCCCACCAGTCATAGACATTAATATGTCATTGATTCTGAAAATGTAAATAATTCTGAGCTGGTAATGAGGGGAATATCTGTAATTATTAACGCTCTATTTGATGTTTTAAGGCCAGTTGCCTTGTAATTCTTTAAGTACTATTTATGCTTGGGGGTTGTGTGATGAAACTGTATTCTACTGGTAGTGTAACTAAGTTGAAACATTATGTATTTTATGTGTGTCCCAGTGCTTTGATTCTGTGCAAACAAAGCACGTCTGGGACAAGGAATTACTGGCATAAATTAATCTCAGCTAGTAAATCGACTAGAATTACTGGAAGCAAGCTGGAATTCATCTCCTTCATCTCTTCCCCTCTATCCCTCCTCGTTACATTCTTTCAGGACCTCATCCTTTCTTTTCCTAACTTTTCGTTTCTTTCCCTTGTTTTCCTCTTATTCCCACTCAGCTGAGCTCATTATACAGTGTGACGAACACCTTCTACCCTGCAGGGGGAAGGGAGGCTGCATCCACATGGGTCTGACTCACAATGGAACCAGAAGCACGGTGTGCAATCTCTGCAGCCCTTGGCTAGAGAGAGATGATACCCCAGTCAAATATTGATATAATGTAATCATGAATTATTCATGTTTTTCATTCCCAAAGAATCTATTATCTACTTGTAGCCTTTATGAATAATTAATGCCCAATAGTATTGAATTGGTCCTGGAGCCACCGATCGTAATACTCCTCCGTGGTACATCAACACCATGAAAAGCTTGTGGGTCCTTTTGGGCTGATTTGATCCCAGTAGATCCCAGTGGGCAAATTATAATCCCACACCTTCAATCCCATTTCTTGATTTGTTGAATACCGCACTTTATTAGTCAGAAATGTAAACGGCACGCAAAAACACAAAAACAGTCCTGGGGACGTGTTTCCATTGTGGTCCTAAATATTCACTTCATCAACATAGCATAAAAATAATAACACAACTAGAACTGCACTCTGTCGAGTGCATACTTGCTTGTTGCACACTAGTAGGCCATAAATGGCCAACTAGCTAACTATACATATACTATGTATATGTATATGTAATTTGTAAGTTGATTAGCGGTATACTGTGATTACTTTGCGCCGTACGCACCGTCCCAGCCGTCCTGCCACTTTTGATGCGTATGCATCGTCCCAGCAAATTGTGGCAGATTACATACATGTATACACAGGAGCATTACCTTTAATCCTCCCAACACTAAAACATATCGTCATTACGTCACCATCGAAAACCAATTAAACTCTGGCATTGGGTCCTTTAATCCACATATTTCTTACGTCATCATTGAGAGCTAGTTATACATATACACACCATGTAATCTGGTCCCAGCAAATCAGGCACAATTTGCTGGGACGCATCAAAAGTGGCGGGTTGGCTGGGACGGTGCGTACGAGCCGGGTGAAACTATTATAGATATATTATCTATATTATACATCAACTATATACAACACAACACCCTCCTTGATCGTGAAAGCAGCAAAACAAAGTGGAATTATCCTTTCTACATATAGCGTTTTGTGTTTTGTATTTCATTAATTCATTCATTCATTCAAACCTTTATTTATTCTCGAGAGACATTGAGGTTTCCCTCATTTGCAGTGTCGTCGAGATACAGTACATACAACATACCACATTTTCAAAGCAATAAACAAAAAACAACAAAACAGAACAGCAACATTTCCTCATTTTGTGATCTAATACATATTTAAAAACAGTTGCAGACAATTGGGGGTAAGTCTGCAATCAAAGATTTAAAGTAATGGGAGAGCAGATCTTTAATTTAAGCTGTAAGTGTTTGGGGCACTAAAACAAAAGGCTGTTTTCCCCAGTTCTGTGTTTACATTTGGAACCTTTAGTGTGAGCCAGTGACTGGAGCGTGTCCTATATGTTACAGGATTCCAATCCAGCAGAGCTTTAATATACCACGGTAAAGTCCCATCAATTGCTTTAAAAATAAATAGATACCAATGTTTATTTTACCTGTCAGCCAAGGAAGGCCAGCCCACTCTGTCATATAGGACACAGTGATGAGTTCTATAAGGTTCACCAGATATATAAATCGCAGAGTGATAAACTTCATCCAAGGGCTTGAGGACAGAAGGTGCAGCTTTTCTAGATGACATCTCCATAGTCCAATACATAAAGAAAGACTGCTTCAATAACTCTTTTCCTACATGGAATTTGGAAACTAGCTCTGTTCCGGTAGAACAGATTTTTTGCCTTAGTTTACAGACAAGATTGTCAATATGGTATTTAAATGTAAATTTGTCATCAAGCCATATTCCAAGGTACTTGTATTCAGCAACCTTTTCTAGGTTTGATCCATTTGAGGTAATGATATGTAAGATGTTATAATCATCAATACCCTTGGCCCTGGAAAATACTATGAATTTAGATTTTCCAGCATTTAGTACAAGCTTTAGCTCTCTGAGGGCATCTTGAAGTGCATTAAACGAATGCTGCAATTCTCTAATGTGCATACAGGAGTGAGAGGCTAACTAAACCCAGCTCACGTTCCCTATTAGTGAGAGACAATTGGATATAGGTGGAGATGCTTATACAGTACAGGTAGAAAATAGATATTCACACCCTGCGGCGCATGGAGCTCAGCCATTCCTCATACATTTGGGTCAGAGTTGCCGTTGGTCTCTATGCGATTATCAGCTGGGAATAAATACATGCAAGGTTTTGCAGCTTGACTTCCGTGAACTCTGCCAGCAGCGGGTCGCTTTCTGATAACGTTACCGTTTCTTTTTTCTTCTTTTTAATAGAAAATCCATACATCACAGCACAGCAGCGCTGCTCGTCTGCAAACACAGGAATGTGTTTCCGTCCCAGTGGACAAACACACGGTGGGAGTGCAGTGTGAGCACTTCACACAAGCAGAGCGCTGAGCGTAGGATTATGAAGGGAAGACCTGGCTTTACCAGCGGATGGGATTAGGTTTTGTTTTGCCTGGCAGGGGGCCAGCTAGCTGGCGCCCATGAGCCACAGTGAACATGGGGGCACAGTGGCACATCCCAACCCCAACTGACCTACAGTAGCTCTGCTGCTATGGATGCTGGTGGCACCCACCATATAGACATTATTAGTCAGATAATCACAGAATGTTTCTGAATGCCTTCTTGTGTTACACAGCTTCTTACTTTGATCAATATGATGTATATACAATATTTCGCTGCTGGTTTTATGTAAAATAATTAAACCAAAGTAAACTCAACGGTAAGCTAAACAGTAGTTTATATATCATAGCCTGTTCAGTTCATTTAAGTTCGTGAATGTCTTTGTGGAGGCAGCATCACAACTCATCCTCAAAAACATTATCATCAGTCGGAATGGTGTGAACAGACACCCTTAATATTTGCGATTTCCCTGTGCTAATTATCTTCACAGTTTTTAATTGCTTTGATTGATGCATCCAAAAAAGCTCTTGAAAGGTTGGGGATTACTTTGAAAGTGTCAGCATGGGTTTCAGTTAATCGTGCACCACACATTTTCACGCATGCACGCACGCGCACACACACACACACACACACACACACACACACACACACACACACACACACACACCTGTTTCTGTTTCGCAGAGCTGTGAAGTAACACCAAGTCTCTCCAGTGGGGACAGCACAGAGCTGTGTATAAGATGTCCCCTTTGATCTTTTCAAAGTTGCCACAGACCTATTCCCCCCTACATAATAACCATTGTGTATTAGTATACATCCTGATTATTTTTCTTCCTAAAACAGTACATGTAAGTGTTAAAAGCTGTATTTACAGTATGTGGACACATCCAACAGCTCATTAAAATACTGACTTTGAATTTGTCACCACCCACTTGCATTGCCCACCCTGCTCCCTTTGACAGTCTCATCAAAGCACTTCTCTCCTTCTGTCTCCTTTGCCAAATGGAAAATAACAGTCTTTATTAACACTCTGCAGTAGCTAAGACAATAGAGCGTCGCAGTCCCACCCCCTTTCAAAACGACGAGTGGCCCAGGAAATGATTCTCCATAGGCTTTTCAAACCGTATTTATATAAAGACGGTTACGCCTGACAAAGCCAACTCGGATCGTGACAAATCATGACAACAAACACAATATTTTGTGCCGATCCAATCATTTGAAAGAAGAAAACAAAGGCAGGATACAACACCATTTGTTTTGTTTTTCTTCTTACTAATTATTTGATCGGCCCAAAACATTGTAATTATTGTCATCATTTGTCACGATCCGAGTTGGCTTTGTCCGCGGCGTAACCGTCTTTAAATAAATACTTTTTGAAAAGCCTATGGAGAAAATGAATGGAGAATCATTTCCTGGGCCACTGGTCGTTCAGAAATAGCCCCATACAGTACCTGCAAATCCTGCATGGAGTTCCACATTATCTTGACTACATTTCCTGGTTGTTGACATGCATTCACATGTGATGTATCATGTGACATGATTATGGTTTGAGCAATGTGATTAACACATTGTCTGCTGTTGACGTATACTGTATAGGTTTTTTAACACAACCGATGCCACCAGCATCTTTCAAAATAAAGGCGCTAGAGTGCCAGCAGATAATGGCAGATTTGACTCTGAAAGGTCCCGCCTTCCGTTCCCCCCCAATATCGGGAGGCATAATCTTCTGTTCTTACCTCACGCTGGTGACGCTAAAGTCTCTCTAGAAGCGTTTATATTCCAAACGAGATGTATGCTGAAGTCAGAAATGAAGAAAGAACATTATGGTTTTGACGAAAAGGACAGGTCCCTAGATTAGGAGTTACGAGCCATTATTTTGAAGCCGTAAACAAGGACGTGAACGGCAGCGCTCATGCGTGAAACACGAGTACGGTGCATAAGGAAAGGCCAACCAACATCTATGGCTCTTTACTCGAAAACTACGCAACTGTCCTATGTGGTGATCAGACATTAAAGGTTCGGATCTGATTTAAAAAAAATTCATCGCATCACGATCAAAATATACGTTTCTCGTTTCTCAAGAAAGATAGCTCTCTCCTCCAACATTTCTAATTGTTGTTATTAATAGCGTTGATAATTAATTGACTTAGTTGTGTGACAGATCTGGAGGATGTCAGCTCTGAGTCGCTGCAGTGGAAGCTTCATGTCACCACTTTGCTTCCATCCCACGAGCACAGACAGCCACACATTGACATAGTATATCTGTATATGGTCACTATGAATCATGTGGTTCTCATGGCAAAGTGAGGAATATGAATAGTTATTTTTCATGGAAAACCAGTATTGAGTCGTTCTGCTTCTTATTTGTATTACTTCTGCAGCATGTTGTGCCTGTTCATCTGGGAATGCACTGAATGCAGATGAGTAAAAGTGTGTTTTCATGGAAACTGCAGTATTGTCCCTTTGCGGTATGCAAGTGTGGATTTACTAAACTGTACTGTACGTCTCTGGTGTTTTGTTAGAAACAGCCATCTGTCTGTCAGTTTCAGAGATTGTCATTTTCTATAAAAATCCTTCCTCTGTTCCTGCTGCATCACTGGATTAATACGTTGTTTAAGAGGACTTGGGCCGAAAATGGATTTTCAATTAAAAAGACAATTCAGCTGCAGTTTGAGGAAAGTGCTTTTGCTCGTTTTTGGACATGCATTTACATAATTGTCCCATAATGCCTGTAATAGCATCTGTAAGTATTAATTTGATAACGCATCTCCTCCTAGAGAAGATGAGGTCACTAAGTTCCTTTTGATAACGGCGATATGTCATCAGTCCAAATACAGCAGACCAAATTAATTCCCTTTTTGTAGTGGCATCCCATTGGTCCCGAAGCCTCCTCATTTACTCTCTTTCAGCTCTCATCATTTATTTAAGTCTCTCTGTTCTCTCAGTCAAATACTTCACAACAGCTACTCTGGTTTGTGTTTCCACTCATTTAAAGTAGCTTTATTGGTTTCTGTCCTCAAACTGATGATCCCAGCTGATCTCTGTGTGAGAAAGCCGCTACAGTGTAATGAAGGAATCCTTACAGATATGACCCAGCAGTCTTTTCTTTTGTGACTATTCTTCAAGTTTGTCCTGGTCCTTTTCAAGTAAGGAATATGGAAGAGGGGAAACATATCTAAATCCTGGCTTTTATCATGAGTCCATGCAGAATGCAAAGTACCACCAAAGCCCTCTGATCACCATGCTCTCCTTCTCTTTCAGGAAACCAGAATAAACTGCATCCGTATCGCTCGCAAAGGTAATTCAACTTCTTTATTGTTTTGGTTTTTCATTTAAAATGTGACCTTAAATGGAATGTCTCTTCATAGAATAAAGTATCAGAGAGCTTGAAGCTTAATTCATACTCTGTAGTGCCACAGTGTCCCTTGCTGGCATGAACTGATTTGCCGATGTTATGTATTTTTCTTCTAACAATGAGATTTTGAGAAAAGGGGCATGAAGCAGGGATGGTTTCAGTCTTTCAATCAGATGGTTTTTTGGGTTAGATTCTGGGACGCACAAACCTTTTGTGTGGTTCAGAAGATCAAATTACGTACATGCAGCTTCCCCCCAGGAAAAGGACAGGGAACTTGACTGTGTCCTGATGACAGTACTCAAAGCAGATCAGTGTGAATAATAATGTATCATACAGTAGTTCTCACAGCAGTGCTACTGTATGTACAGTAAGTGTAAGACTCAACTTTCACTGTTTTTGTGGCTGAAAAACAGAAGAGACAAAGCTCCACTCGAGCGTGAAGCTGAGAGACAAGACTAACCTCACGCTTCACTCCATCTGAGATGCGCGAGCACACACACACACACACACACACACACACACACACACACACAGTCAATTAATGAACAAAGAGCTGCGCAGAGTGATTTTCAATTAGAAGCTATGACAGGTCAGAGTGTATTTTCTGGTGGTCTCTGTACCATTAACATGCCCCCTGCATGACGGGGGTCCTGAGACGTTACTATCACAGGCAAAGTGGAGGCAAATGATTTTGGCTCTGATAACAAAGCTGAAGATTACATTTCAACTTCCAGGTGACAGTTTAATTAAGGATCCTCTGGCAGGCCCACCACAACAATAGACCTTCCATTTCTACTCTAAGTGCCAATTTCCCCCGGTGGGCAGCCGGCAGGTGCATGGATTCATGTGAAAATCTATTTCATGCTCGTGTTTGGTTTAATAGAAATTCTGGGGCTAAATGCAGCGGTGCCCGTCTTATCTGTCTAAAATGTCATAGAACTTAAATTGATTTCAACCCCTTCTACGTTTGTAGCATCTGCAATGTACTCCTATACCACTCAAGAGGCGTAATTTGAAATGAAGTTCCAGTAATCAGTTGCACAGCAGGCTGTGAGCTCGCTCCTCTACTTCTGTCTGGATGAAGAAGCTCACGGTCACACCAGAGCCTTTTGTTGTTCTCAGTCAGCCAGCAGTCTGTCACAGATACCAGGACATATTGAGATGCTCACTGTAACTCTGTGCAAAGGCAAACCATCACAACAACCTTCATCTTTGATCTACAGTGGGACTGTCCAGATCTTTTCCAGAAAGAAATCTCGTCAGATTTACAATTTACAATCAGGCGTTGAGCACCAATTACCCCTTTTGACACATCATGTGTTTTCAGTTTTTACGCTAGACGGTGCTCTTCGATAACCTATGAGTCACCATTTGACTTTCAGTGATGAAGTAAAGCAGGAAATCATGTGATCACAAAAAAAAAACAGAAACCCAGCCAACACAAAACATCCAACTGTTGTCTCCAATGAGAACATCATCTTAAAACATCTCGCTATGTAAGAGTTTCAATCATCGTCGTTCCATATCGTCCCACTTTCAGTGCTATTTGGGCTGAGGCCGATCCAATGCCCCTGGCTGCCGATAGAGAAGGCTAAAACATGGCTCTGTTTCCCTGTTCTTCTGCCCCAGATCTGCTTCATGCCCCAACAGGCTGCTAGCTACTGTAGCTTGCTAGCGCTCTCCATCACTGCCCCCAGGCCTGCTGTGACTTTGTGCTGCTCTGGAGATTGTTTTGGCTCTTCCAACAGGGCTCAGGAGGGGCTCGTTGCGGGTCTGTCAGGGACTAAAGGACACACTGACACCACTCGGGACAAACTAGACTGGCTTACTGTAGCCAGACACAGAAAAGAGCTTTGTTGTGCTATTAAAAATATATATGGAGCTTTATGCCAGTGGAATGAATAACCCACCATTACTATAATGACAGTATTTTGCAGTATTGCACAGACAGCAGGGCACGCATGATGACTATAGCGCTGTGTGGGATTGTGAGCAGAGATTACAACCCACTGTCATCGTTTCAATCCAATCCAATGTAAAAGATAATTATTTTGTTTGAAGTAATTGCAAACCTCTTTTTAAATCACAATCCTCTATTAGAACGACCCCTCCCCCATCCTTTTCATAATCAGAAACAATCCCCAAATAATAATTATTGTCATCATTTTGGATATAGTAATTGCATTTTTGCCTCTGCAGAGCCGAGAGAAAGGTGTGTGTGTGTGTGTGTGTGTGTGTGTGTGTGTGTGTGTGTGTGTGTGTGTGTGGTGTGTGTGTATTAATCTCTCTCTCTCTCTCTCTCTCTCTCTCTCTCTCTCTGCTAGCGGCCTGTAAGGACCACCGCAGGGCCCTGGAGGTGTCCCAACACTCTGAAGAGATGGGGCTGATTCTTGGGGTGTGTGCCGGAGGGCTGGTGGTCCTCATTCTTCTGCTGGGAGCCGTCATCATCATCATCAAGAAAGGGTGAGTGGCGCTCAGCTAGCCCATCTCATCTTGCTCTCTTGTATTAATATTATCGTGAAACGCTTCCTCTCTGAACAGTCCCCTAATCATTGTCTTCTATTAGCTGTACTCGGTGAAAGGATAGCATTGTTTAGGAGGGATACTGGAAGCACAGCTAGCCTGTATTGTTTCCAATCCCTTATGCTGCACCAGCGAGACCACGCAAGTTTATCTGAGTGTGAAGTATTTAATTAAAGGCTGATTCAATTCAATTAGCCAGTTAATTACACCCACCAAGCAGCGGTCTGACCCTTAAATGAGACAGTAATTGGCAGGAAAAGGTGTGCTGTTAAAGAAATCTGTCGGTGAGCAGGTTATTAGCCAGTGATCCCGAAGCTCTAGCTATCTAACTATTAGTCAAACAGAGCTAGGGGTAAGAGGAGGCTTTTAATGTGAAATCCTTGTTTTGCATCAATTTACAATTTACAATTTAGGCATTTAGCAGACGCTCTTAATCCAGAGCGACTTACATTAAGCAAGAACAAAAAGCATGGGGAATACATCACATAAAAACATTTATCATGAAACATGCGTAAGCTAAGAAAGTAACAGTGGAATATCTATAATGAAACTATACATATAAGCTATACATCTATACTACTATGATATACATTATGTACTATGACGTGCTATGACTACATACAGTGCACTTATGCTGTTTACATAACATGCTATAAGTCTGTATCAAATGCTATCTAAGTCTACAGAATTGCTATCTAAGGGGGTGGGGTAAGTGCTATGGGCCATGATGGAGTCTGAAAAGGTGGGTTTTCAAACTACGGCGGAAGATTGGGAGTGATGCTGCAGTTCTGACTGCAATGGGAAGTGCATTCCACAGTTTTGGAGCCAGAAGGGAGAAGAGTTTGGGACGTGTGGAGCGTTGTCCCGGCGTTTTTAGTGAGGGTACTTCCAGCTTCCCTGCGTTGGCTGATCTGAGTGAGCGGGAGGGTTTGTAGGGTTCGATCATACTTGCAAGATATGGGGGAGCCATACCTTTGGTTCAGCATCAGATGCATCAGATGCTTACCTTCTGCTGATGCATTACGACATAGTGTCTATCCTAAAATATCACAGAAGAATACTGTATGCATGGCCATTTTGGGAACATGCTAAACTACATATAATCATCTACAGAGAGTTGCTTTACTCTGTGTCTTAGTCAGCTGTAGCCATGTGCCAGCCTGAGGTGGAAAGTCTAGAATAAGATGTTCTACCACAAATGAAATAACGTATGCGCAATTCCAACTGACACTACATGCCAAGTGAGAGGTGGCTGAGGGCTCTGGTAATCATTATTAAACATGCTGAAGCCACACAGCATACTGTTGATGTTAGCGTTGACACTATAGTCCCCACAGTAGTCTGGACCGCTGTCCAATAAGCTGCCAGTTAGTTCTCAGACAATTGATCGCCAAATGGGCTTCTGGTATGAAGCATTAAAGTTGAGAGTTGAGACGGTGCTAAAGGAGAAAGGAGAAACGTGTTTCTCTGCTTTGGCTGTGATTGGGACTGTCAGTGCCTTGCTTGCTATAATGCTGTATATATGCATGTGTCACATGCATCCAAACGGTTCCCATCTCCACTGAAATCAATGCATCCCTGCCCACAGCTGGCATTGCTTGCAGCTTACATTCTCTTCTTTCTCTTGATTTTCTTCTCTCCTCCTCCTCTCCTCTTCTTCCTTTTCCTCCTCTTCCTCCTCCTCCATCCTCACACTTCTCCAGAAGGGACATCTACTCTTACTCTTACTATCCGTAAGTGATTGTTTTTATTTTTTTTTGTTTTACTTTTGCCATTGTTAATTTTGTGCTCCATCATATACATGCTTGTGCAAATGGCTGTCATCCACTAAAGTTGCAGCCAGGGTGGGTGGGTGCAAATTACTATGAAATGCATTCTTCATTGTCTCCTTTCCTCCCCTCTTGTACCTTCTCTCCTTTCCTTTTTGTCATGCTGTCTCCCACGGCTCCTTTCCTACTCTCTGTGTCGGTATCCCTCTCTCCTTCTCTTTCTCCTTCTGGTCCTTCCATCCCTCCTCCTTCTCTCTCCATCTTTATTTGATAGGAAACCAGTGAACATGAATAAAACACCTATTAGCTACCGCCAGGAGAAGAGCCATATGGGCTCTATGGAGCACAGTTTCACAGACCAGAGCACCTTGCAGGAGGATGAGAGGATGGCACTGTCTTTCATGGACGCACACACCTGCTCGGCACGCAGTAAGACGCACGCACGCACACACTCACGCACACTTTCATTCACAGCACAGATCATTTCTTCATACAGTGTCAGTGTGCATAGTGTGGTGTCTATCAGAGAACCATTCACACCTGAACCATTCTGATAGGAAACAACCGTATGACAAAGTACCTTCACCCAGACTTCCCCTTCATGCTTCTTTCCCCCCAAAAAAATCCTGATCTCCAATCTCCAACACAATGCAATGTGTTTCTAGATTGGCTATTTTAGCGACAATCTAGTAAATGTATGCCATTAATTTACAAAAAGCGAAATAAAGAAAAGTAAAAAGTTACAATAGGCAAGCCATTAACCTTACTCAAGTGCTGTCTGCCGCTGTTCAAGAAGCGAACCAGAGGACTGGCACAATACCCAGCAGGAGATTGAACATTCAATGAATCTCAAGTACGGCAAAAAGAGTGGGACGGGGCAGGGAAAGAACTGCACACAGAGAGTGAGAGAAACGGCTCTCTGCATTCTGAGTAATGATTTGCAATTCGAGTCCGGCTTTGACTCCTTTTGATTTCCTCAAATACCCTCGGTCTCCTGCAGTATACAATATGAAAGAGATGTTTATGTTCAAGACGCTTATCCAATAATATCAATTTTTGCATGCTTTCTTAAATAAATGCATGTGTTCAGTCCAATATGATGAATACTGCAGATGTCAAAATGTTGTATTTTCCGCTCCGATAAAGTTGTTTGGGAACATCGAAGACCGTTTGCAGATCTTTTTTTTTCTCTCTTCAGTCCAATATGGCATAAAGTAAAACATAATGCAAATTATATTGTGTTCATGTTTTTACAATTATTTAAATGTTCTCTACATTTAAGCTGGAATCAGTTAAATGTGATGTCTTACCCTCATGTGTACTAGCATGAGGCACAGTATCTTTTTTCTGCAGTGCTTAGTGTGATTTAGTTCAGGTGTGCTACAGAAGAAACAAGCAATTTCACAGGAAGCATATTTTGTTGATGGACAGTTTTCCATAGGCGTGTTGGCAGGGATGTCATCGTTAAATTGATATGGCAACGTACGCCTCCTATTACATTGGCAAAGGATATTGTACCGTCCAAAAAAAAGGGCCCATATAGCAGTGCTTGTCCAACAGAAAATCTCTTGTTAAGTCTGCCTCGTATTTATTAGCTGTCACTCTGTACCCAGAATGACTTAAAATAAGTGAGCGAGACACCTCGACAGAAGCCGTGGAGATTGGGACGGGGATTTTGTATGCAAGCTTCTATGCTGTACACACACAGAGGGGATAAACACATATTGTATGAATTAACCACCCTAACCTTTCCACATCACGGAAAGCCTGTTTTTTTGTTCTGAACTGTGATCCAGTCTAAGCCAGGCACCACTGTGTTATTGTTATTCCAAATTGCCAAATCAAGAAGCCATAGTGTCTCCAGTCACTATGAGTTAGAATTAAACATGAACATACCAAACAAAATATACTAAGCAGTATTTGAAGAAATTAGTCAAATTCATAAGATTTCAGAGTTTGATATAGGCCCTACCACTATGATGGTGGTTTGTGAGGGAATTCTTTTTGGGAGTACGTACAGACTATTATCTGTATTCACTGATTCTCACTAGACTGCAGAAAACTGCAAAACGAGTTGGTCTCATTCTAAAAAGCCCTCTGTCCTGGTCCCTCCTCCCCCTTGCAGGCGAGGCTCGCAGTTCAGTCAACGAGTCCAGCAGTCTGCTGGGAGGCTCCCCGAGGCGTCAGTGTGGACGTAAAGGCTCTCCGTACCACACGGGACAGCTCCATCCTGCCGTCCGCGTAGCTGACCTCCTCCAGCACATTAACCAGATGAAGACCGCTGAGGGCTACGGCTTCAAGCAGGAGTATGAGGTGAGATTCTGAAGTATTCACTGACACTATACAGTATGCACTATACACTATACAGTATGAGGCCATATGCACAAGTGTGCATTTATTTGTAAGCTATTCTTGGGGATTTCCTGCCTTTAGTACAGTGGAGACTGACAGACTGACACACAGCAAAGGTCTGCCGTGCTCGGGGTGGGAGCCATTTAGTATACAGCACGTGGTGCTGCAGGCTCTGCTTGCAGCTTGAATGATGGACATAAGAAATCTATCTATCTATACTTCAATATAGCTGCATAGATAGATAGATAGATTTCTTTATTTTTGTGTCATGCACCAAAGGCGCCTAGCCCACATGGGCTTACAGGACACACCATATCATTACATTCAATATTGCATTGTGTACAATAAACAGATATGTTTTGTTGATATTCCCTTTTCTTTTTTTCTTTTTTTTACACAAACAAAACATTCTGCCTTATTTCCCACGCCCTGCATAAAAAGTCTGCCAAGGCAAAAGTACCTTTCCTAAAACAAAATTCCAGTTTTTCATAGTCCTCCAACCAGAAAAAGTCAGCACAGATGGTTGTCATTTTACAAAATAATACATGTCTTAATTCTTCATATAATGGGCAGTAAAACAAAAGGTGAATTTCATTTTCAATTTATTTTAAATCACACACTAGACAGACTCTGTCCTCCTCAGGAGTACCAATGAATCTACCCGTTTCTAAAGCTAATGGTAAGGTCCCAGAATGCAGCTGTGCACAAAAAGATCTCTGACTTTTGGATATATTTTGTGTAACATAAGGATCAGGGCCATAATTATTTTTAATAAGACGATATGTTCTTAGTTTTGGTTTGTACCATAATTCAACGGCCCAACTCTCCTTATACCCAAGGAACATACAGTTCTGTATTTCATGAATATTACAGTGTAGTCTATTTAAATAAATAAATGATGAATTATTCTTAAAGAATAAAGACTTTACTTCATTTGCCCAGGGGTAACCATTAGAAATGTCCCAGTTAAAAATCTTTTTGGTCAGTCTGTCATCGGACATATTAACAAGTCTATTCCATATTGAAGTCATGAGCGTTCAGATATTTAGCATAAAGTGAAGCATATGGTAGGTGTGGGCGGTGCAGGGTGCCATCCATCCTGTTCTGACATCTTCCATATAGACTCTCCTTATTGCCTCTGAAATTAATTAGCAGGAGTTAAGAGACATCAGAACACCATGCTGACACTACTATAGACTATGAATAAATCATCCTCATCTGGCCTTAAAGAGGACCTCTGTCACCATGGCAGACCTGATGAGTACACACACACACACACACACACACACACACACACACACACACACACACACACTGAGAGAAGGCTTTACGCTCTCAATGTATCACAGAGTCAGAACGCGTTGCTTCTCGGTAGCAGACATTATTTGTCCTGCTCTCCTGCACAAAGCTTGGTGGAGAGAAGAACACTCCTTGTGTGTGGAATGCTTTATTTCAGATACAGGAGGGTCTGTGTAGAGACTAGAGAGACAGGAAACCAAAGGGTACAGAGAGAGGAGACACTCGCGCTCACAAGGAGCATATCGACGCTGTCGGGCAGAAACCTCATACTGTAGCAACATTTTGATGCAACTTTTTTAAATTAATGCCTTAATCGTTACACTTAAGAGTGTAGCAGAAATAGCAGAACTACAAGCTGTATGATCTGCAGATCCACTATTTTAACTATTTTTTTAAGATTTAAAGGTTAAAGTGAAAGAAAGTGTTTAAATGTCTGTTTTTTACATTTATATATAACTATTAACAAGAGAATGTGACTAAATAATTACTACATTGGATCCATTGAATCTCAGGTTATTTAAAAAAAAATCACTTCCAGAAAAGTAACCGTTTTGGACATACAAGGTTTCTACCTAACAGCAGCGATATGGGCTGGCTGGCTGGGTAATGAAGAGAATTATTCTGAATCAAAATACATTGTTCCCAACCTGCTCACAGCTCTGGCACATAATGTAAATGGCTTTCCTTTGCGTGGCAGATAGTCATTTGGCCGGTTACGCTCTCCTGCTCTTTATATAGAGGTTGATTTAGCTTTTCCACTGAACTATAAAATAGAGACAAGTGTACAGATAGATAGAACATTGGTTCTGCTGTTGGTGTAATAACCTCCATATCCATAGTTGTGTGAGTACAGGGATACGGTCATACGGCCTCCTCCCGCTGGGATGATTCTGTATGTTAGAGCAGGAGAGCTGCTCTGTTAGCCATGCTCCTCCGACACTTTTGAAGAAGAGAAAACATCTTGCAGTAGTTCTTCTCTGGGCTGCACTCCCTAACGGGCACAGCATACTCCTCACTAGTCCCCCTGTGGAACCACCAGTGTACCAGTTCTTCTCTGGGCTGCACTAGTCCCCCTGTGGAACCACCAGTTCTTCTCTGGGCTGCACTAGTGACAGTCCCCCTGTGGAACCACCAGTGTACATCCATTAAACTCTCCCTCACGAGCAAAACACAGGCCACTCCCCAAATCCACATATTCACTCTAGTGTTTGCCTCTCTCTCTCAGTTTTAACCGCGGGAGAACAACGGCGAGCGACACATGAATTTCATTGGGATATCGCCTAATCGCCCATTATTGCCTCTCTCTCTCTCTCTCTCTCTCTCTCTCTCTCTCTCTCTCTCCATTACAAAGGAAAATGATGTGATCTCACATTGTGCTCTCCTGCCAGGTACTCTTTATTTCCCTGTGGAACGCAGAGGTGCTGTTAAGACATTGATCAAACCTCTGTGGCCAGTCCTAAAGAGACTGTGTGTGTGTGTGTGTGTGTGTGTGTGTGTGTGTGTGTGTGTGTGTGTGTGTGTGTGTGTGTGTGTGTGTGTGTGTGTGTGTGTGTGTGTGTGTGTGTGTGTGTGTGTGTGTGTGTGTGTGTGTGTGTGTGTGTGTGTGTGTGTGTGTGTGTGTGTGTGTGTGTGTGTGTGTGCGTGCGTGCGTATTTTTGGCGGAATAAACAAAGCAAGCCAAATCAGGTCAATAAACACGATCGCATGAAACGGCAATGGAGAGGTTGAGGTACCATCTCCTCACGGTGGGGGCTCCTCACTGGCAGGTGAGCCAGTAGGCTATAACAACAACAGTTGACACTTCTTCTAGGAGCAACCTATTATTTGTGTCCGGGTAGCTCAGTCGGTAGAGCACTCTCCTTTGGACCAACAAGGTCATGGGTTCGATAATGGACACTGCCAACGGCCTATGACTAGCAGGGCTTGGGTGTGGAAAGTTGTATGGTAAGTACTAGGAACTGATGATAGGTGTGACACTCCTCCTCAGCAATCACACTCCCAGAGGTCTAGTGCATTGTAACGGGGATAGACTGCGTTCTCGCTTATTCCAACAATAAGCCTCTCCGACCTACTTACTAATGGGGAGTAGCAGTGGGGGTTCTACTGTAGCAGTCTCTGTGTGACACTTTGAATACTTACAGTAACATGGATAAAGCACATAATCACTCCTTATCTCAAAACGTTCTCTCAACACTACTGCCCTGTTGATGTAAACCCCGGCTGTGCTTGAGACTTCACTTGTTGATAGGATTTCAGTGTGATAACCGTGAAAAAACAATATTTCTTATCACACTTAAACAAAAGAAAGAAAATGCTGAAAAGCCACATTGGCTTATCTAAGTTGGCTAAATGGTTAATAGGGGAGGTTCACAAAGCCGCTATCTCCATCATAAGAATGTCTTGTCTTCCACAGAGCTTTTTTGATGGCTGGGACAGCACAAAGAAGAAAGACAAAACCAAAGGGAGACATGATACCTTGACGGGATGTAAGTTACCAGGAGATTTTCTGCCCTTTGTGAAGTAAAACGTCAAATGTCACAGATCAAAGACTGAGGGGCTGTGTCCAAAGAAAGCATTTTGTCTATGTTTTGTTATTGTAATATTCCTATGCTGTTTGATTTTATTCCTATATAATTTTTCTACCATCTCAGATGACCGCCACAGAGTCAAGCTCCACCCACTCCTGGGTGACCCCAACTCTGACTACATCAACGCCAACTACATCGACGTAAGTCTCACCTACCAACCAATCAGAGTTCTATCTTCACAGTCCACTGAGGTGCTTATACAACATGACACAGACTGTCATGGTGCTACAAAGAATCAAAGAATCAATCCACACAAAATAAAGTGCAGATTTCTTTTGTTTGTTTAAAGTCTGCATTTACTGTATCTAGTCAAATTCATCAGTTTGAGCACACCAAGCTATTAACTGTGCTACAAAGACACAGTCCAACTCCAAGTGTTTGTGCTGCAAACCAGCCGGTTAGTGTTGTTTCATTGGCGAGTGATTTGTTCAAAGTCATTCGCTCTTTTTGGTGAACGGGAACGAACTTGGTCACTACCTCAAAAGTAATTGTTCCTCGAGTCCTTCATTTTCCTCTGTGTGGAAAGCCTGGTGACGCAAAGTTCCGTCAGTCAGTTACAAAGTAAACATTTTGTCTGGCTGAAGAGAGACGTTCATTTGTCGTCATTGGACTAAACTATGTGAGGAAGGCAGAGCTGGTAGCAAATCATAGGAACTAATCTTTTTAGTGAACAGGAACTAAATGACTCGAGTCCCAGAAAATAATGATTATTCTCACCACTACAGCCGGTACTGCTGGCCCACATTTTGACCTGGTATTTGTTCCTGAAAGCTACGGACAATCAAAATCTGTCATAACACCGAATCCCCAGTCCCCACCCCCTGCTGACTTGAAAGAATACCCTTTATATGCAGTTCTCAGAGGTAAACCCATAAAAAAAAATGAGAAAAAAGAATACGCAAACTGGATCAGAGTTTTTCTTCCACCATCGTAATTGATGTTTCGATCGCAAGTCGCTCTTCCTCTGGAAGAGTGCTGAGGAAAAGCCACTTGGACTGCAAACGATGGTGGAAGACCACCAGGGTGTGGATTCTATTTTTCCTTCATAGTCTGACGTCTGTCCTGCACCTGGCACTTTAGACTGGATGTGCGTGCTTGTCCGTTTGTTTATATAAACCCATGAGACACTGAATTAAGTAGACATGATTGATGTTATTCAATCGCTGGATAGAGTTGATCCCCTTTCACTGCTCACCTTCACTGTCTGTCAGGCTGCTGGATGGAAGGAGGGGGGGGGGGTCACGCGTTATGTAATGTATGTATTTGTCGCTTATATGTGTCATTCTGTCTGCATGTTGTTTTTGTTTGTTTTTGTTTTTTCCATCGACATTAACAAGAGGTTTGTGTTTTCCCCAAAATGAAAAATGGCAGTTGGAAGGTAGGAAGCACATTTCAACATAAACAAGGGATATACTGTACCAAACAAAATAGTGGAGTTTCACCAATCGAAACAGAAAGCTGTGTTGGACATATCCTTTGTCCATTGTGATATTCAACTTTTTCAGTCCATCTGTGAAAAGGTGAATAGAGGCGATCTGTGAACCCGAAGCCACCCTTTTCACCCTCGCTTCACATCAGAATCCATGTTAACACTTCATTTATGATGTCATGTAATCGATGTAAAGTGGCTTTGTAACCACAGACAGGTCATGGTCAATGGTAAATGGTGCATTTATATAGCACCTTTATCCAAAGCACTTTACAATGCATTACCCATTCTCACACACACATTCACACAGACACCAACCTGCTCTCCGGGATCATGATTTGAGCAGCTTGTGACTCTTTCCACAGACATTAAATGGAAAAGCTTTATTTTAATTTATCTTTCATTGTGAAACGTATCGGTGTTCAAAGGAGAGGTGAAGACATTCAAGGTCTCTTGGCTGCTGGCCAGACTTTGTGTGTATGGCTTAATTGTGTATGCAGTGCCTTATTATAGTGCAATACAGTGCCTTATTGGTACAGTGCCCTTTTCATGGGGCATATTAAACTGTACAGTATGCACATGTGCATACTTACCTGGGGAACATAGGGATGACTGCACACACAGGTGTTGACACACACGCACACAGGCGTTGACACACAGGCATGCACGCACGCACACGCGCACGCGCACGCACACACACACACACACACACACACACACACACACACACACACACACAGTCTCCTGTCGCTCCACCTGTCTATAACTACTCTCTCTCTCATTAACTGGCCTGTATGTCTCTCTTTTAACTCCCTGTCCACATCCTCCACTTTGGACCCTGTAGATTCGGATTAACAGGGAAGTAAGTACTTCACCACTCTTCTTTCTGCCTGCCCCCCCCCCCCCCCCCCCAACACTACATTTCTTTCCTTTTTGTCCCTTGTCGCTTGTCCCCCTTTCCACCATCTGCAACCTTGTACATTCCCAAGTCCCATTCGGAGGCAAAACTTTATATAAACATTATAACATTACAAAGTGTGTGTGTGTGTGTGTGTGTGCTCGTGTCACTTGCGCGCGCGAGTGTGTGTGAGAGACATAGACATGGACAGACTTGACATCTATATACAGTATGCACCAAGTCTCTGTATGTACGTAATGTAATCCACATAACTCGAGAACCGTTCGCCCCACCGAGTTCAAATTGGACACACGCTTAGGGAGTGCAGTGCTCGGTGTCGAATCCATCGGGTAGTCGGTTGTCCAGAACCAGCACAAAAGCCTCAGCCCGGGCTTTGGACATGATCACCCCTATATCTCCATATATGGAGCTGGCCTGTTCTGACATCATTCTGACATAGACTGCATATTTAGGCATGGCAGACTCTTTTTGGGAGTCGCTGAGGGGGCGCTTGTTTTACAGGTCAGGGTTAAGGTTTAGGCATAGTTTTTGTGAGGTTAGGTTTCTGGTTTAAGGACTTCAGTGTTTTGTACCATACAGTTGTAATTACATAAACACAGTTACTCGTATTAGCCTGTATGTTTAATTTTATTCCCAACATTCTATTTGTGGTTCTATTTTTCACCTATTGTTTAGGTCTGAGGTAATCAGGTCTTTTTCAACATGCTGTGTAGGAGGTAATCATTCAGATTTTTGTTTTCCTGATATGCTGGTATGATTTTGTATTTGTTTAGTAGGCCATCTGTTCTATGCTCAAAGTTTCTCTTTATTTTCAAGTTTTTAGTCGGTGCTGTAAAACAAGCGTCCCATCAGCGCCCATCGAAACCCAGGCTCTGCAAAAAAGAGAGATGCCTGATAAAGAACTCCATATATGGGCATAAAAGGGACACAACATAATAAATGGGTGGGGGCATGCATTTCCAACTTGCATCGTTCCAAGTAGTCCAGTGCACTGATGATCTACGGGTGATCACACCTGATCACCCCTAGATCTCCATATATGCAGCTGGCCTGTTCTGACATCCGCATAGACTCCACATTTGGGCATGCCTGATAAAGAACTCCATAAATGGGCATAAAAGGGACACAGACATAATAACTGGGTGGGGCATGCATTTCCAACTTGCATCGTTCCAACTAGGCCAGTGCCCAATAGGCACCGCTCTAGACTATCTAAAAGCACAAAAGCCTCTGCCTGGGCTCTGGACCTGATCACCTCTATATCTCCATTCTCCATATACTGTATGAAGCACTTCATATTTGGACGTATCCTTAGCTGTCAACGTACGGGTGTAATTTTTTAACCAGCCCAGCTGCGCAAAATGTTGGGTATATCGGAAGGTCAGGTGTTCTTTCTTTCAAGTAGGCCAGTGCCCAATGGGCACCGCTCTAGTATTAATAATATCACAAAGCTGGGCATAGCCGTAGCCGTGCTCAGCCAATCGGTTCATCTCAAATTTGGTACACACAAACACACAACCCCTCAATAATAATAAAGATCACACTGGTGTGAAGTGAGCGGCACTCTTATCATCATGCATCATCATACATCAGATTCCGTGCTCAGCCAATCAAATCATCTCAAATTTGGTATACACAATCAAGACGGGCCATGCCATAAAGTTGGGGACTGGAGATGATGACACTTTGTTTTTATGCTGATTGGCTGAAGGGGCTGTCTGTCAATTAAAGCTATACTCCCACAGCCAACCATGCATTAGCAGGGTCCAGACTAGGGGTGGGTACCGAACCTCGGGATCAAGCAGGAAGCGATCCAAACGTGTTGAGTACCGGGTACCTATCCAAATTCAATTTTGGTTCTCCCTATCGGTTTCCACAGACACATAGTCACGCACTATTTTCTTCCCCTTTTATCTTAGACGCGCAGGGAACACAGCTGATGACACATTGCATCAGCAACGCGTTGCGATCTGTTGTGGGCTTGCAGATCGGCTGCTGCATATAGTTGTCGAGGAGTCTAGAGAGACGAGAGACAGAAGGGGAGAGAAAGTGTGGTGTCGAAGTGACACAGGCGTGCGGTTGCGACGCATGCACAACACAGACACAGACAGTGGTAGTAAGCTATGGATTACCTCGTGTTTGTCCAAATTACACAACACGTTGTGATCTTGTGTAGCCTAAATCATCCACACGAACCGCTGAATTACGTCTTCTCCTCTTCCACCTCTCTCCAGGTGTAGCCTATTAAGCTCGTTAAAGCGAGAATGAGAAAACCTTATTTATTTTTGCTTTAAGTCAAAATAAGATAATAATTTTGCATTACAAAAAGGGTTATTTTGTTTAAACGGGCAGTGCTGGTTGGCAGGAATCAATACACTTTTAGTCCGACATGTTTGTGCCAGCATGTGTGATCAGATTTATTTCTTGATCGCCACATGATCGTAAACATGACGTCATGGTCTGCTATGCTCGATAGCAGGCTTGATAAGCCCATAGCTTATTTGCCCAAAAGCTTAGTTTATTCGGGTATCAGGTTTGAAGCTCCATACCTTAGGCTGTTTGTGAGTTTTAATAAAGGCAGGACTCAATTGAGGGTCCTTTTATGCTTTAAGATCTGGTGTTTTGTGTCTTTGCAATCCAGGACACTCATAATGCCAACACTCAGTTGTCATTCCTGCATGTCCTCTCAAAAATATCTCCTGGGAATGATTCCAAATTAATTGTAATAATGAGGTCACATTCAGGAGGGTATTTTAACAACCACTCGCTCTTTGGAACGACTGTTGAGCTTGTATTGCAAAGCCAGAGAAGAAGTGTGTTGTTTTCAGGAGGAAGAGTTGTGATTTAGTGTGAAACAAACTGTTTGTCTCACATTTCTTCAGGCCTTCAGGCACATTTCTTTGTTGCCTTTTTGCCCTCGAGGCTGCATGTGGTGCCCTCTCATTCAGCATGAACATCCTGTGTTCACCATGAGGACAGATCTGACATCTATATCCTCTCCTTTGATATGAAAGATCTCAGAATGCTTCGCTGTGCATGCAAGATGTAGCTCCCCACTGCACCGGCCCACCCATCCAAAAAGAATACAAGCAAGTTCATTATGGCCATGATAGCCTGCATGCTTTCATGTGAAACCTATTAGACAGACATGTTGGGGCTGTTTTCTGCAAAGAACAGTTTGAGTCTATGAAAGAAAAGGCCGTAAGCTGTTAGTCTGCAGTTGTGGCTTCAATGAAAATACATTATTTCTATTTCTTTATTGGATCCTGACGCTCTGTGAAGAATCAGCCATTTTTGACTAATTAGGGCTTCTGAAATTGAAAGGCGCCCACATCTACGTTATGCTTTTTCAGATAACTCACGCTAGCTTGAATTATAACGTACACGCAGGGAAAAAAATACTGTATAAAAATAATTTTGTGAGCATATTAATTATCTGCTTTTACAGATGCTGTTTTGCCTCTAAACGACAGCACCAATCAGAGCATTTGGTTTGATTATATGAATACTGAGGAATGAACTGCATATACAGAGTAAAGTTAATATGGTGGCTGTGGAGAAAGACGACATTAAAAGTATGTAGTGGGTCATTAGAGGACGGGGAGCCAGAGGAGAGCGGACGGCTGTCCAGACATGATCTCCCTTCCAGCTGTGAGCCACGATCACATGGTCTTACTCAGCACCTCATTCCTCTTCTCTTTTGCAGGGCTACCATCGATCCAACCACTTCATCGCCACTCAGGGTGAGTATCCCTGCAAGGCGCGCGCGTGTGTGTGTGTGTGTGTGTGTGTGTGTGTGTGTGTGTGTGTGTGTGTGTGTGTGTGTGTGTGTGTGTGTGTGTGTGTGTGTGTGTGTGTGTGTGTGTGTGTGTGTGTGTGTGTGTGCGCGTGCGCGTGCGAGTGGGCACATGTGGGCGTGTGTGTGCGTGCATCTTTGATTTTTCATGCTTTCAGTGCTGTATTTCTGATTTTGTAAGTGAGTAATAAATCAGAAATCTGTTGGCTCTCCATCCTGAGCCAAAGCGCACGTCTTGCGAATCTAAAGGTGATGGCATGTGTGACCACCGCCCAGTGGCAGCTGTGTGATTGATGTCACTGAATTAATCATGAAGAAAAGATGAATAATTAAACACATTAATTATAGCTCCTAAACCATTGTGATGTGAGGAGTCCAGGAATCTGACGTGGAATAAAAGAAGCCTTCAGTTCCCTCTCTGCAACTCACAGAGCCAGGGTCTGTAGCCAAAACGTTGCTGAAGGGCTGCTCGACCGATTAGTTGAGCAGCTTCAGACATGCAGATTGACAGAGTGTGAAGTGAAAGAGAGAGTGACACACACACACACACACACACACACACACACACACATGCACACACACAGACTTACAGCTGAGTTGGGAGCTCAGCTGTGTTTGTGTCATTGTGAGCATGGTTTCTCTGGGTGCTCGTTGTTCCAGTGGTGTCTCCCATTGTATCTCCACGTGAAAATGACTGATGGAGGCTTTTGATTGAAATATGTATTAACAGTTTGCAGAATTACAGTACATTTCAAGCACAACTCAATACAAAGACTGTTAACTGTGAGTGCACTGTTGTGATGTGACTGGGTGCTATAGACATCGGTAATCTATAGAGTTGTAGATTACAGATGTTTTGACCAATGTGTTGTCATGATGATAGGTTTGTATTTGAGTATATTCAACTTGTAAGCAAAATAATACATAGTTGTGAATTTGTAGATTTGCTAGTTTAAAAAAAAGGCCTACAATGACAAGCTCAAAATGGGGATGCCAAGTTGAAAGTTGTTGCATACATAATTAACTAAATTGATGTAAAATAATAATAACAGCCGGTACATCGTTCATGCAGCACCATCAACAAGTGGTTTTCATTGATAGTGCAGCTCTGATGGGGCTGTTTCTGCTTCCCTCCACAAGGCCCCAAGCAGGAGACGGTGTTGGATTTCTGGAGGATGGTGTGGCAGGAGAACTGCTTCAGCATCGTCATGATCACCAAGTTGGTGGAGGTCGGCAGGGTGAGTGACATCACTGTTCCCTTTAGACGGAGCTGCTGTTAGCTTTACATTCTTTATTCACCAACGTCACCGTGCAGTGGCCTTAGTGCAGTGTGCATCCTGTCTGTGTAAAGTGTACATGTTGTCATTAGTTCATGGAAATCTAGTGCTAAACAGTAAGTAAAACAACTTCATGCACAACTTCTGGCCAAACATTTTGTTTTACCACAACTTGTCCAAACTAAATTGTACATAATCACTGTAATGTATTTCCTGATGGCAGCAGTAGGCTAATACATATAGCCACATTATTATTATATCTCTGCTGTTGGCCATGCATTCAAAATATATTTTATCTTGTACGTACAATATAATATCTCGTCCGTACAAGATATTATCTCGTACGTACAAGATATTATCTTGTATGTACAAGATATTATCTTGTACGTACAAGATAATATCTTGTACGTACAAGAAAAAATATATATACGTACAAGATATTATCTTGTACGTACAAGATAATATCTTGTACGGACGAGATATCTTGTACGTACAAGATAAAATATATTTTGAATGCATGGCCATTCAGGGGCTCTGTAGTAACCAACTACAAAATGTAATTTTTTCAAGAAATGAAAAATATATTTTTTCAGGAACTTTAGAAAACCATGGAATACTGCCTCATCAAAGTTGGTATTGTGACTTTATACAGTATTGTCAATTGCTTGCGTGAGAGGGGGAGAGGTGGTGGAGCTAGCTTCTTTAGCAGACAGTTTGAGGGTCCAATGGAGTAAAGAGGTTTTGTCCGAAGCGCTTTTTAATACTTTTCATTTGTTCAATATTTTTACAACCAACAATTTAAACGGTGGTTTCCTCCTGACAGCGACGATACATATCTTACTGCATACAGTATTACACTTCAGAGCTGGGTGAGATACAGCAACTTAGCAACACACTTACTATTAGTGTTATATTTATGCTCCATTTGAAGCATTACATTAGTTGGACCCCCAGGATTCCACGATTCAGGAAATTACCGCCACGGAATACAGTCGCGGCTGGTGCGGTGGCGGAGTGGCAGTAAAACCTGTCAAATTATATTTGTTATTACCACTATAATATTATATTACAATGATTTGTACATGGTGAGGAGACCTCGTAGGACTTTTTCTTCACAGGGCCCTGGGGGGACTAGTTTGACTGACAGACATGTCCCTCATTTGAAATAGTCTTTCTAAAAGTGAATCTTCATATTGTGTGTCCTGACTCCTGACAATGCTAATGCAGAAGGGAATATATTCCACCCATACTAGATGATCCTCTAAAATAAATATGGGCAGGGTTTGGATGACAATACATACAGCCATTGCAACAGAACATAATGAAAATAATAAAGAATACAAATTATAATAATATATATTTAATATTTTATTTTTAGCCTCAAAAAGGATTATTTGAATATCCGATTATTATGACCCATCTATTTCATAAAGGATTTTACTTTACTACGTTTTGCTTGATAACTGGTAATTTTAGGTTGTTTTTAGATGCAGAATCAGGATTGTTCTCTGCGGAGAGACTCAATACTTTTTCTATGCGGAATCCTGGGGCGACTTCTCTATTGGAGAAGTAGCAATCATTGTGTAATTATAATTCTTACAATACATGACTTTCATACACAGGTAGCACCTGTTATGAAAGGCATTGGAAGCACTTCCTAAATACTGTATATTGTAATGTTTATGAATACAATGAGCAATAAGTATTATGTAGTAATGTGTCATACTCATAACACATAATAATAATAATACATTATAAATAGATTATCACACATTACCTTTGCCTAAATATGTGTTTATCATGCTGTGCTTACAATGGCTGTAATAGCAGCTACACTGCAGCTACACAGAGCATTTATTTTTCTATAGACAGCTATGTGTGTCCCTGGGTCTGTCCCTGGGTCTGTCCGAACACGGAAATAGTCTTATAGTGTTTGTTCACCACCAAGTGTCACTGTTGCACAGCCTAACACACAGACACACAGGCCAGGAGGAGGGCTTCTACAGTACAGTACAGTACAGTACAGTACAGTACAGTACAGTACAGTACAGTACAGTACAGTACAGTACAGTACAGTACAGTACCACTCACTTCATACGGGTCTGATTTTTTAAAATATTGTTTGGGCTTTTCTGCCTTTATTCGGATACTGTAGTGGAGAGTGAGATGAAACAGGGAGAGAAACGGGGAGTGACACGCAGGGAAGTTTTCCGGTCTCGGGGATGGAACCCACTACTCGCTGTCAGGGCATTAGAGCCTATAAGTGGTACTGTATGTACTGTACCTTGACCACTAGGCCATCAGCGCCCCAACATAGAGCATTTATACCACATGTTATGACCACACAGACAGCCTGACCGTAGCACTGTCATTATCTGTCACATGCATAAACAAGCCTATCATTCAAACGTATACGTAGCTGTCCCGTCATCATCTTTCCCCCTAGAGAAACACATTATCCAGGTGGATGG
The DNA here is from genome assembly GCF_963924005.1 of Protomyctophum bolini. NCBI lineage: Eukaryota > Metazoa > Chordata > Actinopteri > Myctophiformes > Myctophidae > Protomyctophum > Protomyctophum bolini. Next base: position 35,625,541 of record NC_137868.1, on the reverse strand, counting down.
TTAGAATGACACCGTTTTACTCACACCAGCCCTGTATGCAATTAGGACCACCATCCCAACAGCACAGCCTTACTGAACAAATAGGAGCTGGACTTTAATAAAGAACCTTTCCCCTGAATGAAAAACCCCAGGTGCTTCGTGTGTGGAACACATTGCAGCGCTCCTGTTCTCCATGTCATTATGGGACCGCTTTACTTTGCCATCTGGGATGAAAAATCACAAACAGGGCAGGGCAGCTTGTTGTTTTGCTGTCCCTCCAACAGCATTTTACACTGCACTCAGATCTGTTACAGCTGTTCTGACATGTGCTTTCCACCAGAAGATGAAGCACTTTCAAAGGCTTTCTGTACAATCGTTTCATGTGTTTACTTTTGTGAAAGTGCCTTTTAAATCAGAATTACAATGGCAGTAACACCTTTTTTCATGAATTCTGTGCAAGCCAAATTGCTTTAAGCACTCCTTTGTCCCCTTGTCCATCAAAGCCTTAAATGACAAGGTTCAAGGTTGTACTTTTTTGTTACATCTTGTGTACAGGTACTGTACATAAAGAGTTGTGTACATGTTCATTGTGTAGCAAAGTTAGGTGAACTTTTTAGAAACAACTTCACAGTAAACAACTACCGGTAAACGGATGTAGGAAGTTGCAGTTCAGGCATAATGGTGCAAGAAAAGGACGATGGGAGGGCTAGCATTTCCCTTTGCCCTGGTTCGCTTTGGTTCTTATCAGTTCGTTAATGTATCTGTTTGTTAGGGGAAAGAAGCTTTTTTGCACTCTATTTCCAGTAGCTTTGAGACTGCGAAACCACTTTACATGCGACAGCATCTCAAGCAGTCTGCGGTTGGAATGGCTTGAATCCTTCATGATTCCGCAAGCTTTGCAGACACAGCGTTCATCGTACAGGGTTTGGGTTGGGGATATCACATCCGCTCATGTATTCAGCCTTGCAGTATAGGTTTGTGCTGCCATACCAAGCCGTCAGGATGCTCTCTGTGGTGCCCATGTAGAAGGCTCTTAGAACGTTTTGACCCATGCTAGCTGTCTTCGGTTTTCGGAGAAAAAAGAGGCGTTGTTCATTCTTCACCACCCGCTCTGTTTGCACTGCCCAGGTGAGGTCCTGAGTGATATGCACCCCCAGGAATTTGAACTGTCTGACCCTCTGTACTGCAGCGCCCCAGATCTGGATGGGAGAGTGATCTCTAGTAGACCTCCTAGTCAAAGATTATCATTTTAGTTTTGTCAACGTTGAGAGCCAGGTTGTTCTCCTGGCACCATTGTATCAGGTTCTCCTGTAGGCTGTTTCGTCATCGCTCGTGATCAAACCTATGACTGTGGTGTCGTTTGCAAACTGGACCACTTGGTTGGAGCTGAACAAAGCCACACAGTTGTGGGTGTACACAGAGTAGAGAAGCTAGCCAGAGCCAAGCCCCCGCAATATGTTTTAACTATATGTAATTTGTTATGATTTGTTAATTTGTTGATCTTACTTCACACTATTATGACCACTAAACTTTTTCATTCAGTGGGTAATTTACAGCATGGTTAGAATGTTCTGTAATACTTTGTCTAAACAGGTGAAATGCTGTAAATACTGGCCTGATGACAGTGAGATGTACGGTGACATCCAGATCACACTGCTAAAGACGGAGACGCTGGCTGAATATACAGTCCGTACCTTTGCCTTGGAGAGGGTAAGTCAACCCAAATCTCCCCAACTATTCAATAGAACATTTTGGAGTGAAATCCTTTTGCTGTTTGCTGTATAATTGTATTGATAGAAACATATAGAGAGCACAGCACACACTGCCCAGTTAGAAACGTACTCTGTCGGCACGAGACTGTCAATTTGTGACATCCTAATTGAAAGGCTCGCAGAGATCCAATGGCTCCATATGATCAATTGCAATATAGAAGGCAATAATTGACTTCACTTTGTCTTTTAGTCCAGGGGTTCTGCAGCACTAGCACTCAATAATGAGACAACGTAGGTGGAGCCCTCGCAGTACGGTAGACACTTACACACAGCGGGTGGTTACCAGCTGCCTCCATTAAGATTTCTAGCAGCTTTACCTGCACTGCAGCAGAAAAGACAGAGAGAGAATCTAGTCAGACGGACTTTAGTAGTTATTGTAGAGGGAGGATATATGGATGTCTTGTGGCAGGTTTCATAAAAGTCTGTCTCACAGCATGGGAGTCTTTGTGAAAGTTTTGACCTTTAATTAGAATGCCATAACTTCCAATCACTGGTTAAAATGTCACGTCTACTCTTTACCATGTACCATCTACAGAGCCCCCTAGGAGGCAAAAAAAACAGGGGGTGTAATTAGGTTTTCAGGGGATTATATTTCTGTTTTGTGGTATGAAAAAAAAAAGATGGGGGTGTGAAATATTATTTTTCAGGGGATGACATTTTTTTAAAGAGTATTGTTATTTTTTAATGCTATATTTAGAACTTGCGCAAGCGACTTTGAACTTTTGTGGGTGACTTTGAACTTGTGGCCACGAGTTTAGCATTAATAGTTAATTATTTTCCCCAGTTCCCAGTCATTTTCTCAAAGCTGTGCTTTGCAATGCTTTGGAGTCACACCAGACTCGGCTCATAAAATAGAAAATGACACGCTCTAAAGCCGTCATTTTAATATACTGTATGTCGCTGTCGGGGTCTACTCAGCCGGTCTTCCTGTGGCCAGGTAAAGCAGCGAAGCACTACTCTGCATTTAACTAAGCCAGAAGTCTGACAATTTAACATTCTAAATTCTATGTAATGTGTGAAATATCTTTTTTCATTTGGTCCGTAGCAATGCAACGGCCTCCTCATCAGGCTAATTAATAGGAGCTGTGCCCGGCTGCTCGTTAGCTTTCATTGTTTGCCTAGTTGTGGGGTTGCGTGACCCTGCAGGTGCACGCTGCTATCCCCTAATGTGAATCTGAAAATAAATTTAAAAAAATATTTGTGCCTACATTGTTTTTTCTTCATAGCACAAAAGAAAAATGTCATCCCCTGAAAACCTAATTTACGACTACCCTTATTATCTCATTGAGAGGAATTAGCCTGAGTAGCCGCTTAAAAATTCCTCCATATTTTCTCCTATGTAGCAGAGAGCTAACAGTGAGCAGCTGCTCCAGTGCTACTGGTTTGTTCCCAGTGTCCCCATCCTGTATTCTCCCAAAGGGCTCCTTCATGCTGCTGTTCTTTGAAATGGCTCAGAGTCACTCTGTAGTGACAGTGCCGCAAACACTCTATTAGCATCATTCCATCACAGCTGCTCTCACTGGGTGCATGCTGCTGGTTATTCAAATCAGCAGAAATATGGCAGATGCTGACAGTTTGTTTTCACCCCTCTTCCTAACTTTAGTTTTTGATTTATCTCTTCCTCAAATCTTTACTTTGCATCCACTTTATTTTGACATTTAATTTACACTGAGTGTTAAATGACTGTGTCTTTGTCTGCTGCCTGGGGAATCAAATATCTACTATTCATCCAAAGCATATTGATTGGAATCCTCTTTCCATCAATCTGTAATAAGTCATTCATTATATTGTGAAACTTCTCAAAATAATGACTTAATAGCATAAAATAATGACTTAATAACGACTTATCACAAAGTGATGAGAAACTTTCTCAAGAATGACTTACTCAGGGCACGGTGGCACAGTCGGTAGCGTTGTAGCCTCACAGATAGATGGTCCCAGGTTCGCCGGGGACGCTGGGGTCGTATTCTCTCCTCCGTGTCATCAGCGCCCATACCCTAGGTGGAGTTGGCGAAAGGGCCTTTCTGTGTGAAGTTCTGTGTCCCCTAGGGTAGGTATAGAGCACCAAAGTCTGACGTCAATATTAGTAGAGGGCGCAAATCCACGGGTTCATGTACTTTTTATTTGCATTGTAATCCCCATAGAAGGATTTTAGACCGCCTGATATAAGAAAATAAACGTCATCACGGCCGGCGTTACACTCGGATATGAAGAATCAACTGACTGAGAGAAAACGCTATTATTACTGCTACTGTTTATATTTTCAGTTTATGCCATGAAGTTGCCCCATCAGTGTTTCTTTCTTTTTCCTTTTTCTTTGTTGATTCTACTGTGTATTATGGATGCACTAAACTAAATGTAATTCTATGTCTCATACAGTGACAAATAAATATCTTATCTTATCGTAATGCTAATTCCTGTTGTCTTTGTTTGTTTTGACAGAGAGGCTACTCAGCCAAGCATGAAGTGCGTCAGTTCCACTTCACCTCGTGGCCAGAGCACGGGGTTCCCTTTCACGCCACAGGCCTGCTGGCCTTTATACGGAGAGTCAAAGCCTCCACGCCTCCCGATGCTGGTCCTGTGGTCGTTCACTGCAGGTTAGCATCTCATCGTACAGCAGTTAAGGTTACAGAGTTACAGGTATAGAGTAAGCTAAATAAAAAGTACTGTTGTGTACAGCAATAAAATGAAAAATAAAATAAAACAAAACAAGAAGCATCAACAATAGAGAATAACAGAGTTGAAGGAAAAAATAGATGTTTCATGTTGTCCAAATTTGTGCATGTACAACTTCTTGGTCTCAACTGCATTTCTTTCCTTCCATGGAGCAACATGGCGTCCACCGTACGGTGTTCGCTTCTCGTCCTCTTTAGATAGTCCTTGTCGAGAACCAGGAAGTGAATTATCGCTATGTAACAGGTGCCGCAATTGCTATTTATTTTTTACGGGGGAACACCCGTACCCCGAATAGAGGATTTAGAGACTTGGGACAACAATATAGCCCTTAATGTCCTGTGGTCATTCACTGTTGGCATCTCATTACACAGACCTTCAAACCAGAGATTGGAACTTAAGTTTGGTACTTGGGACTCGGGTCGCAATTAAGTCTCATGTGAATTCAGTCTTGAATTCAAACTTGTTTACATTACATACCTTTTCAGCAACTCTGATTCATAGCTAATGATATGTTGCTCCTGTGTCGTTTCATAGCTTGTAATGGAGTGTGTGTGTGTGTGTGTGTGTGTGTGTGTGTGTGTGTGTGTGTGTGTGTGTGTGTGTGTGTGTCAGTGTGGGGGCAGGTCGTACCGGTTGCTACATCGTGCTGGACGTCATGTTGGACATGGCTGAATGTGAAGGCGTGGTGGACATTTACAACTGTGTGAAAACTCTGTGCTCCCGACGCATCAACATGATCCAGACAGAGGTACATTCAGCTGCTATAGAGTCTATTCACATCAACATGATCCAGACAGAGGTACATTCAGCTGCTATAGAGTCTATTCACATCAACATGATCCAGACAGAGGTACATTCAGCTGCTATAGAGTCTATTCACATCAACATGATCTACACAGAGGTACATTCAGCTGCTCGTACTGACTGTCTATTGACTCTCAGGGATCTAAAGTTAAGTTCATACAGGAGGCAATGATATTTTCCCTGCAGCGAGATTATGTACAAAGTCAAACACGAGGCTAAAGACAAGATAAGATAAAAAAGGCGAACTGGGCGCTGTGAATGTGAATACACCAACTCATGCAAAATACCACGGGCCATAACTCAGCAATGCAAAGACATTCCTCTGGGGAAAGGTTCTGACGGCATTTGCTGTTTTGTCCCTCGTCCACCCCCCTCTGAGTTTAATGTATAGGTCATCACAATGGGTGCTGAGTTAAGATTCACCTTGTGCTTCAAAAGTGTTGCACTGGAACGTGTGTTCCTTTTTAGATGTGTAGATAATATGCATATATCTATCCCTTATGTTAATTCAATGTTGACTGAGCCGTTTATTACATGTGTAGTTATTTACAGGGTTGCTCTGATTAAATGTGTTGCTGCCATTATTTGTTTGTTTGTTTTGTTGAGTCATTTATTCTATCCAGCCCTTTGATACAATATAAACATTACGGTTATGCAGCGTTCCACCACTTTACATTCTCCACCGTTCTTCACCTTGATTATTCATTGATATTATGTACTGTACCTAGTGTTAGTTTTTTGCTTTCTGTCTGCCCTTCTCATCTGTCTCTTGTTTTATGTATCTGTCTTCCATTTTGTTTGCAGTGCTGACAGTTTTACAGAGGTGATACTGTTGGACTACAGAGTATAACTCAGGCTGTACACAGAGTAAGACACTCAGTTAATTTCCTCTCCATGTTCACTGTGCTGTTGTTGATGACCTGCAGGAGCAGTACATCTTCATCCATGATGCCATCCTGGAGGCCTGTCTGTGTGGAGAGACGTCCATCCTGGTCAACGAGTTCGCCCTCACCTACAAGGACATGCTGCGCGTGGACTCCCAGAGCAACTCATCCCAGCTACGAGAAGAGTTCCAGGTCAGAACACATTAAATACATATGCAACATATCTGTAACACTATAACTATATTTACCAGTGATACGCCTGAGGGCAAGGTCGCGTGCAGTCCTCAGGCGACCTTGCCCTGAGGACTGCGGATGCATCCGCCTGGGTGACGGCAGACTGCTGGGCGAGCGCTGGTGCTTAGGCATGGGGCGTCAGATCAACATATGGAATGAATTCTGTACTGGCCATATACAGTATGGGCCCAGGTAGGGCTGGGCCTTCATTTCGGGTTTGATGATGTCGAATGACGGAGTGATGTCACGAGGCGTGACCATATATGGAGGTGTGATGTTACGAGGCGGGACCATACATGGAGGCGTGATATGGCCATATATTGACATTCCCATATATGGGGTAGGGCCCCTGGCGATGTCGTCTTCGTCACGACTACCTATATGGCCATATATGGAGATCCCTGATGATGTCACGTGATATCACGAGGCATGACCCTATATGGGGGCGTGACGGATCAACAGGAAATGCACGTTTTCATAGTAAATGCGACCTGCTGTCGCAATAGGCCAAAAATGTAAAGCATATAGGGAATACTGTTGAATACTGTTGAATCCATGTAGATGTTTTACATACAGTATAGTTTACTCTATGGATGAATTGAATGTGTTGCACAGAGGGAATGGAGTGGGTTGATGCCATCACATAACCAGAGGCATCCCACTTTATACAATAATGGTGCTTCATTATGTGCACTTTGGAGAATATATTCACATATTGCATATTTCCCTCTTCAAAACAATCCTCTGGGGAGTCTTATGTTTATATTGAATGATAGAAATTCAATAATACCACTTCTCTGGCGGATGAAATACTTATTGGCACATAGATTTCCCATGATAATTCAGAATGGGACTAAACCGTGTGCGTGTGTGCGTGCGTGTGCGTGTGCGACTGAGTGCGTGTGCACATGTGTGTGCATGGGCAATGCTATTCCTCTCATCTTCCATAGTTTGATTGATGCGAACGCAGTGAGCACTTACTATGAGACCTAGCAGATCATGTCTGTCTGTGTGTCTGTGTGTCTGTCTGTCCCGCTATCCAAATATGGAGTGTGTTGCATCAGCAATCACTCAGCTCCATATATGGGCACAAAAGGGGCCAGGTCCATTCAGCTCCATATATGGGCACAAAAGGGGCCAGGTCCACATATACAGTAACAGCGGGACAGACACACAGACAGACAGACATGATCTGCAGGGTCTCAGCTGCGTTCGCTTCCCGCGTTTGCGCGTCTTACTGGTCTATTGTAGGTTTATGGGAATGCAGTCTCTTTATTCCTTGCTGACTGGGAGAGTAGAAAGTCAGCTGAGGTCCGACATGAAGTCACCATCAACCACATTGATCCAGGGTTTTGCATTTCAAAGTAACAGTGTAATTTTAATTCCATATTATGTCCCCATTTTATGCCCCATATGAATTATGCCAGATTCATTACCGTATTGCTCTCAGTCTCGGGAGGAAAAAAAGCTTCTCTGATTACAGACTGTTTGTTCTTCATAAAGACAGAGGTCACGTGTGCTTCTTTGATCTTTGTAAACTCACCCCTCTGACATTAACGCATCTCGGCTGCACTGCTCTGGTGTCATTCTCCAGACACACAGATCTGTAATTCCTACATCTATTATTGATGCTGCAGATTATAAACAGATCCAAATATTATTTTGGTATTGTCTAATCTAATTAAGGCTTAGCTAAAAACACTTTGTGTGTGGCTCCAGCCACTGAATATAACAAATATGCTCTTGCGATTCAGGGTCTTGTGACTCTGTCTATGGCAGTGTTAGCCTCGGTTGAAAATCTGATACCGTGGCTATGGCCAATCAGCGCCGTTTCAACTCAATGACGTCCCAGAAACGGCTGTCGTGGGATGGATGAAATTGATGTTCTTCAAAACACAAACCTGGGCATTGGATTTTATCATCTATCAGTGATATTGAACATTATGTTTAGATCTTGTTAATCCCACAGGGAAATTCAGTTTCAGCCTCAGCCAGCTAAAGGCAGCTCAGACGGTCATGACGGCTCAGGGGGTGCAGTATTTACGTATTTAAACTACAGATGTTGTCCTCACCTCACCCTCCTCTCTCCTCGTCCTCTCTCCTCTTCCTCACCCACTTTTACTTTAGTTCTTGTTTTCTCTCCTCATTTACCCCAGACTCTGAACTCGGTGACGCCTCACCTGGACGTTGAAGAGTGCAGCATTGCGCTGCTGCCCAGGAACCGGGAGAAGAACCGCAGCATGGACGTGTTGCCTCCCGACCGCGCGCTGGCCTTCCTGGTCACCACTGAAGGCGAGAGCAACAACTACATCAACGCGGCGCTCACCGACAGCTTCCACCGGCCCGCCGCCTTCATCGTGACGCCTCACCCGCTCGCCGGCACCACGGCCGACTTCTGGAGGCTGGTGTTTGACTACGGCTGCACCTCGGTGGTCATGTTGAACCAACTCAACCAGTCCAACTCAGCCTGGGTGAGCTCTCTCTCATTTCACCTTAATTTTGTCCGGGAAGGATAATTCAGAGCAAACTCTCTTGACTCCCTGAATCCAAGAATACCAAACGGCAACAACAAAATCAAAAGATGACAGACATCAGATGCAGACAGATTTCAAAGCATTATTCAATAATATTTTTTTGGAACAGATCAAAATTAATTAAATTATTCAGCTTTAAAACACAATTCCACATGTGTAGGGGATAAAAAAAAGGTTTGTTTGTCACTCACTCATGGGTACAAGCAGTGGCATGTTACTGTACTACTATTAACACAACATTACAAAATAACAACATAATCTAAGCTGACCAGTGTGCCATAGCTTCATCTGATTGGCTCAGCAGCAGAATTTGTTGAGGTGTCTGGGTAGATCTCTCACCTGGTGTCAGTGTTTGGAGTTTCTAGGAACGTCTCAGGGCCAGATTTACATACATCAAAGGCTCAGAACATGCTGGCCTCTGGAGCTATACATGCCTTTTCTGGCCTAACATCAAATCCTTCTCACCTGGGAAGCTACAGTCTGTGTCTGTCCCTCTGAGCTTAACTTGATATTCCTTAAAACAAATGGCCTGAATTGAAATGTGCTCTGGTAAGGTGCATGGAATTCATGTCTGGTTTACTAAGGCTGTAACTACTTATGCAACTGGCCCATGTGGGAACATGGTGTGGAACTTGGAAGGTTCATGGTGGTCTTTGATTTCTGAGACTAATTATTCGGTGACTGAATTAATAGGCTATGTTTTGATTATTTATTAATTGCCTCCTTTAACACCCATCGGTTTCAGTAATTTGCACCAGATTTTAAAGATGGGGAATTCCATGCAAAAGCAAACCTTGCATTGCATGATTATTAAAACTAATCCTTCAAGTCCGTTGCTCTCCCCTTGTCCCCCATATATGGGGACTAGGTTGGTGGAGGGTGTGTAGAGCCCAGGATCACATTAGATGATTGACACAGGGGTGAAAAATGGGTTACAAAATCGTGGGATAAAAAAACAAAAAAGAACTAATCCAGCAGAATGTATAATCAACCACGTATCACATCTCCCCTCCCTCTTAAAGGAACATGTGCGCCTGGTGATGTCACACAGGGTGTGCTTAGCTTTTACCCCATTTCTCACACAGTCAGTCGTTATGCCAATTAATTCCTCCCAACACATATTCCTTTGTGTTGTCACTGCTGTGGTATCCTACTGGCTCACCTGCCAGTGAGGAGCCCCCACCGGTAAGACTTGTAAGAAACTGTTCGACAATGAACATTTTCTTTTTCCTACTTGTCTATTGCAATTCCTGGCAATACATTAGTACAGTATGTGTTATCTTCTGGTATGATTCAAATCATATTTCTCTCTCTCTCTCTCTCTCTCTCTCTCTCTCTCTCTCTCGCTCTCTCTCTCTCTCTAGCCGTGTGTCCAGTACTGGCCGGAGCCTGGCTTACAGCAGTATGGACCCATGGAAGTGGAGTTTCTGTCCATGTCAGCGGACGAGGATGTCATCACTCGTCTGTTTCGGGTCAAGAATGTCACGAGGGTGAGTTGTTCAAAATGTTTCTGCTTCTTTTTCTTTAGTGTAACGTCAGAGGCCCAACTCGGTGTCGTGGAGCCACGCCCGCATCTCTGGTCCCAGGTCGAAGAGGCTGGCTTCCGAGGGTGGTCTGTATAAGGGGCAGGTGTTAATGATAATATCGTTATCAATAATCATTAATAATATCATTAACACCTGCCCCTTATACAGACTTTATACCATATTATGTTCTGCGGTCTGCTCAGGGTCACCGCACTCGCATTCCGCACTGTCAGCCAATCCCCACTTCTGCATTGGAGCGCCCAACCCCAAATGTTTCAGCTCAGGGTCTTTCCATTACATTCGGTGGCACTTCATACCTCCGAGATTCAATATTCAAGAATTGAGCTGATACAGAGAAAGTTCTGCCATTCATATGGCATAATCAGCGGTATCAAATGCAGTAGAGACAGCTAGCAACAGCCCACATCTGAATTCATCCTAATGTAATTTAAAACTTCTCAAAGTGCAGTCTCTGAACCGTTATGAGTTTAGAACTTTTTGAACTTTTCAAAGAATGAGGCGACATTCATAAAAGAAAATACCATTTTCTCTGGTACTTTGGCAAGAAAGGGTAATTTCAATATGGGTCTAAACATATTAGGATTGTTGGTGTCAAGGATAGATTTCTTCAGTAGTTGTTTGAACTGGAGGAAAAACTCCTGAAAATAAAGATGTAAATATTGCTAAATTATCTGAAGATTAAAATGCAGAAAGCTCTTGTGTGTAAAACACAACTTTACTTCTCAGAGTCAAACTGACATTCAGGATGTTGCTGTGCAATCATGACTGCCTGTAGCGAAGTACTTGAACCCTTCAGATGACTAACACTAAAAGTAAATTAATGATGTTGACAAATGTACTGTGTACCATTTTCATGTGAGAGCTGCAAGTCGCTGCAAATGAAAAATGCAAAGAATTAATGTTTATCATAGTATAGTAATAGTATAGGTACTTTCATACATACATTCATTTAGGCTTCTTGCGTCTATATCGTATAAGTATCAATCAAATCAATTGCGCTCTGCTATGCGTAACAAGAACACTCAACCACCGACATTCCCCACTGCTCACAGTCACCACAGCCAGTTTCAGGAGGAAAGGCACAATGTTCTCACGTTGGATGTTAAAGTTCCAACCTTCTCACGGTTCCATTTCCAGGACAGAGTGAATAGCCTAAACGTCTCTGAAGTAGTTAGATCTCCATTTAGTTTCCACTGAAGCAACAGAGTTATGTCCTAGTAGTGTCTCCGTTCGAAAAGTGAACCTTTTTCATTATCCATCTTATTCGTGCAATCAGAGCTACAGCTATCTTGTCGTGAGAAGTTAGACTATTAAATATCTAATACTGTTTACAGTTTGCGGTTTACATTAATCAGCCTCTCAAACGTAACATACGCATTGGAACAAGCCATGGGTTGGGCGGCTAGAGTCCCATTTGTGGCGACTCGAGTAGAAGTCTTTAACTCGAGTCTCCATCTCTGGTTGGAGGCACCTCTGGGTTGTGTGCTCTCAGATGATGAGTAACAAATGCGCACTTCAAGAGCTTCTGACTTTACACAGCAGCCAGCATTTATTGTATGTCGCTCCAGCAAGTTCCAAAACGAAGAGCCTTCTTTGTCTGTAGGCTTCACTTGCTATCATGCTACAACACACAGCGTGCCTCAGTGCCCCCATACTCTGTCTCTGTCCTTCTGTAGATACTTTCTTATGCACACGGCACTACTCACTCCGGTGTTGCGTCCCGCCAGTGGCAGTGTCAGGGAAGTTGTCAAATAAATATACTGCAAAACTGTAGCCTGAAGACTTGCGCAGAGCAGGTCGGCAGAACATTAAACAATTTATTCATAGCTCCCTATTATACATGCTGCAAAGGACATATTTGAATTCACCAGGCCAGGAAATTGAACCAGCGCTGCTAAGATTTCCATAAATCCACCTATAAGGGTGAAGATGTACACCATAGCCACTCCCCGTACTGTGGGAAAACACAGTAGAGAAGCACATTGACATGCATGCAGTAAAGGTCAGTCTCACCCCCTTTTTTCAATTTCCTCCCGTCATTACCTTCGGTGGGCGTCTTCCCTGCCTTTCATGCGTCCATTGGCATACTAAAGAGGGGCTCTGATTGGAATGCAGGCCATATTTCTCAGCAGAGGAGTTATTCCCCAGAGGCTCTGCTGTTTTTGTTCATAAAACCATAACGGACATTTAAATAAAGTATCTGGTGCCAGGAGAATTAGGGAGCAGAGGTGTCATCTGGTGGGCAGACTATGTGCTGTAAAATGCACACATGGACCACACATTCGTGTCAGCAGGTGTCTTTACAGCACAATTTGATGAACGACTAGGGCTGCATGATATTAGAAAAACATGAGATGATAACATTGTTGAATATTCGAAATAAATGGATTATATTTCCATTCCAATAACATGGTTTTACTGAAAACATTGCACCTGGCTACAGCTGCTATTGACAATGAATATACCACCAACTGAGCAATACAGTTTCTCACTGCTCCGCTAAATACGTTTTCTTTTAATCTAAACAAAAACATCCTTTATACCTGGATTGTTGACATACACAAAATACCTGAAAGCAAGTTAAATAACCTCTTGCGATATGTATTTTGTGATCGCTATATTGCTCATGTTGTCGATACTGTACATGTTGGATATATTGGGCAGCCTCCACTGTTCTGTGCCACGCCTAGAAACACACACACACACACACACACACACACACACACACACACACACACACACACACACACACACACACACACACACACTGTCAAGTGGCACACAAATAGCAAAATGTGTTCACTTGGAGTGTGTTTTTGTGCGTGCGTGTGTATGAACCTAGCCCAGACTCCCAGACCAGTTTTATCCTAAAGCTAGGGTTGATCCGATCACGTGATCGGAAATCGTTGCCGATCACACCATTTTCAAATGATCAGAATCTGATCAGGAGCAAAACAATAAACGTGATCGGGACCCTAGTAATAATATTATATCCATATCACAATATTTGACTGGATATTGTCTGTGGTCAATCTAATCAGAATTGGATCAGGAGCTAAAAACGTGACCGGGACATCCCTACCTAAAGCCATAATAGGTTGTACACACACAGCTATTGTTTATGAGCTGTGTTGTCTTCCTCAGCTCCAGGAGGGCCAGCTGGTCGTGTGCCAGTTCCAGTTCCAGCGCTGGTCAGCGTACCGTGACGTGCCCGACTCCAAGAAGGCCTTCCTCAACCTGCTGGCTCAAGTGCACAAGTGGCAGAGGGAGTGTGGAGAGGGACGCACCGTTGTCCACTGCCTGTGAGTCACCTGGTGTCTGTGATGCATTACAAACATGCTTACAATGCATTAGAAACATTCTTACAATGCATTATAACATTCTTATAATGTATTCCAAAACATTCTTACTGTATAAAACTGCTTAATCGTATCTGTTGTATCTACTAGTCCTTACCCGTTCTGAATATATGAACAGCAAATCATGTTCAGTGTGCGATGTAATAGATCACATTACTGTTTACAGATGGTCTTGGGGAATTGGGTTGGGCACAAAAGTATAGGCTAATTAAATGCTGTAGTACAATCATAAGTACACCATTGATGTGTGATGTAAATATGGTGGTGATATTCTGCCTATAAATGGAAGTTATTGAATATTTTCAAGTTCGGTGTTGCACTTTGTAGACGGTCCCTAACCGCTCACCGTTGGCTTTTTGGGCTTCAAAGCAAGTTGTAGTTTGTTCTTTATATAATCAGGATAAGAATTTGATGTTTTGTGTGATTTAGTGTCGTTGTCATTGCATCTGTCTGTATGTATTTTGTCATTGTGTTGTTCCAACGGCACGGGATCTGTCTTCCCCAAACGTCTCCATTTGGCCACCCCGAGACCCCGACAGATAAGCATTCCGTTCTCTGTTCAGTGTGTCACGCAGCCACGCTGGGTGCGCGCTGGGCTGTAACCTGTCGTTGTCGTGCCACGCAACCCGGCCGCGATGCTTCCCCAAAGAAGAAGTTATGTCGACTGACGCAAGAGTAGCTGTACTATGGGTCCGAGTTGTTTTCCTCGTGTGGGTCTGATGCATAGGTCTGGTGCCTGCCTGGGGGCGGTGTGAAAAAAGGGAAGTGCATTGGAGAATGCAAGGAGAATGTTGCGCCGGAAACTGTGTCCCAGTATTAATCTGCGTCCGTTCCAACATGCATTTCACTGGTGACACTGGTGACACGTGATTTGCGGGGAGATGAGTTGTTCAGAGATAACGCGGTGTTTCTGACAGACAGACAGACATACAGTACAGACAGACAGACATTGTTAGAATTATAGTGATGATAGTATGATGATTTGGATTTTGATATTAACTCATAGAATGCTGAAAGCGTTTTTAAACGTTTTATTATAGCCACCCCTAAGAAGCGCATAACGTTTTTATACGTTTTATGGTCCAAAAAACGTTTTTTTATTGATTACTATAGTTCAACTATATTTGCGCCCGGACAACTCATAATGTAACACCGATCGGCTCTAAAAAGAGTTAAAACCCCCCCCTGCTGAAAAGAGGTGTTGGTCTGAGAAGCGTCTGGCACCGCCTATTGGTTGGTCTATGCGAGGACGTACGACGTAATGGATACGGCCGTCCGGCATAGACCAACGCAGATGTCAGGGGATCTAAAATGGATGGGACAATGCTCTTGTTTGTGTGAATACACTCGATTCCCCCTCCCCTCCTGTTTCTACATGGTTTCTCCCGAGGGAGAATGGTGGGGGGGGGGTCTCTTCCTCTTGGATCGCATTGGCAGTTCCCCCCCCACTCCCGAGTCCCCACTGCTTTCAACTGCAAGGCTTGCACTCTCATTCTCGGAACAAGATACAACGCGATTTGCTCTCTGCCCGTATATAAACCTGCAACGATCGGCATTTGATTTCATAACGTAACGTTTGCCAGACACATGTGGAGTTAGTCATGGACAGATTGCACATCATTATCGAGGGCCCGCCATGATACGTTGGTCGCTGATCGCAAGCCGTACTGCTGCTGCGCTGCTCGCATCCAACCATCCAATCCATCCCCCTTTCTCGTTACAACAGGCTATTATAAACTCACCGTCGAGCAGCCTGCCCTGCACCTAATGTGATAAAATGAACGGCAGGACAAAATCGGATCGATTATTATCTGTCTATCAGCAACATACGGGTGTTTGTCTTGCAACGACAGGTGGTGCTTTCTCGTTTTTTTTCTTCCAAATACGTTGACGTGCTGCTTCTGCTGCTGCCGCATCCATCTCGTTGTTTTTCTTGTTGTTTTTTTTCCCAAACATGTCCAGACACAATCCGATCCAGTCTCGCGTCTCACCTTATAGATACGCGAGACTGGATCGATGAGGTTAGTGGTATGTCTGGACATGTTTGGAGCGGCACACGACAATCGACAATAATGTTGATTATGCAAGATCATTTCCTCAAAGCCTAGTTGCCCCCCCCCCCCCCCGTTACTGCGATTGTTTGTAGCTCGAATCACAGAATGAGTTCAATGAGCGTAGGGAGAGGGCACATATGGGGCTACGATTGAAGAAAGTTTCCAAGTCCGTTTTATGATCAGATAATGTGCATCAAGACTCTCTGCTTTCATAAGAAAAAAACTAATACTGTAATTGCGAATGCAATGAGCACTTACTATGAGACCTAGCAGATCACGTCTGTCTGTCTGTCTGTCTGTCTGTCTGTCTGTGTGTGTGTGTGTGTGTGTGTGTGTGTCTGTCTGTCCCGCTTACTGTATATGTGGACCTGGCCCTTTTGTGCCCATATATGGAGCTGAGTGATTTGTGAGTCATGGTGACATGAGTGTGATGGCGTGGTCCTGCTTTGGGGACTCCTTATATGGTTATGGCTGAGTCATGGTGACATGAGTGTGATGGCGTCTTTTGTGACCATATATGGAGCTGGCGTGGTCCAAGCACTAACTATGACACCCTGCAGATCATGTCTGTAATTTATTCTAATTGTTATTGCAATTTACGATCTGCGTTCGCCTTCCGCGTTCGCGCGTCTTACTCGTAATAATAAAAATCACACCCCTGTGAAGTGAGCAGTGCAATGTTGTGAAGTGAGCAGTGCAACATTGCACTGCTCACTTCACTGGGGTGTGATTTCTATTATTATTACAGTATTAGTATTTTTCTTATGAAAGCAGAGAGTATTCTGTTTCATACGGTATATAGTATGTACATGTCGCTATAGGCCTTATTTTGTGAATATTTAGTTGTTAGGTCCATGCTCTCTAAAATTATCTTTTTCAGAGAACTTTAGAGATGGCATGGGCCTGAATAACTATTATTCACAAAATAAGGCCTATAGCGACATGTACATACTATATACCGTATGAAACAGTCGACTCTCTGCTTTCATAAGAAAAATACTAATACTGTAATAATAATAAAAATCACACCCCTGTGAAGTGAGCAGTGCAATTGCACTGCTCACTTCACAGGGGTGTGATTTTTCTGGGTGGTATTTTTCTTATGAAAGCAGAGAGTCTACTGTTTCATACGGTATATAGTATGTACATGTCGCTATAGGCCTTATTTTGTGAATAATAGTTCTTCGGGTCCATGCCTTCTCTAAAGTTCTCTGGTGGGCGCAAGCTGCATTCAATAGCCAATTAGTGACAAACTGTATATGTGTACAATGTGTACTGTTTTCCTCCTAAAAGTAGACATTCAGGGCTTTCATTCGGTATATGGTTTGTATAGGATATTATTTGTGCTCAATTTTATATCGGTCTTTTGAACTAAAAAAACTGAACTGAAATGTCTGTCAACTTCAGGCCTCCATATCTCTGTTGTTTTTTTTCACAAGCAGCGTGCAGGCAAAAGCAGGTGTTAGAAAAAGGTCAATATCTCCAGAATGGAAGATGGTAGAATCATAATTTTGTTTTTTAAATTGAAGTGGACAAGTTGGGCTTTCTTTTTATTTATGCGATTGTGATTCTCGCTATAAGAGGCCCCTCGCTGTGGGCCCCCCAAAAAGTTCAAAAAGCCCATGTTAAGCCTTCAGCACCAGTAAGCCATGGTCCGCTAGAACCTGTAGCAGTTAAAGTGTTAAAGACGAGAAGCTCGACCGGCCTTCGTGTCTAACGCCACGAAAAAAGGAAGAAAGAAAAGCAAAAGAATGTCTTTGCGGGGAAATAAAGTTTTGGGGAAATAAGGCGGGGGGCCCTAAAGTGATGATGAAAATGACGTTGCACTCCAGCGGGGGTATTGCATAATAACTCAGTGTTAGGCTTACTGTACAATAAGTGAAGACATTGAGGGCCTGATAATAAGCCTAGAACCATGGCAGAGTACTTAGCAATTGTTGTGTGAAATGTCAAGTCATTTGGAGCTTGCTTGTGCTGCGACTGCGAGACCCTGGGCAAAGCTGTCTCAAACTCCATGGACATCATCTCCAAAACTGATCTGTTGTTTGAATAGAGGATCCGTTATGAAAATGATCATTTTAATAATTCGCCTTTGGCATCTGGGTAAAACCCATAATATTCCATAAGACATTTTAAGATCATCCATTGATTACCGAGCTGACATTAACTGACCATCCAATAATGCTCTTCATTAAATTCTTTCAATAACTGGTCAACTTGTCTCAGATGAATCTCTGTCTTTACAGGTCCAAACTCCGTCTGAAGCCGTGTGCGATCCCTTCCACACTAGCTATTAGCTTAATTGTTTTGCTGTAACTCTTGTGTTGTCATAAGCCCCCCGGTCGGAGCAGAGCCCCCCTGATGAATATGAATGGATGCTGCTGCTCATTGGTCAGCCAGCACATGCTCCCCCCTATCATCCAAACAGTCATCACTCAGCACTGTCACACAGCATTACCCGCGACAACCGGGACAGAGATTATGGAGATGAAATCAATGATGTCTTCATACAGAAAGCCTTGGTTCTGGACACAGTGAATCCTACACTGCCAAAGCACTGAGGACGATTGATGCTCTTAATATTGCTGCTATTGGCTGCTGGGTCTAACATGCCCTTCTGTGACTTCACCTCTGGAGAGAGGAAGTGTGGCAGTAGTTTATTGATTAACCTGGACAATACCTCTGGCAGAATGTCGCATAATGTGGCCGTTTCTCACTTTTCACTTGCTTGTAGTGTTTCCAGTTTGACCATTTCTCTATGAAGACATATAACAGTGGCCCTCATTTATCAAGCTTGTACAGATAAAAAATGGGCGGAGATCATCGTCACTTTCAGGACTTATCAATCGATCGAGACTTTGACTTGAGCTTACGGCCCAGTGCCCACTCATATCTCATGTCTGGTCTCAGGTCGTGTGTGTTTAGGCTACACCAGTTTGGTGTACACCAGTTTGGTGTAGCCAAAATGGACATAACTTATTAATCGGTACTATGAGAAACTAAAATTAAATGCAAACATCGTTTTTTGCTACAGTAGGCTGCTTTTCTGAATGCAACTCTGTGTAAATGGAAACCACATTGACCCTGCTCTTCCAGTCCACTTGCGAACGCAGTGAGTGGACACACAACACACACCTGGCAAACAAAATACAATCTCACAGGAACAAATTATGTTTGTTTCTTGTGCTTGGTTGGGGATGAAAGAGGACATGGTGAATATACAGCCACGACCTGTAAGTAGTCTATTTATTTTGCAATCGTAACGTTCTGGTGACTGGGCTAGGACTGCTTCCTACTCCAAACTGTTACACTGTATGAAGCTGCATATACAGCGGAACCTTTGGACGAACACAGAACATGAATTAACTTATTAGTCTGTCAGGAGGGAGGCTTAAATAATGTTGTGTATTTCATCATGCCGTATGTGGCTCTAATGAGCCTCTCCTGTTGAAGACACATGGTGTTCATGAGATAGCGGACGCGCAGTAAAAAATACATACTGGAGGACATGAAATTCACAGAATGGCAAAAAGAGGCAGAAATCTCATGATGTATTATTTCACAAGCTTGCGACCGATCCACTATTAATTAATATGTTATTATTTGTGACCCAAATCCACCCACCCCGCGGATAACCCACGGCTCTAACCGCAATCCGCGTTATTGCATAACAGAAGGGGAATGCGTTCCGATGAGCAATGTGGTAATACTAATTGCAACGAGAATATCACCATTAATAGCAGAATGTGTCCGTTTTAGGTCCATAAAGTAAATTAGACATTTGTATCACTGACACTGTATGACATTGTGCTTTTTGACAGGAATGGTGGTGGCCGCAGTGGGACCTTCTGTGCCTGCACCATTCTGCTGGAGATGATCCAGTACCAGAACATGGTGGACATCTTCTATGCTGTCAAGACGCTGCGCAACTCCAAACCCAACATGGTGGAGTCTCTGGTAAGAGGTGGCTTTCATTCAAATACACCACTAGGAGATGTTAAGGATGCAAAGAAAATGTCAGTGGCATAACACAAATGTAAGACAAAGAATTGAATACATTTTGATGTATGGGACATTCAATAAAACAATGGGGTGGTTGGATTTTGTCTCCCTGCTCTTCTAAAGAGACATTTAGATCGTGTCAAATGTCATGTCTCACCTAGACACATAATCTGACACAAAGTTTGACCTGATGGTCAAGATTCAATTTATCCTCTGAGTAAGCAGGCAGGCTCTATTAGCTCAACCTCAACCGTAAAAAAAAATTCAGCACTTCCGCAATCCGGGGTAGAAGAGCAAAGTTATATAGTGCAGCTTCAACACCATACTTGATAATATTAATACTACAGCATCACACAAACGCTTCAAAAGTATCAGATCTACAAGCTTGTTGATCTACTTTTTTTGCATTTATTTAACAGACAATCTTATTGCTTTTTTTCAACAGGACCAGTACCGATTTTGCTACGACCTCATCCTGGAGTACCTGGACTGCTTTGAAGGGAGATAGCAACATGTTTACATCGTGCAGGGGCTCCCGGTGACCACCTACATCTCTGCACTGGGTTTGGATAAAAAAGAAGCCTGAGTTGTCAAGATTCAGACTTTTAACCTTTAATGTACAGCTGTGATTTTTCTCCTTCTTGTCGGTGATGTTTGATTCTTCTGCCTTTTTTCTGGACAAATCTGTCACGCCAAGTGTTTCCATGAGGACAGCGGAGCATCGCGGTGGGCCATGGTGGGATCTGTTCAGTGTTCCGTGTTTTTGGGGCTGCCGTTTCATTTCAAACGGCTGGTTGTATTTCCGGAGGCTGTGCCGGCATTTCGACTACAAAAAAACAAAACTAAAAAAACATTTTAAACAATATTGATTCAAAAACCCATTCATAATTAAATAGAAAAACTAAGGAAAGATTCTCTGCTGGAACTGTTACCTCTGTGACCCGATTCAAGAGAAGCATAGAAGATGGATGGATAACTCTAAAACATACAGACACACCCGAGAGCATCTCCACCATAAACTGCCTTATTCTGCTCTGCCTCTGACTCTAGGGATTGATTCAAAGTGATTCATTGAGTGACTCTGGAACTCTGTACAGAAACACGACAACACAGTTGCTTCACTAAGGCTTGATTCATGCATGGTTGTGCGTTGGTGTCTCACACCAACACTAATTGATCTACAACATCACAACACATTGCGGCGGGACGGGCAGCTTGCAGATTTTTTTATATTTTTGGTGCGCAACATTGGTGCACAACTGAGTATAAATAAGGCTTAACACACACCTAACACGTTGGGATAGACTTGCTCTTGTCATCTGCAGCATTGATGAAGAAACATGTACAGTAGTTCGATGTGATATGGTTTTATTTTAATATTTTTTTATTCAAGGGTAACCATGTGTTGCCGTGGACAGAGGTTTCCCAGGGGCCTCAGCGAAGACACACCTGTGTCGTTATCTGTTACGGTGCCAACTGTCTGACCGACTTGAAGTCCTTTTTGAAGCCCCTTCCTCACGTTGTTCTACTGCTTCACCCTGACACAGGAACGCAAGTAATAGCTGTCGATGTCGGTGGAAACCTTGCCCAAAAATGTCATTTTAAAAGGAAATGGGAGAAGAAAAGAAACATGTGTTCCAATTGAATGTAGAACATATTTAGTCACAATCTCTTAATAATACTTTTCATTGGTTCAATATTTATTAAACACATAACAACTTTGAACCTGTCGTACTGACACGTTGTGAGCATGTACATTGGGAATTCAATGCTACTTTTGCGCGACACTGTCATAAAAAAACATCTAAAATAGGGTATTCATTTATGAAAAAATAAACTACATGAAATAATTGAAATATACGAGATGCAAGGTTTCTGCCCGACAGCAACAATCTGTTCTGTTCCTCATCCCACAGTGAGTGTTTCATTTTCCGCAAAGCAGCCGGTTGAAGTGTGTCAGAGGAAGCAGCAAGATGCCACAGTGGCCGTGTTCAAAGGGATGTTCTGAGCGTGCTGCTCTGCCGCATAAGGAGCCTCTAAAGGTGCTTTTCATCTCTTTCTCTCCTATCTCGTGCTGCTTCTCCTCCGTTTTGGTTGGGGGGGAGGGGGGGATTCATAATAAGCTTTTCAGTTTACCAACAAAAGCCTGGGGGTGACTCGTTTTGAATATTTTATGTTATAATTGAACTAGTGTAGGCCAGACAGAAAAGGCAGGCATGGAGTTAAACATGTTGAAGGGGGATGAAACAAGCCATAGGCTTATTTTCTAGCTTCACTCCAACGAGTGACTTTGTGTGTTCTGAAGACACGAATGTAACGCGCCCATTATCAATTTGATTAGCTGCAGCTGCGGCTTGCTAGGCTGCCATGTTTTTAATCTGAAACAAACTAGCCTACAGAATCAGTCTGGGAATTCGTGGGGTACGTGTTAGTCCGACATCCCGTTAGTCTGACTACGTGGCCGGTTAAGGCTCATCTGTGGCTTCTGTGTGCACTAAGGGTTAGGGTTTTGGGATAGGGATAGTATGGGTTTTAGTATTCCGACTATGGTCAGAATTTTGATAGTCGGATTTATGGGTGTCGGATTATTAGGACGTCTGTCTAATGCGACGCACCCTGGGATTTCAGTGTCCCTTCATCTAATTCCTGGGGACAGAAAAGGATCAGTAACATTGTGTAATACAAATTCAACTCATGTTGAACTGCATTCACTTTAGTTTTAAACATACAACTGGTAACTTTAAATAGTACACATTTTAAGGCCCCCTGAACAGTGCATTCCCCAGAAATATGATACAATGAAAAAAATAAGTTGTAATTACAACCCTGCTGTCCTGCTTGTTCTAAGAGTATTTTCCCACATTTGAGCCAAATGTCTGTAGAGCTACAGTAATAGGAGCCATAAAGCTATCAAGGGCTTAATGAATAGAAGTAAGTCATTATGCATGTCAGCATGTGTGGTACAATGTGATGCGCTGGAGCTGTAATGAGCTGTCAGGCTTTTAAGGGAACATAAAAGAAGGCCTTCAGCATACTGATGAGATGTGATTTGAAACACTAAAAAAATCACTGTCCAGTAATGGTCCTACCGCACAGTACCACAGTCCCTGTCACACCACAAACCAGTAATGGAACAAGTGCTGTACAGTACTCAGCAGTGGTGTAAAGTCAATAAGTGCATTTACCATTTACTCAAGTACTGTACTTTATTTGAAGTTTTATTTTATTTTCAATTTTCAAAACGTTTACTTTTACTCCACTGCATCTCAAAGGCAAATAGTTTCGTTTTTATTCTTTAAACCTTTAGTTACTAGTTACTTTGTAGATTTGTATTTTCAAAACCAAAGTTCAGGTCTATAACTTTAAATAGTTGATCTACAAGCTCACAACCCTTTGCTTAGCAATGCGTTGTATTTTTATACATTTTATAAGAACTTGTGAAATGGGACCCTGTTACAAGTAAACGTCCTATAGCCTATTCCAAATTTGACTTACAAAAGTACAAAAAACTAATTGGCGTCAATATACTAAATTCTTTCTCTAACAGGTACGTACTGTATATTTATACGTACCCCCCAGCTATGGGATGTCATTTGCTAGGCAGGCCCGGTTTGGCCGTCGGGAGGACCGGGACTATTCCCGGTGGCCTGCCTCCTAGTGGCCTGCCTGATTTGGAGTTCCACTCCGCGCCTGTTGCTAAGTATGTGTATATATATATATACCCCCTCATATACTCCACGTATATAGTACACGAGAGCCCCAGAGCTTATTTTAACATTGATCCGGTTGCTATGCAACACCTCCATCACCACCAGCTATGGGAGGTTACAACTCCTCTCCATTTACCTCAGTTCAAAGCAGGATTTTCAAACCTCCATAAGTTGGAATCTAGGAGCGCTGTCCTTGGTGATCTTCAGCCATACAAAGTTCAGATGTTATTTGTGACTTTGTCTCGCATCGCTCCCGACATGTAAACGTTTCTGGCGAGAGGTCAACAGCGTGCACTAATGCTAATGATAGCAAATGGTTGCAGTGAGTGTGTGCATGAGGGGATACAAATGATCCTCTTAAAGTGGCACACGTTAACTACATGTATGGTAACAGCTAGCAGCAAAGAAAGAGTTAACTACATTTATGCTAACCGCTAGCAGCAGAAAAAGAGTTAAGGTACCAAAAGTATGCATTATGCATAACCACTCGTTATATACAGAATATCCCATTTCACAAGCAGCAGATCTACAAGGTCACCACATCTTGTGAGCTTGCAGATATAACATAACATTTAATTGGTTAATGTTTGTAATGTTACAATGTTTGTAACTTGTCACAAAAGTTTAGAAAACCCTGGATAAATGTACTTAATTACCTTCAACCACTGCTAAAGAGAAGCCATCCTCTCTATTTGAAACAGTAAAAATGACAGCCAAGTAATGTCCCTTAACACAGTCCCAGCTGTTAGAGCCTCCCCGTCAAACCCATGGACATTTCTTTGGATCCAGATGTTCAGAGGCCTTTAAGGATGGTAAAAGTCTCAGACAGATGTTCAGTGCCAACTCCCCCGTCTCCTGACAACTAGGAGAGACACCTTGAAAACGCTGCCACAGTCATGGCTGCTACTGTAGATCAGCGGTTCTCAACCTTTTTTCTGGATCAACTTGAAAATCTCCGAAGAACGTTTGCGGCCTCCATCATGATCAGCCTTCAGCTGTGAACTAGGTTAACCTTTTTTTTTTTTATGAGTTTAGTTATTTTATTCTAGTGCCAGTACCGTGTGGCCAGTATTTTCTGTCGCAGCTAGGGAGCAGCGGTCTGCCGATTCGGTGGACGGCTACAAGGAAGTGAAGTGCCTGGACACTTGGAGGGAAAGTGTACATAAAATCTAGATGTATATTTCTGTTCTGTGAATACTGTGTGAATAATATATTATATGTTTGCCCAGAGTAAAGATGGACAGTAAGTAAACCACAGAGCTGAATGTGTGTTGTAAAAAAACAAAGAAAAAAAAAACATTTTGTGTGAGTTTACCAGAGCTGTGAATCCTGATCTGTACTCCTTGCGTGCCCGGTGAACCTCCACCCAAACTGGTCGATTTACAAGCTCACGGCGCAGCACGGCACGCCGTTGTGAGTTTGTAGGTCTGCTATTTTGGAAAAAAAGTTTTAACAAAATTCGGGATATAGTATTTTTCAAAAGAAATAGTATTACATATATTGTAACATCAAATATAAAAAAGAAATATACAAATATAATGAAGTACAATATTAAAATGTAAAAATGTTTTAGGATTTTGGAAATATTTCCGGCGCGGGACACAGAACGCGGACATCTACTCAATATGCCCCGCCCCCCCATCGGACGCATCGCGCAACGGGTTCCACTAACCATCAATGTGAGTTTATTGTCCCCTTCCTCCTCACCATTGCATTTCACCAAAGACATTTCACTTTTCTTTTTGTGTTTCTTTTTTTATATTGCTTTTATTACTCCGCTCAGCATTTGAGTCAATCCAAAATTGTGTGAGGAATGAACCATTCCAAAGCTTTGATCGCGAACGCCTTACGCTGAATTCGTGCTAGCCATGTCGTTGCGCTGCGTTCTGAGAACGAGACAAGGTTATCTATGGAGAGGAACGGCTGCAGCGTTCCCCACTGCGTTGGGGGCGTTGGGGGGGGAAAACTTGACTTTGATGTGCTGAGACGGAGTGAACCAATCAGAAGTGTGCTGTGCTCTGATGGTATATTCACTCAACGGCACAGATAAAAAATTACAAATCCTAAAATCTATAATTTAACAAACTGCCAGAAACAAGCATTGTGTGTCTTAGCTTATTTCTATTGGTTTTATATGGGTTTCTATGGCTCATAAACTTGGACATGCATTGCGGACGTTCGCTCGTCATTGTTGGTGTGAATTCAGCGTTACCGATGGTGGTAACATCCCCCTACTGCCACGAGAGTTCCACCGTCTTGTCTCGAGTGTTTCTGTAAGATAGGAGCCGCTCATGTTTTTGACCATTGTATTTGTGGGGTAAGGTGTATCAGCTTGGGAGGGAGGGGGGGTGTTTCAGGTGGGAGGGGTCTTTATTCTGAAGAATATCAACAATAAAAATGTCCTGTGGGAAAAAACCAAGATGGATTTGTTGTGTTTTTGATCAATAATTTTTCATATGCAGAGATAGTTTGTGGTGGATCAGTGAAACCACACAGTACTCCAATCCAACCATGCCAGAGGTACAGTACCTGTGCTGTGTCTGCTGTCTGTCTCTCAAATAACGAACCCTCGTTAAAAAATCATTCAAAAATGTTTCGCCTATCTTTATTATTAATCAAAGCTCCTCGCTGAGAGTGCTATGGATTATTTTCCAAGGCCTCTGTATGTTTGCAAGCAGCGCTCTCTGAAATGCGCACACTGCAAAGGAAGAAAAAAAATCTGTGGTTTTATGATTGGCTGGTCAGCATTTGCTATAGGAACTGACAGACTTCCAGTCTCCTGTCGGATGTTCACACACACACACACACACACACACACACACACACACACACACACACACACCCACCACACAGGTTTTAATTTCCTCACTTATTCCCTACTATTTCCTCTGCTCTGTCTCTCTCTCTCCCTATCTCTCACACTCACACACTATACAGTGATGTTTAAATCGATACAGTAATGTTTGGAACTATACAGTGTTTGGAACTATTGGCTTCCTGTGGCAAGTGTTACTTCCACATTTATCTTGTTCTTGTTGCATATACCTCTGAGCACAAAATCCAAATAAACAGTATATTGGTTTTGGTCTTAATCTTCGCCCCGTAACTAGGGCTGGTTATGGTCTGGGTGATGGTCGATTACCATTCTGCTCATCTATTATCTATTATCCTTTTCTGTCCTGAAAATACTTGTTATACCAAACACAATTGTATCATTTTCTTGGATAATCCACTATGGGCCATTTGGATTTGGGTCCTACCTTAGACATCACTCTCTTCTCTCACTAGCTCTGCCTCCTGTCCATTTCCCAGTCCCCTTCACCTAGAGAACCTCTGTTTCTCTATCCCCCCCACCCCCTCCATCATACCTCGCTGTCACTTTGCCCATAGACAGTAAGGTGACACTCCACTCCAGACCACAGAGTTCCTCATTCAGCCTGGACCATGTTGAATAATGCAGCATCTCTGCAAGGTGATCCAGTGTTTAAGTGAAGGGACAAGCTCACATTAATTGGAGGACAAGACCTCCCTCTGTCTGTTGGATGTGAGGACGGCCCGACCCCTTATGGATTAGAGCCTTAAGAGGGTTTGGAGAACGGCTGCAGAGTGATTGATCGGCTTTCAACACCGAACTGTCAGATCGATAAAGGAATGTTTTATGTGAATGAGAGTGGATGGCGTTCTTTAGATGTGAAGGCCTCCACGATTGTGCTGCTCATCCATCATTAATTTTAATTAGACGTAGCGGTAATGCATTATTCCTAACGTCTGATATAGGTAACTTTTTTACATCAAGGCGGATAATTTATGTCTTTGAAAGACATGTCTTTCAAACATTTTTCTCAATTTCTTTATTTTTTTCCGTCCGCCGAGGGCTATTATAATGTGAAATCATCACACAGATTCAAACTCGTCCTCTCCTCAAATTTGACCTGTGGTTTAAATTGGCGAGTAATTGGAATTGTATCATTGCATTTTGATTACTGTAATGATCCTCCCTGTGCCAGATAAGTACTTTATCTGGTCCAGATCCATCTGGCTTACCAATTCCTGCTCCAACTGCACTGATCAGACTCTCTCTCCACCTCCCAGGTGGAAGTACAGTAAATGTAGCCATGCCACAATGATGTATTATGGTACCAAAGGTAAAAGTGGGCCTACTTTTCACGAATGTTTAACAAATTGTTGCGAATGCAGTGAGCACTTACTATGAGACCTAGCAGATCATGTCTGTCCGTGTGTCCGTCCGTCCGTGTGTCTGTCCCGCTATCCAAATATGGAGTGTGTTGCATCGCTTACTGTATATGTGGACCTTGCCCCTTTTGTGCCCATATATGGAGCTGAGTGATTTGTTTGTTGTGGACCTGGCCCTTTTGTGCCCATATATGGAGCTGAATGATTTGTTTGTTGTGGACCTGGCCCCTTTTGTGCCCATATATGGAGCTATTTACGATCTGCGTTCGCTTCCCGCGTTCGCACGTCTTACTCGTAATATATATATATATATTATATACATACACACGTATGCACCATAATATGTCTCTGTCTGTAATGGCTGTAATGCACGTAACTCGACACACGGGTTCCACACCCCCACAGGGAGTGCAGTACCCTGTGTTGAGTCGGTCGGACCCACGGTTGTCCAGAACTGCCACAAAAGCTCTGGACAAAGCCCCTGTCCATGTTGGGCAGGGGCCCAACATGGACAGGGGCTTAAGTGGATGTTTTGTAATGATAGTTTCATAACTCTAAAAAGTAACAATAAAAGAAATGTTTCACATAATTGTAGAATTGGAAAATACTGTAACTGTCAGTTTTCAGTAGAGCAGTGCATTGCAGCCTCTCAAGGGTACATTAATAACTGTTTTATATTCCTGAACTAGCGGTAGGATCAGTGCAAATGTTTCACTGATGACACTATACATTTCTGGAATACCTCTTTTGTTTGAATAGTTCATAGAGTTAGGAAAATAACAGCTAAGAAAAGCACATTTTGTAGCACAAGAAAAGGGGTTCAGTCAGTGTCAACATTAACCAAGAGATAGCCGGAAATAAAAGTGCAAACCTTTTGATTTCCAATGTTGGCTAAGTTTATAATTACTTATTGTTAATAAGTTACTTATTACTCCTTTATAATTATATATATATTATATAATTATATATATTACTGTTTTGCACGTACACATTGTGATAATTTCACAAGAATACATGTACAGTACATAAACATTAACAGATCTACAAGTTAAAAGCATTGATAGCTTGAAGATCTGTAATTTATTTCACATGCAACACCTACTTTGGAGTATGTTTCAATTATAATATGTATACATTATAGACTTAATATACTGTAGTCTCTACTAGTCTGTCTCAGTCAAAAATCATATGCATCGTAAC
This sequence comes from Protomyctophum bolini, assembly GCF_963924005.1. Lineage (NCBI taxonomy): Eukaryota > Metazoa > Chordata > Actinopteri > Myctophiformes > Myctophidae > Protomyctophum > Protomyctophum bolini. The sequence continues at coordinate 35,596,592 of NC_137868.1, read as the reverse complement.
TTATATCAAAGTCACTTTAATAACTAACTATTATTTTTACAAATGTAATACGTTACAATACTACTGTAACAAGGGAAACGTATTAGACTAATATATTAAAGTGAATAGTTACTGCCCAACACTGCTGATTTCCAAGCAGCCACTGGCACATGTATTAATAACTGTTTTATATTCAACACCTGTTTTGTATTCATAAACCAAGCAGGAGGACTGGGGTGTGTTTGAATCAAAGTAGTTTGTCATAGAAGACGGTATAGAGTTCTAGGGCTGTATTTTGCGTGTCTTAAGTACCAGGTTTTATTACCTAACTTGAGTAAACTAAAGACCTGGAGGCGTGATCAATGCCATTTGGCTATTCTGAGTGGCCAAAGAGCATTGATCACGCCTCCAGGTCTTTAGTTTACTCAAGTTAGGTAATAAGACCTGGTACTTAAGACACGCAAAATACAGCCCCTAGAGTACATTTCCTTATCTGACTGAATGCTTCACATAGTTATGAAAAGAATTGCTACAAAAAAGAAAACTGCATTTTGTAGTTATACCTAAAGTAAAGCGCATGAGAGTGCCGAACCTCTCTGACCGTCTCCTACACTCCCCTTCTGGCAGTTTCATTACAGGCCATCTTTAAAAGAACAAACATACTGTAGTGTACAGGTAATAACGCTCCCAGTCCCAGATCCCCTGAAATATAGATGGTCTACCTCCTCCAGTTTGCCCTTTGGTATTCAAATCACCTCAAGGCAATCTACAATCAATTGCAAGGCCAAGGATATGAAAGCGATCTTATGTGGGCAGATCTCTCCGTAATATACATCTTGTAAAATAATAATGATGTGCAGTACCAGAGCAATGAATTGAAAACATACCGTATACTTTTTTAAAACCATAATCTGATGTTATTATATCCAAGAATGAGTGGGTCTGCCAAGGGTTCCCACCGACATACCTGTGCCGATTTGCTCAGACACATATGATGTAAATTATCCATTAATTGTCGCCGCATTTAATGTTTGTGTTCAGACAACAGAAACATTAAACACTATATGGCTGTTTATAGGAGGGGACATCATGTGGCAGCCACGTCAGGGGTGAGAGAGAGAGAGAGATAATTAATTTTGAAAGGTGAAAGTGTCTAACTTCAAGCTAAAAACACAAGACGAAAAAACAAACAATTGTACAACAACTTATTTTAATTAATAATAATGTATTATGTGGCTTTGTGTGTGCTTCCCATGACTTCATCATCTTACAGATTAGATCAGATTAAGGTAAACGGTTTAAGTCATGAATTATTCTTTAACACAGACCACTTTATGATATTATAGTGATGACATGAGCATCTCCATATCATTTATGTGTATAGTGTAAAAGCGGCACAGACAGACAGATTTCCACTTCTGGAGAAAAAAAGCGATACACATGGCAAGTTTGAAGTCGAACGGTTGGACCATCTTTGACCTATGCAGGGACCACATAGACCGGCAGACAGAGAGTCTGTGCATTTATACATAGATAGATAGGCTGTTGTTAAGTTATAAGCGTTTGCCACCAAAGCCATGCTAACTTTATGGCCAAAAGGCCCGGCAACAGTAGCTGCTGGAATGAGCATCAAACACTTTGCAGCACATTGTCTGTTCATAAGAGCTCAAGGGTTTGTTTGTGTTTTTGTTTTTTGAGCCAAATACTTCAACGACATGAATCGAGATGTGGAGAACAAGAGGCGATGGTTGCCAGGGTAACGTCATCAGGGAAGTTTGGGTTGAGCAGATGAAAGCTTTTGAGGGTGACCTTCAGAGACGCTCACACAGGGACACACAACCACACAACTACACACAACTGCAGTGCACACAACCACACATCACTGCAGTTAATGCCTTCACACAGGGAAACACAACAGCACTGCAGTTAATGAGCATGAACCAAGGCGGGAGGTTTTACTGTAACCAGAAGCAGCTCCTCTCTACATACAATACTGAACAATAATGCACACATGCGGTGATTGCGGTCACAATCGATTTTACCTGAAAAAGAAAAGCCTCTGTCTGTCTGTCTGTCATGTCGTTGAAAACCATGAAAAACGACAAGCATGAATTTCATAATTTTTTTATGGTCTAAAACCATGAAAAACAAGAAAAGTATATGTCATCGAAAAGCATGTTATTATTAAAAAATATATATCATCAAAAACCATGCTAAATTACTATTTCAATCATCTAAAAAGGGGCATGGCCTTATAGGTTCAATAGCGCCACGCCAACCACCTCTACAAAAGTTTGTACTTGAAGCCCCAAAACACGGTTTCACCTACCTGTGTTTATTGGTACACACCTGTACTGTCCCCACTTACATAGACGTCTCTTGGTGCCATGATCTAAACCAAACGGGAAGTCAGCCATTTTTTTTTTATTGTGGCGTTTTGACACAATTTGTAATTTTCACCTGTCACACTTTAACAAACTCCTCCTAGCAGGATGGTCAGTTCCAAATCAAACTCGCTCTGCATACACCAAACACCTTAATGATTTAATGACTTGGACTTGGTTCAGAGTCCTTGTCCTTCATTGGTGTAACGTAGCCCCGCCCCCACTTCTGATAGGTCAATATTTGTTAGTTCCTATTTTTTCCTATTTTCAATAGGAAACAAATACAATTAAACAGTTTACACATTTAAAGTAAACAATACAATGTAAACACAAATACATTACAAGATAATAGACATTTCAGAATGAACAAGTACGCATACAGATAGATCTTAGTATTCCTTACAAGTCTTTTAAATCGATCAAATGAAATCAACGTGATGACGGGTGTAGGAACGGGTTTTAGTTGACTTCTCTTATTATTATTTTTCTTTTTCTCTTCACAGCAAATTAAGAGAAAATCTACCAGAGGAATTGTAAGGGATGTCTTCTGGATAGTATCTTCCCTCATTAAGCTTCATAACAATCGATTTCAACAAAGTTATTAATGCACAAAGCTGCCATTGATTGTCTCTCTGTTTTCTCTTCGGCTACAGGAACATTATATGCTCAAACAGAACTATCATTCCACTGGTGGAAGTAATAGCATTGATTTATGAAAAAACGTCTTTCTTGTACCTGTGGTGTGCAGGCTCCGTCCACTATCTACCAAAGTTTCTTTAGCCCAGCACCCAGCCTGTCCGCTCTGCCAACCAGCAACCATATGCTATCAGACTATAATTATTCATCATTAACCACATAAGCTCCATTTTAAACGTTGGCTAAAATAGCTGAACTACATGCTCACTATGCGTTGTTGTAATCTGAAGATTCACCTCTTCAGAGTTCAGACTCCACCTTAGCCCGTAGCACTTAGCCAAGACGACCTTGCAGGCTTATATGAAAAGGCTAGAATGAAATTGATATACCATGTTATGTAGACAGATGCCATGGTCATTGTTGATTTCTATGCATGTGTATATTTACTTGTGTTGACCTTGCCTATTGTAATTCATTCATTATTTGATTAATTAATCATCTACATTTGCAAAGTAAGAAGAAGTAACTAAAGCTGTCAATGTATAGTAGCCTAGTCTGTAGTGTAGCCGCTGAGATGCAGAGAAGTGGAGCATGTGTAATTCAAAGTCCACTGAGAACTCTGTGTTCAGTTCAAATGGATGCCTTCAAATGGATGTTTGACTGGCTGTTCACATGAAGTCACCCTTGCATTTTCTTTTTCTCTTTTGCTTTAATGGGAGCTTGTATCCATTTTCAGAGCATTTCATGCAACCACAGTGACTGATGTTGCATTGATTTCTTTTGTATAGGCATATGAAACCGCCCCATCTTCCTCCATTTACACTACAAGCCTATTCTATTCAATTCTTTATTCTTCTTCCCTCAATGCTCTCCTCTTTGTCTTTTTCTGTAGTGTTCCACCCATCTCTCTCTCACAAACATGCACGCACACAGGGTTCGATTTGTACAAAGAAAAAACGAATGGGGTTAGTGTTAGTGCGACAAATACAATAGCAGAAAGTAGAAACACAGCCAGTATAGTGGAGTAGTGCCATGTCTATTCGAATGTGCTACAAATAACAAACACGGCTACTGCCACATGGCAGTGGCCGTGTTTGTTATTTCAATAATTCTGTCTGTGCAGTCAGTCAGTGCTTTCATCACACATTATGGACAAAATAAGAGCATTATAATTAACATTATAATGTCTTTATTTTTATTTTGATCTTAGACACATCGTGGACAACAAGGACACATTGCTGACCCCTCAACTCTGCACAGACCCCCCCCTCACTCCTCGTCCTTTTACCCCGGCTTAATGTTGTAGAAACAGACACGGTCATAAACGATGGCGCTCCGCTAACCTCCAGCAGCGCACCAGCAGTCCTCAGCCCCTAGCCCGTCGCCTCATCTCTCTTCCACACCAGACACCCCGGAGTGCAGGGCTCCACAACCCCCTGTCCCCTCTCCTTAGTGTCCCCGCAGTCCCTCCATAACCCCACTGTCCCCTCTCCTCAGTGTCCCCGGAGCCCTGCGATCCATGCAGCCCTGTAGCTCTCTAACCTATCTTCCCCCTGCCAGAGGTGAGTAATGCCTGGCCGGGCGGGGACAGCACCCGCATGCTCAATGAGAAACTCTGCGTCCGTCTCTGTTCTTTCTTCTCCTGAGTCTTGGCCGGTGTGTTACGTTCGCCTCCTCGCCTCACCTCGCCTCGCACTCTTTCACACTTTGGCACAGTTTAAAAATCCAGAGACACTTTCTGCCTCCTGCGTTCTGTTCAAAGAAAGCAGTGGTGGAACAGCAGTAGCCTACTCCGCTACAAGTAAAAGTCCTATATTAACAATGTTACTCGTGTTAAAGTAGGTACCAATTGTATTGGCATTCAATATATTATAATTAGGCCTATTGTCAATTAGCTGAAGTATGATTATGAAATAGAAACATAACATACATTAACCACTTACGATTAATGTATGTTTTGTATTCATAATCTTAATGTGCAAAAAACAATTAAGTAATATTATTCAAACATGGACATACTCAAGTAAAGTAAAAGTACCTCAGAAGTGTAGTCAAGTACAGTACTTGAGCAAATATACCTAATGACTTCCCACCACTGCCGCTCATTCACACTTTAACAGAGTTTTAAATCCATGCAGTGCCACTTTCATCATCTGTGCTGTAAGAGCATGAGGCCATGTGCCATATGCACTTGTGTGCTTCTGTTGTCTCTCTCTCTCTCCCTTTCTCTCTGCTCAATAATGATCAAATGCAACACTTAGAATTCTGTTATGAATCCTCTAATTAAAGTACCAGAGGCTACTCTAATTAAAGTACCAGAGGCTACTGCTTTTTTCCACATGGTTTTATGCTGAGTAAGGCTCTGTCAAAACACATTCGTATACTGTATGCTGCCCGTGCTTATTCAAATCAAAAAGTACCTTAAGGACATCTCTGTGAATGCTTCCGTTTTCCCTGTATGTCCCAGTGACTATCGGACATTTCCCAAAGCATCCCATAGTTTTTAGACTTTTCAATTAGTTCTTACCGTCAGTGAATTGCTCCTTACACTCCCAGAAGTACATGTTAGCAGTGAGAAGGCTTTTATCACGTCTGCTCTCATTAACAGAACTTTGCCCATTAGACCGGTGAAAACATGTCTAATGACTATGCTATAAATGAAGTCTGTTCCTTGCACAGGACTAAATGAGCTGACTTCACTGGGCCCGCAAGATGACAGTTATCTCACAAGAGACATTCATTTCATCATGGCGCTTAATGAAAATCCATTTGCAGAGAAGCTCGTTTGAGATTGATAATCCAACACTATGAACGTCATATTGGATTCTTCTTTTTGGTCAAAGCTGGGTTTACATTACACTTTGCTCACTGTCACTCACAGCACATTTGAAGACACGGCTACACAGCGAGTGCTGCTGCGGATGGACAACATAAGTAACATATAAGGCCCATGCAAGTGTGTCACACACGCAACTCTCCTCCCTCCAGACCAGCTATAGAGTTCAACAGCCTGCCAGTGGACAAGCAAGCTGTCTTCAACTGATGGAATATGAAGTGAAAACGTTTCTTAGAAAGACATATTATAGTAGGCCTATATTTGTGTCATTGATTTGATTTTAATCACATGACTCTCATCTATGGAGACATGACATGCACGTCAGGTCCCAGTAGACTCCATAAGAAAATTGACAAAACTGTATTGATTTTCAGATTATCAATAACTGCTGAATTGATTCTTGATACCCATTCCTACATATAGAGGGTATGCGCATGCTTAAAGTGAATGGCCCATCGAGTGGCAAAGTGAGTTTAACATTGTTTAATGTCGTTTAATGCAATCAGAATTCTGTTGGGATGTATGGGCTGTCAAGGCCAGAAAGTAGCTTTTTGCCACTCAATAGGCATTCCTGCATATCTTCCGGGTTTGGTGATGATGTCACGTGCATACCCTCTATAGCTGTGCGTGCGTGCGTGCGTGCGTGCGTGCGTGCGTGTGTGTGTGCGTGTTCTTTTGCGGTTGTGTTGTAGACATTCTTCTTGGGTTTTTCTTCTGTTTGCTGCTGCTAGTGGCCTGTGTAAATCCTTCTGTTCTGAGTAGCCTGAAACAAATGATCTGCACTGCAAATTCATGTGAATCCCAGTAGAACTGGTTGACAGGCAAACCGTTCTCTTCAAGGGAGTGGTGATGTCCACATGGTCGAGTGAGGACAGTGATGTCCACATGGTCCAGGTCATACAGTTTGTCTGGAGCACAGGGACATTTCAGTGTCCAAACAACAATGACCTTCAGGCATCATCCTGTCACACTACATTACCACCACCAACACATTAACAACTATGTTACCCAAGGCTCTCTCTCTCTCTCTTCATCCTTCATTGTTCTCCTTCACCTCTGTCTCTCTATAGCTCTCCCTTCTTCATTGCCTTATCCTTCTGTCTTCCTGTCCTCTGTAAAGCCTTATACTTCGCTGTGCGGCATGTTGAAAACAGCAGATCTACAAGTGGCAGAAGGTGACAGAGGTTGCATTCACAGTCACACCTGTAGTTCGGTAGACTCTGCGCACCTGCAGCAGATTGTGTCAATTAAATGAAGGACAGCTGCTGTGTATATAAGGAAGCTAATGTGCTTGTGTTCTCTGTTGCAGTGAGAGGCTGGGTCCAGACAGAGCCACACAATACATTCCTGCCTGCTAGAATTGGATGTTTAATGTCACACGGTGACTGTTTAGTTGAGGTTATAGGATTCACATTGTCCACCCCACTCACAGACACCATGATCCCGCCCCCTGCCACACCTTGTTTTTAGATGAAATAGAATTAGTTTGATGCACACCAGAATTCGAATGAGCCTGAATTAACACCTGCGCAAACGAAGCGCACTTTCCGACAATACGCACCAGAATGTTTTGTTTTTTGTTTTTTTATCCCACGATATCCCACACGTTATTCCGACCAGTTCCTTTCCCCTCCATCAGGCGCCCCGGATTACTGCATGTTTTTGTGAGGGTACCTACCCTAGGGGACACGGGGAGAACATGCAAACTTCACACAGAAAGGCCCTTTCGCCAACCCCACTTCGGGTATGGGCACTGATAGCGGAAGGAACACGCACCCCAGCGCCCACAGCGTCCCCATGGGAATTGAACCCAGGACCTTCTAGCTGTGAGGTGACAGCACTACCGACTGTGCCACCGTGCCCCTTCACCAGGATGTGAAGGGGCACCCGGCACCAGGATGTTTTAATCGCATTAAAACATTCTGGTGTGAATGTGGCCAGAGCAACCCTGCTTGGAGGTGACATGCTTTTCATGTTGTCATGTCAGTCAAACTGTTCCTTAACTGGTGGCCATCTCTGATTCTCACTGCAGCTCCACCCGGCCAGGTTCACACAAGCGCAGGCGTGCATGCATGCCATGCACATACCGGTAGCTCACGGAAATACACTACATCATACTGTATCTGTCTGCTGTGTCTACATCAGTCACAGTTTAAAAGCTGTGTGGCAACAGTTGAAAAAGAAAGTTCCTATTCTTGAACAAACGCCCGGCTGTGCTGTGCTCTGCCGCACTTCCTGTTTGGGACAAATAATGCCTCAGCGCTTTCCCAGCGTGGGCACAACAACCAACCGTGTCCTCCGATTCCAGCCCCGTGCGATGGCATTGTTGTCATCTGATTCCAGCCCCGTGCGATGGCATTGTTGTCATCTGATTCCAGCCCCGTGCGATGGCATTGTTGTCAGTTGATTCCAGCCCCGTGCGATGGCATTGTTGTCATCTGAAGGCTCAGTTGGCTGATGAGCGGTGGCACTCTCTAGCTCCGTGTTTGATGTTAATCTGCTACAACGAGGAGAGCGGTGAACTCTGCTCCGTCGTGTATTGAGCCTGACGTGTCTCTGAAAGTGGTAGCAACGGATGGTAATTGGTCACGGATGGAACCAAAAACGCAGGCATGCATTATGTTATGCAGAGAGAGAGAGAGAGAGAGAGAGAGAGAGAGAGAGAGAGAGAGAGAGAGAGAGAGATGGGGGGGAGGGAGGGAGGGAGGGAGGACTGTAGGAAGTGACTGTTATCCTAATCATTCTTTGCTGATGGATGCTGAAGTTCTTCTGTTCGTAGTTATTCTTAGATAAGACAGTGTGTAGATCAGGCTGAGTAAGGGCATATTTTGGACCCGGTACAGTTAGTTGTGTGTAACTTGTTTCCTCATTCATTCAGACTTAAATGTAAAAAAAACTGCAGTTTCTTTCCTCACTGAAACATTTCCCCCCTGATTCTGTGGGGCTTTAGTCCAGTGATATGAGTGTGGTCCAGGGGGTCCCCATGACAGTTAGGTGACACGTAACCGCAGGGACCACAGGCGCTTTGTTAAGCCTGGACAAATGCCTCAGGAAAAGTGGCATAGGTTGCGCTAACCAATAAGTGCAAAGTGCAGGGCGTTGCTCCATATTTGGTGAGCATATTCAGTTTTCTCTGCTGTGTTCTACAGGGGAGGGGAGGCGGCCTGGCGGGCACATATTGGTGAACCAATAGGGAGCCATTTCCAGCCTTAGTTTGATCTGTGCCTCTATGCCAAGAAAACGGAGCGCTCTTTCTTGGCATTTCTTTATCGGTGTCCCACTGATAATTTATACTGTATCCTGCAGTGGTTAGGGTCATTGAGGGGCCAGCAAAAAGATTCATAGTTAAGAACCAAATGGACCAATATCGGTCTGTAACTCAGAGTGTATGAATGGTAACAAATGGACTATGGACCCATAGGTCCATTTGGTTCCATTTGCACACTCAGAGTTATGGGGGTCTTAATGCATGCCAAAATGGGGGTCCTTGAAATGAAAAAGTTGTGAGAACCACTGGTCTAATGGGTGTAGACCAGTGGTCTCTCGGGTGTAATGAGAGAGGCGGTGGGAATTGCCACGATAGTCTATCACTGATCCTTATCTCTGTGGCATTTGCGAGCTGTGCCAGGCAGCATCGAGCGGGGCTTGGCTCAGCCACTGATGAAATGCACACAGACAAATGAGCACGCTTCACTACACTAACACAGACCTTCTCCTGTCACATAACAGTGGCTAAGTCTCCCAATAATACTTCACTCTCTCTGCCTCTGTGCCTCTCTCTCTACCTCTCTGTGTCTCCCTCTCTGTCGTTCTCATTCTGTCGCTCTTGTCTCTCTCGCCCATCCTCTCTCTTTGCCTCTCTGTGGGGGATCAGGGTTCATCACCAGTGGTTTGATGGGATAAAAGTGTGAGAGAGGCTCAGCCGTCCAGACCAGCTGGTTTGGCTGTGCTGATTAGAGAAAAACCATCAGCAGGCAGAAACCATCATGACACACACTGGCTTGGGCCGCTTCCTTACTTGAATTCCTTCACAGGTTTTACCAATGATGCTAATTAAGGTTGTGTTCCTGGTCAAACAGAGTCAGTGTGCTGATATTGTGCTGCACAATATATGAACTTAATGGAACAGACCTTTAATATAATTGGTTAGACCTGTGAAGGAAGCAAGGAAAAGGCCCAATTTCTTTCCAATACTGCTGTGCAAAGAGTCTTTTGCCAAGTATTTTGGGGCCCACTTGCTATAACCTCACAACGAAGCAGACGAGAGATGAGAAGTAATGTTTGAAGAAGTTCATCTATGCATGCGAGAGCAGAGCAGATGAGGACAAGGCTGTGAGAACAATGACGTCTCATCGCTCTGAAGTTACGCTCCATTAAGACGTTGAACCACAGGGTTCCTCCTCGCAGCTCCTCAGAACAAATGTTAACTCCAACAGAATGGGCCATTAACAACAATCTATTTGACAGTGGTACTTGGATGTTGAAAGAAACCACTCTTGTCATTTCTCTCAGGTGCTAATGACCCTTATTATTGTCGGCATTGCTGCTCACTCTTATCTTTCGGCGCGACGACCACAGATCCCGTCATCGGTGTGTTTAGTCAGAGAGGGCCTCTTCGCAGGATCAAGTAAGGAGTATTGTTTTCATTTTTAGCAGTCACTTAGGCAGAAGGCAGTAGCCTCGGAAACCCAGACTTTTTTTTTATCCCTGGGAATTAAAATGTCTGTTTTTATTCCCAGGGAGAAGAAAAAAAAGTATGTGGCCGAGTCTACTTCAATTCGGCATACAGTAGCGCAAACGTCGCTCACTCTCTGCTGATTTCTGATCGTCTGCACCTTTGTTAAATTGACGCACACACACACACACACACACACACACACACACACACACACACACACACACACACTCCTCTTTCTCTCTGTCGCTCTAATTAATTTGTCTCATGTTGTGCAGCTGCGTCTAGTTTCGCCCAGCGGATCCTGCCGGGAGCTGCCTATGCCATAGAAAGCATCGGTGGGTTCCAGTTTACTTAGGCAGTGATGTCAATCTGCAAAGTAAAGTAATAACCATAAAGTTTTCAAATAATTGTAGTGGAGTAAAGTACAATATTTGTCTCTGAGATGTAGTGGAAATTTGTAATACTTAAAGATGGAGTGCCGCAATTTTTGTATTTTTGTTTATGAGGTGACAGTAGACTTGGTGTGGTTATGTGCAATGATGTCTTACCTTTGTATTTAGGGTTTCTTCCTGGAGGCTGAAACCTTGACAGTCAAATGTGCCAATGAAAAATAATGTGATATAGTGTCATCACAATATCACCCCCTCCCTAACCCCTCCCCTGTTATCATACAACAACTGCTGTGGGTGTGGCTTCAGTTCAGGCGGATCACCGCCTTCATGTCCACATGAAAACAACATTTTAACAAATACTGCACACTTTTTTGAAAAACGTCTTCCTCTTTATATAATAAATAATAATAATACCTGATGATCTTGTTTTAGGTTAGAAATAAATCACGGCACTTCATCTTTAAGTAAGGTAAATGCACCTCAAAATTGTACTTACAGTACTTGATTAAAGGTCTGTAACTCTTTTCCACCAGTATTTAAAATGAATAGGATACAGTTACTGTAGATGTGTTGCCAACATGTCGTCCACTCCTGTCAGCCAGCTAGCCTACGGATAAGGAGACGGTGACACCGGTTTGTCAAACTCTTTGTCTTGCATCAAGCTGTGTGTTATTTTCCTTTCAAATAGCTCTGTGCGGAATGCATGGCTCGTCTCCAAACGATGTTCCCTTCACCGTGCTACTGTGAGCGCTCCAACACATGCATAATTAGCTCCCTTGCTGTGCAATTGTATTCAAATTGTGAAATTATATAGCACCTTTCCACTTTCCACACTACTTCACCCGTACACACACACACACACACACACACACACACACACACACACACACACACACACACACACACACACACACACACACACACACACATCAGCCTCTGGCTTCTCTCTCTCTCTCTCTCTAGCACACAGTAGGCTACTTCCACAACACCTCCTCCTAATCTCTCTCACACTGCACACACACACACACACACACACACACACACACACACACACACACACACACACACACACACACACACACACACACACACACACTCACACACTGACGGCAGAGGAAACCATGCAAGGCACCAACCTGCTCATCAGACCCCTACAACGGCGTGGCCAGACAATGAGGCCTACAGTGCATGCTATGATCAGGGGCCAGGTTTATGAACACATTGAGTTCGGGGAGGGGGGGGGGGGGGGGGGTACATCTGTGACAGCTCAATGGCTAAAAAGATACATAAGACAAGTACTTATTTTTCTAGAGACTACAGATATATGATTTGTTTACTCATTTCGGAGCACACCAAACAGCATCAGCATGTGAGTCATGTCAATGTAAATCATATAATGTTGCAATAGGCCTACTGTTCATTACAAAGCATGAATGAAATTAAACATATGATAACTGCCCTCCCTAAAGATCGCCTATGCACCTGGCTACCATCAGACTGTTGAACAAGGCACGCCCATTGCCTGTCTTGGAGTTTTGCTTTGACACTTATACTCTGCACCTTAAGTCATGTTAAGTAAATGCACATTGAAATTGTACTTACAGTACTCTAGTCAAAACGCACTGATACTCTTCTTGCACCAAATGTCTATATAAAGTACCAGCTGCTCATGCACCTTATTTCTAATACCTCATGTACATAATGTTCGGATGAATATGCTAAATATGTAGATATCTTTATGCCTTTATTTGATCCCCCCCTTATTTTTTCTTCATCTTACTTGAAACAAAGTTCTACAATGGAACTTGCCCGGAAACAAATGTCACCACGGCACTGTTTTCAAAATTAACACTGTGGATGATGCACCTGGTCCTGAGGCACCATGATGTTTCCTTACCTGACCTCCTTTCCTTGTTTCAAATCTTTTTCTTTTTTTTATCGCAGGTCCTGGCTTGTGGAGGTCTCAGTGGGTTTTTTTTTTATCATTCACAGGGATTTGGGTGGGTCCATTTTGTGTTCACAGATCCTGGCTGGCTTGCAGGGATTTGGGTGGGTCTTTTTCAGCGTTGGCTGGCCTGTGGGGGTTTGGGTGAAGGTTAGAGATTATTTGACACCTCAGTCAGCTCAGTTCCACCGGGAGAGGAAAAGCAATTCCATGCATGGACCACAGTGAATCCGTCTCTGTCAGTTCCGCTCCTTGATGCCATCAAAACACACACGCACGCACACACACACACACGCACGCACGCACACACAAAACACACACACACACACACGCACACACACACACACACACACACACACACACACACACACACACACACACACACACACACACACACCAAGGCTACTGTTGTGTGGTATCAGTGCGATGGAGGAATGGAGGTGACATGCCTGACATGTCCTATTTTTTGGGCCATGTAATTATAGGCAGACATTTTTGGAAATCTCCCAAAATCGCAAAAATAGCAGACCTATACAAGCTGATCAGCTATGTTTGCTCTTCTTGCCAGGCAGGAACCATTGTATGAGGAAGTATAACAATGATTCTCAACCTTGCATTAGACCACAGACCCCAATTTGATACCATTCTTATCTCTGGGAGCCTAATATGATACACAGACAATCCTCTATTAATTTGTGACCAATTGTGACTGTATGGGGCTATGTCACTAGATTTTTTTCCTAAACCTCCAGTGACCCACCAGTTTTGGAGATATGGCTTATAGAGTAATGTCTTGCAGAAAACAGTGAGTTGAGAAAACAGGCTTGAAAGGTTCACTTCTGTGGACTCTAACATTACACCTAGCTACATGTTTGGCATTTATTTCATATTTACATGTCAATGTCAGCTCAGACATGCTCTAGTAGTATGTGAATTCCGCAATTCCGCAATTTGACAAAAACGATTGGCTATAGCACATTTCCGCAATTCCGCAATTTGACAAAAACGATTGGTTATAGCACATTTCCGCAATTTCCATTTCCACAATTTCCGCAATTTCCGCAATTACGCAATTTGACAAAAACGATGGGTTATAGCCCATGTTTTTTGAAAATTTTGAAAAAAAATGTTATCCTCGTTTCTCATCATTTTGGACCATGGGCTATAGCCCATATCGTACGGCATACTATAGCGCGCCGTTTTTCATCATTTTTGAGGATTTGAAAAAAATGACGAAATTACAAAAACGATGGGTTATAGCCCATGTTTTTTGAAATTTTGAAAAAGAAAGTTAGCCTCGTTTCTCATCATTTTGGACCGTGGGCTATAGCCCATATCGTACGGCATACTATAGCGCGCCGTTTTTCATCATTTTTGAGGATTTGAAAAAAATGACGAAATTACAAAAACGATGGGTTATAGCCCATGTTTTTAGAAATTTTGAAAAAAAAGTTAGCCTCGTTTCTCATCATTTTGGACCGTGGGCTATAGCCCATATCGTACGGCATACTATAGCGCGCCGTTTTTCATCATTTTTGAAGATTTGAAAAAAATGACGAAATGACAAAAACGATGGGTTATAGCCCATGTTTTTTGAAATTTTGAAAAAAAAAGTTATCCTCGTTTCTCATCATTTTGGACCATGGGCTATAGCCCATATCGTACGGCATACTATAGCGCGCTGTTTTTCATCATTTTTGAGGATTTGAAAAAAATGAAAAAATGATTACCATTACCATTTCCGCAATTTACAATGTATAAAGTCTCCAAACCAACTTTGATGAGTCAGTGTTGTGTTGCTCTTAAAACATCACTTCATCACTAATCATTGCAGAAGAAATATACTTGTGAGAAATTTCTTAAACAAAAATAAGAGTAAGACGTTCTCATACTTTGTTCTGGGTCTAGTGAACAGAAATCATAAGTAATAAATAGACTCTGTAAACTCCTCCTTTTATAATTATTATAGGAATGTCAGATTCCATTTTCAAGTGTTGTATTGTAACTTTAACCATGTGATTTTCATAAGACACAAATGTAAATAAAACATACATACGGTAATGTGTTACTGGTATGTTCATAACAATCACAATGCTTTGCAGGGTGTTAACTATTTATGACAGAATACACAGTGACATTAAAGGAAGCAAGGTGCACTGAAGCACATGTATTTTTATTTGGTTATCCTTCTAATGTATTACACAAAAATAAATGAGGAAGCCGCAACCAGGACGGGTTGAGGATCAGAGCTGCACTAAAATACAGCTTCATAAAAACAAAACTAATAGAACAAGTTAACAACAGGGGACAATGAGTGAGAAAGAAGGGAACTCATGTCTTTACAATACTTTACTTCAACCATGACAATCCTTTTTCATCCTGAGCTTCAACAGTGGTCGATATTATCATATCTAGCTATTTACATTCAATGTACACAGGTGCATGCCCAAGCCCACGTATTGACAGAGCAGAGATAGGGCACCCAACTGATTCATGTCCACTTATGTACACTTTCAACAAAAAATAGACTTTTACATTTCCGTTCCACTTTATACAGACGACAAGCGATTAAAAGCACATGCATCAGACTGAAAGCCACTCACTCCACCTCCGCCACATGAGCCACCTCCACCGCCTCCACATGAGCCACCTCCACCTCCATGGTCTGAATGACCTCGTGGTCTCCTCCGTCTTGTCTCCGGTAGGCACCATGGCCTGCTGGGCCAGGACATAGTTCACCACCTGCATGATGCTCTGGTCTGATAGTGTGGCGACGCCATCGCCTGCCTCCGCCGCCTGGACAGCTTCCACAGCCTCCACCGTCTCCTCCGTGATCAGCACAGTCTCGATCTCTTCGGAAGGTGGCGGCAGCGCGGGTCGTAGCTCGGGCGGCAAGTCGGCACACCTTTTTATTTTATTTTCATGAACCACATTGTTTTGGTAAAGGTTTGTTTTAATTTGATAGTTCCTCAAATCCTTTTGAGATGATTGTATATACACTTGTATAGTTGCCTTTTTGAAGGTTTCCCCAAAATAAATACTTGATTTTCAATACGAATAAAAACGATGTGAATATTGCCAGTTACTTATATTGGCACAAATACTTGTAATAATGGATATGATTAACAATGTATGTACCCTTTACTAGTCGATGTTCAAAGAGTTTTAGTTCCACGTAGCCTACATTGTTAAAAAGCAGAATGTATCTGCAGTTTCTTATTTCTTTTTTTGTACAATATATTGTAAATATATGTTGCAATTGTACCTAGGCTATTTTTGATATAAATCAAAAATAAATATCCATACTTACAGTATTGCATGTTAACACTATTTGCCATCAGTTATTTTATACAGAAAAGTGAGCAAAGATTTTCTCCATGCTTGTTATTGTATTGTCTAATACAGTACATTGATTTGAAACAAAACAAAAAATTACTTTCACCTAGAAACTCCATTCACACTTTTTATTATTCAGCTTACTGTGGAGACACATGCTGGAACGTTTTACTTTGAAATGTTTTGTAGTTTCTGAGTTATTTAACTTAAACGCCCAATGCATTCTCTATGGCAACAAAAACAACAACACTGCAATGCATGCCGGGTAAAGCCTCGGCCCCGGGCTAGGGAGGCTAGCCTGAACTAAAGGTACCGTACATATTATTATTATTAATAATAACAATAATAATAATAATAATAAATATAGCCACAAGAAGAAGAAGTAGAAGAATAATCCACTTAATTATATTCAATAATAGTTAAAAATATATATATTTATACATAATAATGCACATCCTCGTCTGAGAGAGAGAGAGAGAGAGAGAGAGAGAGAGAGAGAGAGAGAGAGAGAGAGGCGGGCGGGGGAGGCAAGCAGCGTGAGGAGGGGCTGTAAATCGCTGTAAATTCACGAGGCATTAAAAAGTAACTGAGCGCGATCGTTTGACGCGAGGACAGCGGGGGGAAGTCCAAGTCAGCCCGGGCGTGCTGCGCTGTGAAGGCGACAGCGGGAGGCGGTAGCTAGCGGGGAAATGTTAGCTGGGTAGTACGGACATTTATACAATATTTAGCTCACTCTTACATCAAGGATGTTTTTCCAAGTTTGTATGTGTTTTACAAAGAGCAGGGCCTTTAGTTATTCTTTTTTCATTTTGCATCTTTGCAAGGTTGTACCTTTGTAGGCCTACCTGTCTCTATATGTATAAGCAAAGTTGTAGCAGCGGTTAAGACACAGGGTTCGCAAACAGAAGGTTCTAGGTTCAAGCCCAGCAAGGGGCTTTTTACAACTGTTATCTTAGTCTTACCCAATATTTCACTCCTAATGAAGAGTGTGATTTGTTGTTTCAGTTTTTATATTGACTCATTTTTGAACCTACAACATTCGGTTTATACATCCTTGTCAGGGTCCGGCCCATTCCTCTCTGTTATGTCATATGACGAGCATTTAACTTTTAATATCACAATTATTGTAGCTAATCTTTAACTGAATCTGGAAGTATTCCTTTATTAAATGATTCTTCATAGTCTGGAATTGTAACTGATCAAATTTCTTTTGTGAGTTTCGCCTTTATTTTATATGGAGGGACAGTCAGTGGTGTAAACTTTATTTATATAGCACATTTCATACATAAAATGCAACTCTGTCACATTCTGTCTCTCCCTCAGTCTCCACACTGGCCTCCCATATCCCATTCCAGCACACCCAGTTCCATTTACACACCTGTCAACTACCTAATCAGCCCAGCAGTGAACACTTCTCCAATCAACCTGCTCACTATAAAACTGGACTCAGTACAAACACTCATTGTCAGTTCATAACCTGTGTCACAGATGTCCTGCCTGTTCATGTGTTGACTTTGATGTCATTCTGATTCATGCCTGATTCCTACCTGCATTCCCCTGTGTAAGATATCTCGTAATTCTTTATTAAATACTTTATTATTATACTCTAGTTTGTTGTGACTTTGCTCCTGGGTTCAACTCTGTCTGCATCCTTGACAACTAAAGTACTTCACATATTAAACTTTATTTATATAGCACATGTCATACATAAAATGCAACTCAAAGTACTTCACATGAAAATAAAATAAAAAATAACAAGCAGCGGAATGCCAGAAACAAAAAGTAGGTCAATCTACAATTGGCAAATAAAAATAGCAATACAAAACTAAAACATTAAAAATGGTAAGGAAATTTGTATTGGATAATACATTTTAAATTGATATTATTAGATATTCAACTTTATTGACATTTATAATTAAACTGGTGTCTTTACACTGTAGAATCCATTGTTGTTTGTTTCTGTTGCTTAACTCTGTTGCTTTAACTACATATAAGTGTATTTGTTTGTCTCTAAATGTTTTGATGAATTGAACAATGCCCTTTGTTCAATTCATGCCATACTATAGCACGCCGTTTTTCATCATTTTTGAGGATTAGAAGAAAATTCAAAATTTCAAAAAACATGGGTTATAGCCCATCGTTTTTTGAATTTTTGAAAAAAATGTTATCCTCATTTTTCATCATTTTTGAACATGGGCTATAGCCCCTACCGTACGGCATACTATAGCACGCCGTTTTTCATCAATTTTGAGGATTTGAAGAAAATTCAAAATTTCAAAAAACATGGGTTATAGCCCATCGTTTTTTGAATTTTTGAAAAAATGTTATCCTCATTTTTCATTTTTGAACATGGGCTATAGCCCCTACCGTACGGCATACTATAGCACGCCGTTTTTCATCATTTTTGAGGATTTGAAGAAAATTCAAAATTTCAAAAAACATGGGTTATAGCCCATCGTTTTTTGAATTTTTGAAAAAAATGTTATCCTCATTTTTCATCATTTTTGAACATGGGCTATAGCCCCTACCGTACGGCATACTATAGCACGCCGTTTTTGATCATTTTTGAGGATTTGAAGAAAATTCAAAATTTAAAAAAACATGGGTTATAGCCCATTGTTTTTTGAATTTTTGAAAAAAATGTTATCCTCATTTTTCATCATTTTTTAACATGGGCTATAGCCCCTACCGTACGGCATACTATAGCACGCCGTTTTTCATCAATTTTGAGGATTTGAAGAAAATTCAAAATTTCAAAAAACATGGGTTATAGCCCATCCTTTTTTGAATTTTTGAAAAAATGTTATCCTCATTTTTCATTTTTGAACATGGGCTATAGCCCCTACCGTACGGCATACTATAGCACGCCGTTTTTCATCATTTTTGAGGATTTGAAGAAAATTCAAAATTTCAAAAAACATGGGTTATAGCCCATCGTTTTTTGAATTTTTGAAAAAAATGTTATCCTCATTTTTCATCATTTTTGAACATGGGCTATAGCCCCTACCGTACGGCATACTATAGCACGCCGTTTTTGATCATTTTTGAGGATTTGAAGAAAATTCAAAATTTCAAAAAACATGGGTTATAGCCCATTGTTTTTTGAATTTTTGAAAAAAATGTTATCCTCATTTTTCATCATTTTTTAACATGGGCTATAGCCCCTACCGTACGGCATACTATAGCACGCCGTTTTTCATCATTTTTGAGGATTTGAAGAAAATTCAAAATTTCAAAAAACATGGGTTATAGCCCATCGTTTTTTGAATTTTTGAAAAAAATGTTATCCTCATTTTTCATCATTTTTGAACATGGGCTATAGCCCCTACCGTACGGCATACTATAGCACGCCGTTTTTCATCATTTTTGAGGATTTGAAGAAAATTCAAAATTTCAAAAAACATGGGTTATAGCCCATTGTTTTTTGAATTTTTGAAAAAAATGTTATCCTCATTTTTCATCATTTTTTAACATGGGCTATAGCCCCTACCGTACGGCATACTATAGCACGCCGTTTTTCATCATTTTTGAGGATTTGAAGAAAATTCAAAATTTCAAAAAACATGGGTTATAGCCCATCGTTTTTTGAATTTTTGAAAAAAATGTTATCCTCATTTTTCATCATTTTTGAACATGGGCTATAGCCCCTACCGTACGGCATACTATAGCACGCCGTTTTTCATCATTTTTGAGGATTTGAAGAAAATTCAAAATTTCAAAAAACATGGGTTATAGCCCATTGTTTTTTGAATTTTTGAAAAAAATGTTATCCTCATTTTTCATCATTTTTTAACATGGGCTATAGCCCCTACCGTACGGCAAATGATGCACGCCGTTGATGATGCACGCCGTTTTTCATCAATTTTGAGGATTTGAAGAAAATTCAAAATTTCAAAAAACATGGGTTATAGCCCATCGTTTTTTGAATTTTTGAAAAAATGTTATCCTCATTTTTCATTTTTGAACATGGGCTATAGCCCCTACCGTACGGCATACTATAGCACGCCGTTTTTCATCAATTTTGAGGATTTGAAGAAAATTCAAAATTTCAAAAAACATGGGTTATAGCCCATCGTTTTTTGAATTTTTGAAAAAATGTTATCCTCATTTTTCATTTTTGAACATGGGCTATAGCCCCTACCGTACGGCATACTATAGCACGCCGTTTTTCATCATTTTTGAGGATTTGAAGAAAATTCAAAATTTCAAAAAACATGGGTTATAGCCCATCGTTTTTTGAATTTTTGAAAAAAATGTTATCCTCATTTTTCATCATTTTTGAACATGGGCTATAGCCCCTACCGTACGGCATACTATAGCACGCCGTTTTTCATCATTTTTGAGGATTTGAAGAAAATTCAAAATTTCAAAAAACATGGGTTATAGCCCATCGTTTTTTGAATTTTTGAAAAAAATGTTATCCTCATTTTTCATCATTTTTGAACATGGGCTATAGCCCCTACCGTACGGCATACTATAGCACGCCGTTTTTCATCATTTTTGAGGATTTGAAGAAAATTCAAAATGTCTAAAAACATGGGTTATAGCCCATCGTTTTTTGAATTTTTGAAAAAAATGTTATCCTCATTTTTCATCATCTTTTAACATGGGCTATAGCCCCTACCGTACGGCATACTATAGCACGCCGTTTTTCATCATTTTTGAGGATTTGAAGAAAATTCAAAATTTCAAAAAACATGGGTTATAGCCCATTGTTTTTTGATTTTTTGAAAAAAATGTTATCCTCATTTTTCATCATTTTTGAACATGGGCTATAGCCCCTACCGTACGGCATACTATAGCACGCCGTTTTTCATCATTTTTGAGGATTTGAAGAAAATTCAAAATGTCTAAAAACATGGGTTATAGCCCATCGTTTTTTGAATTTTTGAAAAAAATGTTATCCTCATTTTTCATCATTTTTGAACATGGGCTATAGCCCCTACCGTACGGCATACTATAGCACGCCGTTTTTCATCATTTTTGAGGATTTGAAGAAAATTCAAAATTTCAAAAAACATGGGTTATAGCCCATCGTTTTTTGAATTTTTGAAAAAAATGTTATCCTCATTTTTCATCATTTTTGAACATGGGCTATAGCCCCTACCGTACGGCATACTATAGCACGCCGTTTTTCATCATTTTTGAGGATTTGAAGAAAATTCAAAATTTCTAAAAACATGGGTTATAGCCCATCGTTTTTTGAATTTTTGAAAAAAATGTTATCCTCATTTTTCATCATTTTTGAACATGGGCTATAGCTCCTACCGTACGGCATACTATAGCACGCCGTTTTTCATCATTTTTGAGGATTTGAAGAAAATTCAAAATTTCAAAAAACATGGGTTATAGCCCATCGTTTTTTGAATTTTTGAAAAAAATGTTATCCTCATTTTTCATCATTTTTGAACATGGGCTATAGCCCCTACCGTACGGCATACTATAGCACGCCGTTTTTCATCATTTTTGAGGATTTGAAGAAAATTCAAAATTTCAAAAAACATGGGTTATAGCCCATCGTTTTTTGAATTTTTGAAAAAAATGTTATCCTCATTTTTCATCATTTTTGAACATGGGCTATAGCCCCTACCGTACGGCATACTATAGCACGCCGTTTTTCATCATTTTTGAGGATTTGAAGAAAATTCAAAATTTCAAAAAACATGGGTTATAGCCCATTGTTTTTTGATTTTTTGAAAAAAATGTTATCCTCATTTTTCATCATTTTTTAACATGGGCTATAGCCCCTACCGTACGGCATACTATAGCACGCCGTTTTTCATCATTTTTGAGGATTTGAAGAAAATTCAAAATTTCAAAAAACATGGGTTATAGCCCATCGTTTTTTGAATTTTTATAAAAAATGTTATCCTCATTTTTCATCATTTTTGAACATGGGCTATAGCCCCTACCGTACGGCATACTATAGCACGCCGTTTTTCATCATTTTTGAGGATTTGAAGAAAATTCTAAATTTCTAAAAACATGGGTTATAGCCCATCGTTTTTTGAATTTTTGAAAAAAATGTTATCCTCATTTTTCATCATTTTTGAACATGGGCTATAGCTCCTACCGTACGGCATACTATAGCACGCCGTTTTTCATCATTTTTGAGGATTTGAAGAAAATTCAAAATTTCAAAAAACATGGGTTATAGCCCATAGTTTTTTGAATTTTTGAAAAAATGTTATCCTCATTTTTCATTTTTGAACATGGGCTATAGCCCCTACCGTACGGCATACTATAGCACGCCGTTTTTCATCATTTTTGAGGATTTGAAGAAAATTCAAAATTTCAAAAAACATGGGTTATAGCCCATCGTTTTTTGAATTTTTGAAAAAAATGTTATCCTCATTTTTCATCATTTTTGAACATGGGCTATAGCCCCTACCGTACGGCATACTATAGCACGCCGTTTTTCATCATTTTTGAGGATTTGAAGAAAATTCAAAATTTCAAAAAACATGGGTTATAGCCCATCGTTTTTTGAATTTTTGAAAAAAATGTTATCCTCATTTTTCATCATTTTTGAACATGGGCTATAGCCCCTACCGTACGGCATACTATAGCACGCCGTTTTTCATCATTTTTGAGGATTTGAAGAAAATTCAAAATGTCTAAAAACATGGGTTATAGCCCATCGTTTTTTGAATTTTTGAAAAAATGTTATCCTCATTTTTCATCATTTTTGAACATGGGCTATAGCCCCTACCGTACGGCATACTATAGCACGCCGTTTTTCATCATTTTTGAGGATTTGAAGAAAATTCAAAATTTCAAAAAACATGGGTTATAGCCCATTGTTTTTTGAATTTTTGAAAAAAATGTTATCCTCATTTTTCATCATTTTTTAACATGGGCTATAGCCCCTACCGTACGGCATACTATAGCACGCCGTTTTTCATCATTTTTGAGGATTTGAAGAAAATTCAAAATTTCAAAAAACATGGGTTATAGCCCATCGTTTTTTGAATTTTTGAAAAAAATGTTATCCTCATTTTTCATCATTTTTGAACATGGGCTATAGCCCCTACCGTACGGCATACTATAGCACGCCGTTTTTCATCATTTTTGAGGATTTGAAGAAAATTCAAAATTTCTAAAAACATGGGTTATAGCCCATCGTTTTTTGAATTTTTGAAAAAAATGTTATCCTCATTTTTCATCATTTTTGAACATGGGCTATAGCTCCTACCGTACGGCATACTATAGCACGCCGTTTTTCATCATTTTTGAGGATTTGAAGAAAATTCAAAATTTCAAAAAACATGGGTTATAGCCCATCGTTTTTTGAATTTTTGAAAAAAATGTTATCCTCATTTTTCATCATTTTTTAACATGGGCTATAGCCCCTACCGTACGGCATACTATAGCACGCCGTTTTTCATCATTTTTGAGGATTTGAAGAAAATTCAAAATTTCAAAAAACATGGGTTATAGCCCATTGTTTTTTGATTTTTTGAAAAAAATGTTATCCTCATTTTTCATCATTTTTGAACATGGGCTATAGCCCCTACCGTACGGCATACTATAGCACGCCGTTTTTCATCATTTTTGAGGATTTGAAGAAAATTCAAAATGTCTAAAAACATGGGTTATAGCCCATCGTTTTTTGAATTTTTGAAAAAAATGTTATCCTCATTTTTCATCATTTTTGAACATGGGCTATAGCCCCTACCGTACGGCATACTATAGCACGCCGTTTTTCATCATTTTTGAGGATTTGAAGAAAATTCAAAATTTCAAAAAACATGGGTTATAGCCCATCGTTTTTTGAATTTTTGAAAAAAATGTTATCCTCATTTTTCATCATTTTTGAACATGGGCTATAGCCCCTACCGTACGGCATACTATAGCACGCCGTTTTTCATCATTTTTGAGGATTTAAAGAAAATTCAAAATTTCTAAAAACATGGGTTATAGCCCATCGTTTTTTGAATTTTTGAAAAAAATGTTATCCTCATTTTTCATCATTTTTGAACATGGGCTATAGCTCCTACCGTACGGCATACTATAGCACGCCGTTTTTCATCATTTTTGAGGATTTGAAGAAAATTCAAAATTTCAAAAAACATGGGTTATAGCCCATCGTTTTTTGAATTTTTGAAAAAAATGTTATCCTCATTTTTCATCATTTTTGAACATGGGCTATAGCCCCTACCGTACGGCATACTATAGCACGCCGTTTTTCATCATTTTTGAGGATTTGAAGAAAATTCAAAATTTCAAAAAACATGGGTTATAGCCCATCGTTTTTTGAATTTTTGAAAAAAATGTTATCCTCATTTTTCATCATTTTTGAACATGGGCTATAGCCCCTACCGTACGGCATACTATAGCACGCCGTTTTTCATCATTTTTGAGGATTTGAAGAAAATTCAAAATTTCTAAAAACATGGGTTATAGCCCATCGTTTTTTGAATTTTTGAAAAAAATGTTATCCTCATTTTTCATCATTTTTTAACATGGGCTATAGCCCCTACCGTACGGCATACTATAGCACGCCGTTTTTCATCATTTTTGAGGATTTGAAGAAAATTCAAAATTTCAAAAAACATGGGTTATAGCCCATCGTTTTTTGAATTTTTGAAAAAAATGTTATCCTCATTTTTCATCATTTTTGAACATGGGCTATAGCCCCTACCGTACGGCATACTATAGCACGCCGTTTTTCATCATTTTTGAGGATTTGAAGAAAATTCAAAATTTCTAAAAACATGGGTTATAGCCCATCGTTTTTTGAATTTTTGAAAAAAATGTTATCCTCATTTTTCATCATTTTTGAACATGGGCTATAGCTCCTACCGTACGGCATACTATAGCACGCCGTTTTTCATCATTTTTGAGGATTTGAAGAAAATTCAAAATTTCAAAAAACATGGGTTATAGCCCATCGTTTTTTGAATTTTTGAAAAAAATGTTATCCTCATTTTTCATCATTTTTTAACATGGGCTATAGCCCCTACCGTACGGCATACTATAGCACGCCGTTTTTCATCATTTTTGAGGATTTGAAGAAAATTCAAAATTTCAAAAAACATGGGTTATAGCCCATTGTTTTTTGATTTTTTGAAAAAAATGTTATCCTCATTTTTCATCATTTTTGAACATGGGCTATAGCCCCTACCGTACGGCATACTATAGCACGCCGTTTTTCATCATTTTTGATGATTTGAAGAAAATTCAAAATGTCTAAAAACATGGGTTATAGCCCATCGTTTTTTGAATTTTTGAAAAAAATGTTATCCTCATTTTTCATCATTTTTGAACATGGGCTATAGCCCCTACCGTACGGCATACTATAGCACGCCGTTTTTCATCATTTTTGAGGATTTGAAGAAAATTCAAAATTTCAAAAAACATGGGTTATAGCCCATCGTTTTTTGAATTTTTGAAAAAAATGTTATCCTCATTTTTCATCATTTTTGAACATGGGCTATAGCCCCTACCGTACGGCATACTATAGCACGCCGTTTTTCATCATTTTTGAGGATTTGAAGAAAATTCAAAATTTCTAAAAACATGGGTTATAGCCCATCGTTTTTTGAATTTTTGAAAAAAATGTTATCCTCATTTTTCATCATTTTTGAACATGGGCTATAGCTCCTACCGTACGGCATACTATAGCACGCCGTTTTTCATCATTTTTGAGGATTTGAAGAAAATTCAAAATTTCAAAAAACATGGGTTATAGCCCATCGTTTTTTGAATTTTTGAAAAAAATGTTATCCTCATTTTTCATCATTTTTTAACATGGGCTATAGCCCCTACCGTACGGCATACTAT
Source organism: Protomyctophum bolini (assembly GCF_963924005.1). Classification (NCBI taxonomy): domain Eukaryota; kingdom Metazoa; phylum Chordata; class Actinopteri; order Myctophiformes; family Myctophidae; genus Protomyctophum; species Protomyctophum bolini. The sequence continues at coordinate 35,570,620 of NC_137868.1, read as the reverse complement.
AGCACGCCGTTTTTCATCATTTTTGAGGATTTGAAGAAAATTCAAAATTTCAAAAAACATGGGTTATAGCCCATTGTTTTTTGATTTTTTGAAAAAAATGTTATCCTCATTTTTCAACATTTTTGAACATGGGCTATAGCCCCTACCGTACGGCATACTATAGCACGCCGTTTTTCATCATTTTTGATGATTTGAAGAAAATTCAAAATGTCTAAAAACATGGGTTATAGCCCATCGTTTTTTGAATTTTTGAAAAAAATGTTATCCTCATTTTTCATCATTTTTGAACATGGGCTATAGCCCCTACCGTACGGCATACTATAGCACGCCGTTTTTCATCATTTTTGAGGATTTGAAGAAAATTCAAAATTTCAAAAAACATGGGTTATAGCCCATCGTTTTTTGAATTTTTGAAAAAAATGTTATCCTCATTTTTCATCATTTTTGAACATGGGCTATAGCCCCTACCGTACGGCATACTATAGCACGCCGTTTTTCATCATTTTTGAGGATTTGAAGAAAATTCAAAATTTCTAAAAACATGGGTTATAGCCCATCGTTTTTTGAATTTTTGAAAAAAATGTTATCCTCATTTTTCATCATTTTTGAACATGGGCTATAGCTCCTACCGTACGGCATACTATAGCACGCCGTTTTTCATCATTTTTGAGGATTTGAAGAAAATTCAAAATTTCAAAAAACATGGGTTATAGCCCATCGTTTTTTGAATTTTTGAAAAAAATGTTATCCTCATTTTTCATCATTTTTGAACATGGGCTATAGCCCCTACCGTACGGCATACTATAGCACGCCGTTTTTCATCATTTTTGAGGATTTGAAGAAAATTCAAAATTTCAAAAAACATGGGTTATAGCCCATCGTTTTTTGAATTTTTGAAAAAAATGTTATCCTCATTTTTCATCATTTTTGAACATGGGCTATAGCCCCTACCGTACGGCATACTATAGCACGCCGTTTTTCATCATTTTTGAGGATTTGAAGAAAATTCAAAATTTCTAAAAACATGGGTTATAGCCCATCGTTTTTTGAATTTTTGAAAAAAATGTTATCCTCATTTTTCATCATTTTTGAACATGGGCTATAGCTCCTACCGTACGGCATACTATAGCACGCCGTTTTTCATCATTTTTGAGGATTTGAAGAAAATTCAAAATTTCAAAAAACATGGGTTATAGCCCATCGTTTTTTGAATTTTTGAAAAAAATGTTATCCTCATTTTTCATCATTTTTGAACATGGGCTATAGCCCCTACCGTACGGCATACTATAGCACGCCGTTTTTCATCATTTTTGAGGATTTGAAGAAAATTCAAAATTTCAAAAAACATGGGTTATAGCCCATTGTTTTTTGATTTTTTGAAAAAAATGTTATCCTCATTTTTCATCATTTTTTAACATGGGCTATAGCCCCTACCGTACGGCATACTATAGCACGCCGTTTTTCATCATTTTTGAGGATTTGAAGAAAATTCAAAATTTCAAAAAACATGGGATATAGCCCATCGTTTTTTGAATTTTTGAAAAAAATGTTATCCTCATTTTTCATCATTTTTGAACATGGGCTATAGCCCCTACCGTACGGCATACTATAGCACGCCGTTTTTCATCATTTTTGAGGATTTGAAGAAAATTCTAAATTTCTAAAAACATGGGTTATAGCCCATCGTTTTTTGAATTTTTGAAAAAAATGTTATCCTCATTTTTCATCATTTTTGAACATGGGCTATAGCTCCTACCGTACGGCATACTATAGCACGCCGTTTTTCATCATTTTTGAGGATTTGAAGAAAATTCAAAATTTCAAAAAACATGGGTTATAGCCCATCGTTTTTTGAATTTTTGAAAAAAATGTTATCCTCATTTTTCATCATTTTTGAACATGGGCTAGAGCCCCTACCGTACGGCATACTATAGCACGCCGTTTTTCATCATTTTTGAGGATTTGAAGAAAATTCAAAATGTCTAAAAACATGGGTTATAGCCCATCGTTTTTTGAATTTTTGAAAAAAATGTTATCCTCATTTTTCATCATTTTTGAACATGGGCTATAGCCCCTACCGTACGGCATACTATAGCACGCCGTTTTTCATCATTTTTGAGGATTTGAAGAAAATTCAAAATTTCAAAAAACATGGGTTATAGCCCATCGTTTTTTGAATTTTTGAAAAAAATGTTATCCTCATTTTTCATCATTTTTGAACATGGGCTATAGCCCCTACCGTACGGCATACTATAGCACGCCGTTTTTCATCATTTTTGAGGATTTGAAGAAAATTCAAAATTTCTAAAAACATGGGTTATAGCCCATCGTTTTTTGAATTTTTGAAAAAAATGTTATCCTCATTTTTCATCATTTTTGAACATGGGCTATAGCCCCTACCGTACGGCATACTATAGCACGCCGTTTTTCATCATTTTTGAGCATTTGAAGAAAATTCAAAATTTCAAAAAACATGGGTTATAGCCCATCGTTTTTTGAATTTTTGAAAAAAATGTTATCCTCATTTTTCATCATTTTTGAACATGGGCTATAGCCCCTACCGTACGGCATACTATAGCACGCCGTTTTTCATCATTTTTGAGGATTTGAAGAAAATTCAAAATTTCAAAAAACATGGGTTATAGCCCATTGTTTTTTGATTTTTTGAAAAAAATGTTATCCTCATTTTTCATCATTTTTTAACATGGGCTATAGCCCCTACCGTACGGCATACTATAGCACGCCGTTTTTCATCATTTTTGAGGATTTGAAGAAAATTCAAAATTTCAAAAAACATGGGTTATAGCCCATCGTTTTTTGAATTTTTGAAAAAAATGTTATCCTCATTTTTCATCATTTTTGAACATGGGCTATAGCCCCTACCGTACGGCATACTATAGCACGCCGTTTTTCATCATTTTTGAGGATTTGAAGAAAATTCTAAATTTCTAAAAACATGGGTTATAGCCCATCGTTTTTTGAATTTTTGAAAAAAATGTTATCCTCATTTTTCATCATTTTTGAACATGGGCTATAGCTCCTACCGTACGGCATACTATAGCACGCCGTTTTTCATCATTTTTGAGGATTTGAAGAAAATTCAAAATTTCAAAAAACATGGGTTATAGCCCATCGTTTTTTGAATTTTTGAAAAAAATGTTATCCTCATTTTTCATCATTTTTGAACATGGGCTAGAGCCCCTACCGTACGGCATACTATAGCACGCCGTTTTTCATCATTTTTGAGGATTTGAAGAAAATTCAAAATTTCAAAAAACATGGGTTATAGCCCATCGTTTTTTGAATTTTTGAAAAAAATGTTATCCTCATTTTTCATCATTTTTGAACATGGGCTATAGCCCCTACCGTACGGCATACTATAGCACGCCGTTTTTCATCATTTTTGAGGATTTGAAGAAAATTCAAAATTTCAAAAAACATGGGTTATAGCCCATTGTTTTTTGATTTTTTGAAAAAAATGTTATCCTCATTTTTCATCATTTTTTAACATGGGCTATAGCCCCTACCGTACGGCATACTATAGCACGCCGTTTTTCATCATTTTTGAGGATTTGAAGAAAATTCAAAATTTCAAAAAACATGGGTTATAGCCCATAGTTTTTTGAATTTTTGAAAAAAATGTTATCCTAATTTTTCATCATTTTTGAACATGGGCTATAGCCCCTACCGTACGGCATACTATAGCACGCCGTTTTTCATCATTTTTGAGGATTTGAAGAAAATTCAAAATTTCAAAAAACATGGGTTATAGCCCATTGTTTTTTGAATTTTTGAAAAAAATGTTATCCTCATTTTTCATCATTTTTTAACATGGGCTATAGCCCCTACCGTACGGCATACTATAGCACGCCGTTTTTCATCATTTTTGAGGATTTGAAGAAAATTCAAAATTTCAAAAAACATGGGTTATAGCCCATCGTTTTTTGAATTTTTGAAAAAAATGTTATCCTCATTTTTCATCATTTTTGAACATGGGCTATAGCCCCTACCGTACGGCATACTATAGCACGCCGTTTTTCATCATTTTTGAGGATTTGAAGAAAATTCAAAATTTCTAAAAACATGGGTTATAGCCCATCGTTTTTTGAATTTTTGAAAAAAATGTTATCCTCATTTTTCATCATTTTTGAACATGGGCTATAGCTCCTACCGTACGGCATACTATAGCACGCCGTTTTTCATCATTTTTGAGGATTTGAAGAAAATTCAAAATTTCAAAAAACATGGGTTATAGCCCATCGTTTTTTGAATTTTTGAAAAAAATGTTATCCTCATTTTTCATCATTTTTGAACATGGGCTATAGCCCCTACCGTACGGCATACTATAGCACGCCGTTTTTCATCATTTTTGAGGATTTGAAGAAAATTCAAAATTTCAAAAAACATGGGTTATAGCCCATCGTTTTTTGAATTTTTGAAAAAAATGTTATCCTCATTTTTCATCATTTTTGAACATGGGCTATAGCCCCTACCGTACGGCATACTATAGCACGCCGTTTTTCATCATTTTTGAGGATTTGAAGAAAATTCAAAATTTCAAAAAACATGGGTTATAGCCCATCGTTTTTTGAATTTTTGAAAAAAATGTTATCCTCATTTTTCATCATTTTTGAACATGGGCTATAGCCCCTACCGTACGGCATACTATAGCACGCCGTTTTTCATCATTTTTGAGGATTTGAAGAAAATTCAAAATTTCAAAAAACATGGGTTATAGCCCATCGTTTTTTGAATTTTTGAAAAAAAAATTATCCTCATTTTTCATCATTTTTTAACATGGGCTATAGCCCCTACCGTACGGCATACTATAGCACGCCGTTTTTCATCATTTTTGAGGATTTGAAGAAAATTCAAAATTTCAAAAAACATGGGTTATAGCCCATCGTTTTTTGAATTTTTGAAAAAAATGTTATCCTCATTTTTCATCATTTTTGAACATGGGCTATAGCCCCTACCGTACGGCATACTATAGCACGCCGTTTTTCATCATTTTTGAGGATTTGAAGAAAATTCAAAATTTCAAAAAACATGGGTTATAGCCCATCGTTTTTTGAATTTTTGAAAAAAATGTTATCCTCATTTTTCATCATTTTTGAACATGGGCTATAGCCCCTACCGTACGGCATACTATAGCACGCCGTTTTTCATCATTTTTGAGGATTTGAAGAAAATTCAAAATTTCAAAAAACATGGGTTATAGCCCATCGTTTTTTGAATTTTTGAAAAAAATGTTATCCTCATTTTTCATCATTTTTGAACATGGGCTATAGCCCCTACCGTACGGCATACTATAGCACGCCGTTTTTCATCATTTTTGAGGATTTGAAGAAAATTCAAAATTTCAAAAAACATGGGTTATAGCCCATCGTTTTTTGAATTTTTGAAAAAAAAATTATCCTCATTTTTCATCATTTTTTAACATGGGCTATAGCCCCTACCGTACGGCATACTATAGCACGCCGTTTTTCATCATTTTTGAGGATTTGAAGAAAATTCAAAATTTCAAAAAACATGGGTTATAGCCCATCGTTTTTTGAATTTTTGAAAAAAATGTTATCCTCATTTTTCATCATTTTTGAACATGGGCTATAGCCCCTACCGTACGGCATACTATAGCACGCCGTTTTTTATCATTTTTGAGGATTTGAAGAAAATTCAAAATTTCAAAAAACATGGGTTATAGCCCATCGTTTTTTGAATTTTTGAAAAAAATGTTATCCTCATTTTTCATCATTTTTGAACATGGGCTAGAGCCCCTACCGTACGGCATACTATAGCACGCCGTTTTTCATCATTTTTGAGGATTTGAAGAAAATTCAAAATTTCAAAAAACATGGGTTATAGCCCATCGTTTTTTGAATTTTTGAAAAAAATGTTATCCTCATTTTTCATCATTTTTGAACATGGGCTATAGCCCCTACCGTACGGCATACTATAGCACGCCGTTTTTCATCATTTTTGAGGATTTGAAGAAAATTCAAAATTTCAAAAAACATGGGTTATAGCCCATTGTTTTTTGATTTTTTGAAAAAAATGTTATCCTCATTTTTCATCATTTTTTAACATGGGCTATAGCCCGTACCGTACGGCATACTATAGCACGCCGTTTTTCATCATTTTTGAGGATTTGAAGAAAATTCAAAATTTCAAAAAACATGGGTTATAGCCCATAGTTTTTTGAATTTTTGAAAAAAATGTTATCCTCATTTTTCATCATTTTTGAACATGGGCTATAGCCCCTACCGTACGGCATACTATAGCACGCCGTTTTTCATCATTTTTGAGGATTTGAAGAAAATTCAAAATTTCAAAAAACATGGGTTATAGCCCATTGTTTTTTGAATTTTTGAAAAAAATGTTATCCTCATTTTTCATCATTTTTGAACATGGGCTATAGCCCCTACCGTACGGCATACTATAGCACGCCGTTTTTCATCATTTTTGAGGATTTGAAGAAAATTCAAAATTTCTAAAAACATGGGTTATAGCCCATCGTTTTTTGAATTTTTGAAAAAAATGTTATCCTCATTTTTCATCATTTTTGAACATGGGCTATAGCTCCTACCGTACGGCATACTATAGCACGCCGTTTTTCATCATTTTTGAGGATTTGAAGAAAATTCAAAATTTCAAAAAACATGGGTTATAGCCCATCGTTTTTTGAATTTTTGAAAAAAATGTTATCCTCATTTTTCATCATTTTTGAACATGGGCTATAGCCCCTACCGTACGGCATACTATAGCACGCCGTTTTTCATCATTTTTGAGGATTTGAAGAAAATTCAAAATTTCAAAAAACATGGGTTATAGCCCATCGTTTTTTGAATTTTTGAAAAAAATGTTATCCTCATTTTTCATCATTTTTGAACATGGGCTATAGCCCCTACCGTACGGCATACTATAGCACGCCGTTTTTCATCATTTTTGAGGATTTGAAGAAAATTCAAAATTTCAAAAAACATGGGTTATAGCCCATTGTTTTTTGATTTTTTGAAAAAAATGTTATCCTCATTTTTCATCATTTTTTAACATGGGCTATAGCCCCTACCGTACGGCATACTATAGCACGCCGTTTTTCATCATTTTTGAGGATTTGAAGAAAATTCAAAATTTCAAAAAACATGGGTTATAGCCCATCGTTTTTTGAATTTTTGAAAAAAATGTTATCCTCATTTTTCATCATTCTTTAACATGGGCTATAGCCCCTACCGTACGGCATACTATAGCACGCCGTTTTTCATCATTTTTGAGGATTTGAAGAAAATTCAAAATTTCAAAAAACATGGGTTATAGCCCATCGTTTTTTGAATTTTTGAAAAAAATGTTATCCTCATTTTTCATCATTTTTGAACATGGGCTATAGCCCCTACCGTACGGCATACTATAGCACGCCGTTTTTCATCATTTTTGAGGATTTGAAGAAAATTCAAAATTTCAAAAAACATGGGTTATAGCCCATCGTTTTTTGAATTTTTGAAAAAAATGTTATCCTCATTTTTCATCATTAGTGAACATGGGCTATAGCCCCTACCGTACGGCATACTATAGCACGCCGTTTTTCATCATTTTTGAGGATTTGAAGAAAATTCAAAATTTCAAAAAACATGGGTTATAGCCCATCGTTTTTTGAATTTTTGAAAAAAATGTTATCCTCATTTTTCATCATTTTTGAACATGGGCTATAGCTCCTACCGTACGGCATACTATAGCACGCCGTTTTTCATCATTTTTGAGGATTTGAAGAAAATTCAAAATTTCAAAAAACATGGGTTATAGCCCATCGTTTTTTGAATTTTTGAAAAAAATGTTATCCTCATTTTTCATCATTTTTGAACATGGGCTATAGCCCCTACCGTACGGCATACTATAGCACGCTGTTTTTCATCATTTTTGAGGATTTGAAGAAAATTCAAAATTTCAAAAAACATGGGTTATAGCCCATCGTTTTTTGAATATTTGAAAAAAATGTTATCCTCATTTTTCATCATTTTTGAACATGGGCTATAGCCCCTACCGTACGGCATACTATAGCACGCCGTTTTTCATCATTTTTGAGGATTTGAAGAAAATTCAAAATTTCAAAAAACATGGGTTATAGCCCATCGTTTTTTGAATTTTTGAAAAAAATGTTATCCTCATTTTTCATCATTTTTGAACATGGGCTATAGCCCCTACCGTACGGCATACTATAGCACGCCGTTTTTCATCATTTTTGAGGATTTGAAGAAAATTCAAAATTTCAAAAAACATGGGTTATAGCCCATCGTTTTTTGAATTTTTGAAAAAAATGTTATCCTCATTTTTCATCATTTTTGAACATGGGCTATAGCCCCTACCGTACGGCATACTATAGCACGCTGTTTTTCATCATTTTTGAGGATTTGAAGAAAATTCAAAATTTCAAAAAACATGGGTTATAGCCCATCGTTTTTTGAATTTTTGAAAAAAATGTTATCCTCATTTTTCATCATTTTTGAACATGGGCTATAGCCCCTACCGTACGGCATACTATAGCACGCCGTTTTTCATCATTTTTGAGGATTTGAAGAAAATTCAAAATTTCAAAAAACATGGGTTATAGCCCATCGTTTTTTGAATTTTTGAAAAAAATGTTATCCTCATTTTTCATCATTAGTGAACATGGGCTATAGCCCCTACCGTACGGCATACTATAGCACGCCGTTTTTCATCATTTTTGAGGATTTGAAGAAAATTCAAAATTTCAAAAAACATGGGTTATAGCCCATCGTTTTTTGAATTTTTGAAAAAAATGTTATCCTCATTTTTCATCATTTTTGAACATGGGCTATAGCTCCTACCGTACGGCATACTATAGCACGCCGTTTTTCATCATTTTTGAGGATTTGAAGAAAATTCAAAATTTCAAAAAACATGGGTTATAGCCCATCGTTTTTTGAATTTTTGAAAAAAATGTTATCCTCATTTTTCATCATTTTTGAACATGGGCTATAGCCCCTACCGTACGGCATACTATAGCACGCTGTTTTTCATCATTTTTGAGGATTTGAAGAAAATTCAAAATTTCAAAAAACATGGGTTATAGCCCATCGTTTTTTGAATATTTGAAAAAAATGTTATCCTCATTTTTCATCATTTTTGAACATGGGCTATAGCCCCTACCGTACGGCATACTATAGCACGCCGTTTTTCATCATTTTTGAGGATTTGAAGAAAATTCAAAATTTCAAAAAACATGGGTTATAGCCCATCGTTTTTTGAATTTTTGAAAAAAATGTTATCCTCATTTTTCATCATTTTTGAACATGGGCTATAGCCCCTACCGTACGGCATACTATAGCACGCCGTTTTTCATCATTTTTGAGGATTTGAAGAAAATTCAAAATTTCAAAAAACATGGGTTATAGCCCATCGTTTTTTGAATTTTTGAAAAAAATGTTATCCTCATTTTTCATCATTTTTGAACATGGGCTATAGCCCCTACCGTACGGCATACTATAGCACACAGTTTTTCATCATTTTTGAGGATTTGAAGAAAATTCAATATTTCAAAAAACATGGGTTATAGCCCATCGTTTTTTGAATTTTTGAAAAAAATGTTATCCTCATTTTTCATCATTTTTGAACATGGGCTATAGCTCCTACCGTACGGCATACTATAGCACGCCGTTTTTCATCATTTTTGAGGATTTGAAGAAAATTCAAAATTTCAAAAAACATGGGTTATAGCCCATCGTTTTTTGAATTTTTGAAAAAAATGTTATCCTCATTTTTCATCATTTTTGAACATGGGCTATAGCCCCTACCGTACGGCATACTATAGCACGCCGTTTTTCATCATTTTTGAGGATTTGAAGAAAATTCAAAATTTCAAAAAACATGGGTTATAGCCCATTGTTTTTGAATTTTTGAAAAAAATGTTATCCTCATTTTTCATCATTTTTGAACATGGGCTATAGCCCCTACCGTACGGCATACTATAGCACGCCGTTTTTCATCATTTTTGAGGATTTGAAGAAAATTCAAAATTTCAAAAAACATGGGTTATAGCCCATCGTTTTTTGAATTTTTGAAAAAAATGTTATCCTCATTTTTCATCATTTTTGAACATGGGCTATAGCTCCTACCGTACGGCATACTATAGCACGCCGTTTTTCATCATTTTTGAGGATTTGAAGAAAATTCAAAATTTCAAAAAACATGGGTTATAGCCCATCGTTTTTTGAATTTTTGAAAAAAATGTTATCCTCATTTTTCATCATTTTTGAACATGGGCTATAGCCCCTACCGTACGGCATACTATAGCACGCTGTTTTTCATCATTTTTGAGGATTTGAAGAAAATTCAAAATTTCAAAAAACATGGGTTATAGCCCATCGTTTTTTGAATATTTGAAAAAAATGTTATCCTCATTTTTCATCATTTTTGAACATGGGCTATAGCCCCTACCGTACGGCATACTATAGCACGCCGTTTTTCATCATTTTTGAGGATTTGAAGAAAATTCAAAATTTCAAAAAACATGGGTTATAGCCCATCGTTTTTTGAATTTTTGAAAAAAATGTTATCCTCATTTTTCATCATTTTTGAACATGGGCTATAGCCCCTACCGTACGGCATACTATAGCACGCCGTTTTTCATCATTTTTGAGGATTTGAAGAAAATTCAAAATTTCAAAAAACATGGGTTATAGCCCATCGTTTTTTGAATTTTTGAAAAAAATGTTATCCTCATTTTTCATCATTTTTGAACATGGGCTATAGCCCCTACCGTACGGCATACTATAGCACGCAGTTTTTCATCATTTTTGAGGATTTGAAGAAAATTCAATATTTCAAAAAACATGGGTTATAGCCCATCGTTTTTTGAATTTTTGAAAAAAATGTTATCCTCATTTTTCATCATTTTTGAACATGGGCTATAGCTCCTACCGTACGGCATACTATAGCACGCCGTTTTTCATCATTTTTGAGGATTTGAAGAAAATTCAAAATTTCAAAAAACATGGGTTATAGCCCATCGTTTTTTGAATTTTTGAAAAAAATGTTATCCTCATTTTTCATCATTTTTGAACATGGGCTATAGCCCCTACCGTACGGCATACTATAGCACGCCGTTTTTCATCATTTTTTAGGATTTGAAGAAAATTCAAAATTTCAAAAAACATGGGTTATAGCCCATCGTTTTTTGAATTTTTGAAAAAAATGTTATCCTCATTTTTCATCATTTTTGAACATGGGCTATAGCCCCTACCGTACGGCATACTATAGCACGCCGTTTTTCATCATTTTTTAGGATTTGAAGAAAATTCAAAATTTCAAAAAACATGGGTTATAGCCCATCGTTTTTTGAATTTTTGAAAAAAATGTTATCCTCATTTTTCATCATTTTTGAACATGGGCTATAGCCCCTACCGTACGGCATTTGTAAGTGTAAGGCTTAATTGGGTCGTCCACTCACAGTTAACAGTCTTTGTATTGAGTTTGTGCTTGAAATGTAGGCCTACTGTAATTCTGCAAACTGTTAATAAATATTTCAATCAATCAATCAATCAAAATTGACATTTCAACTATTGATCAGACGCTGTGCATTGACGACACCTAGTGGTCATTCATTTTAATTGCATGCATGCAGAGAAATCACAACATTGTGAGACGCACTGGGTCGTTGCCATGTTTTGCCACGGAAACCAGCGACCTGCCTTGTGTAAGTAAGTAAGTAAATTTTATTTATAAAGCACCTTTCTTAACAATGTTACAAAGTGCTGTACAGTGACACAATAAAATCAATCATAATTAAAACAGGACAGTACAACAAGCAAATAAGAACAACATAATCAAGTCAAATAAAATCAGAAAAATGTTCCCGAAATAAAAACGTTTTCAGTGGACGAAGCCAGGCTTGATACGAGCAGACGTGGCAACGCGATCGAAACACAGGGGCAATCTCCCGTTGGCCGAGAGGTTGGAACTCACGGGCCAATGGGAGCCTGTGTCGTGTAATTTCTCCCTTTACACTGACTATAATTCTATCTATTTGAGACAGAAACGGCTAAGCAATACGGCAGGCTGTAGGCTGTAGTCAAAAGCACCGGACGAATGAAGGCAGGCAGAGAGTGTTCTGAAGTGTAGTGTAGAGTCGATCATTTTATTGCAACCGAGACCAAGACAGAGAGCTTCGCCATTGTCCCTGAGCCTGGAGCTCAGGGACTCCCTCGTACTGAACCGCTGCCGCGGCCAGTTTAAGACTCCCTAAACCTTGCATTTTACAGGACATATATACAGTGTTTTTGCATAGACACAGATATACGGAGGTGGAGACTGAAACTTTACATACCGGTATTCATCAACATATTGCCACTTGGTAAGCAAAGGTCTCTCCTGGATACAATAGAATGCTAAGTTCCCTATCACACCTGGCCAGGCCAAGCTACTTGACTAAGGCCCACGACACCTTGACTTTAAATATCAAAGACAGGCCTCTGCAGACACAGTGACTGCAGATAGTGACAGTTGACTTATTTAGCATGCCCTTAGCACAGTGACCAAATGTATAAGTCGGACATTTTAACATGGCTTATATATGAATATCATGAAATATAGATACCACACCTGCATGCTTTTGGGCGGCCAATAAGGGCAGGGGTAAAACAGAGAGAACTGACTTTCAGAAGGACTACTTTAAAGCAGCACAGAAATTCCCAATGATTGTGTGCCTCAGTGGACCAACGGATAAGTCAAATGATATACGTGGTATACCTTGTAGAAGTGTGCCGGTTCGAACCCCGACATACTCAAATCTTTACTGACACTTTGCATTCCACACTAACATCAACTAGCACAGAAAAGCTGTGTTGTTGTAACCAGCAGTTAGCTCAGTGTGATGAGTGGCTGTACTTAGTTGTGATCCACAGGTCCATGGTTCAAATCCCACATTATTCATGTGTCTCTGTGATGCTTTGCTTTGCACACTGACTTTCTTGAATAAAAACTCAAAAGCACCAGGAGACATCTGCTGAATGCCCCAAGGTGCCTTGGCTCAATGGTGTGGAGCGCTTGACCCAGTTGCCAGCTTCAGACAGTTGGCCGGTTCAAGTCCCATGTCATGACATCAAGGTGCTGGGAAGGACCATCGGGAGACGGTGCTCTCTCCCCCTGTTTCCTGAAAAGTAACGGTTGGGGCTTATGCCGTACGATATAGGCTATAGCCCACGGTCCAAAATGATGAGAAACGAGGATAACTTTTTTTTTCAAAATTTCAAAAAACATGTGCTATAACCCATCGTTTTTTTTTTTTTTCATTTATTCCGCAATTTCCATTTCCGCAATTTCCGCAATTTCAATTTCCACAATTTCCATTTCCGCAATTTCCGCAATTTCCAATTTCGCAATTTCCGCAATTCCGCAATTTCCGCAATTTCCATTTCCGCAATTTCCGCAATTTCCATTTCCGCAATTTCCGCAATTTCCATTTCCGCAATTTCGCAATTTCCGCAATTACAATTTCCGCAATTTCCGCAATTTCCGCAATTTCCATTTCCGCAATTTCCGCAATTTGCGGAAATTGCGGAATAAATGCAAAAAAAACGATGGGTTATAGCGCATGTTTTTTGAAATTTTGAAGAAAAAAAAAAATCCTCGTTTCTCATCATTTTGGACCGTGGGCTATAGCCTATATCGTACGGCATAACCCCCAACCGTTACTTTTCAGTAAACAGGGGGAGAGAGCACCGTCTCCCGATGGTCCTTCCCAGCACCTTGATGTCATGACATGGGACTTGAACCGGCCAACTGTCTGAAGCTGGCAACTGGGTCAAGCGCTCCACACCATTGAGCCAAGGCACCTTGGGGCATTCAGCAGATGTCTCCTGGTGCTTTTGAGTTTTTATTTTTTATTCAAGAAAGTCAGTGTGCAAAGCAAAGCATCACAGAGACACATGAATAATGTGGGATTTGAACCGTGGACCTGTGGATCACAACTAAGTACAGCCACTCATCACACTGAGCTAACTGCTGGTTACAACAACACAGCTTTTCTGTGCTAGTTGATGTTAGTGTGGAATGCAAAGTGTCAGTAAAGATTTGAGTATGTCGGGGTTCGAACCGGCACACTTCTACAAGGTATACCACGTATATCATTTGACTTATCCGTTGGTCCACTGAGGCACACAATCATTGGGAATTTCTGTGCTGCTTTAAAGTAGTCCTTCTGAAAGTCAGTTCTCTCTGTTTTACCCCTGCCCTTATTGGCCGCCCAAAAGCATGCAGGTGTGGTATCTATATTTCATGATATTCATATATAAGCCATGTTAAAATGTCCGACTTATACATTTGGTCACTGTGCTAAGGGCATGCTAAATAAGTCAACTGTCACTATCTGCAGTCACTGTGTCTGCAGAGGCCTGTCTTTGATATTTAAAGTCAAGGTGTCGTGGGCCTTAGTCAAGTAGCTTGGCCTGGCCAGGTGTGATAGGGAACTTAGCATTCTATTGTATCCAGGAGAGACCTTTGCTTACCAAGTGGCAATATGTTGATGAATACCGGTATGTAAAGTTTCAGTCTCCACCTCCGTATATCTGTGTCTATGCAAAAACACTGTATATATGTCCTGTAAAATGCAAGGTTTAGGGAGTCTTAAACTGGCCGCGGCAGCGGTTCAGTACGAGGGAGTCCCTGAGCTCCAGGCTCAGGGACAATGGCGAAGCTCTCTGTCTTGGTCTCGGTTGCAATAAAATGATCGACTCTACACTACACTTCAGAACACTCTCTGCCTGCCTTCATTCGTCCGGTGCTTTTGACTACAGCCTACAGCCTGCCGTATTGCTTAGCCGTTTCTGTCTCAAATAGATAGAATTATAGTCAGTGTAAAGGGAGAAATTACACGACACAGGCTCCCATTGGCCCGTGAGTTCCAACCTCTCGGCCAACGGGAGATTGCCCCTGTGTTTCGATCGCGTTGCCACGTCTGCTCGTATCAAGCCTGGCTTCGTCCACTGAAAACGTTTTTATTTCGGGAACATTTTTCTGATTTTATTTGACTTGATTATGTTGTTCTTATTTGCTTGTTGTACTGTCCTGTTTTAATTATGATTGATTTTATTGTGTCACTGTACAGCACTTTGTAACATTGTTAAGAAAGGTGCTTTATAAATAAAATTTACTTACTTACTTACACAAGGCAGGTCGCTGGTTTCCGTGGCAAAACATGGCAACGACCCAGTGCGTCTCACAATGTTGTGATTTCTCTGCATGCATGCAATTAAAATGAATGACCACTAGGTGTCGTCAATGCACAGCGTCTGATCAATAGTTGAAATGTCAATTTTGATTGATTGATTGATTGAAATATTTATTAACAGTTTGCAGAGTTACAGTAGGCCTACATTTCAAGCACAAACTCAATACAAAGACTGTTAACTGTGAGTGGACGACCCAATTAAGCCTTACACTTACAAATGCCGTACGGTAGGGGCTATAGCCCATGTTCAAAAATGATGAAAAATGAGGATAACATTTTTTTCAAAAATTCAAAAAACGATGGGCTATAACCCATGTTTTTTGAAATTTTGAATTTTCTTCAAATCCTCAAAAATGATGAAAAACAGCGTGCTATAGTATGCCGTACGGTAGGGGCTATAGCCCATGTTCAAAAATGATGAAAAATGAGGATAACATTTTTTTCAAAAATTCAAAAAACGATGGGCTATAACCCATGTTTTTTGAAATTTTGAATTTTCTTCAAATCCTCAAAAATGATGAAAAACGGCGTGCTATAGTATGCCGTACGGTAGGAGCTATAGCCCATGTTCAAAAATGATGAAAAATGAGGATAACATTTTTTTCAAAAATTCAAAAAACGATGGGCTATAACCCATGTTTTTTGAAATTTTGAATTTTCTTCAAATCCTCAAAAATGATGAAAAACGGCGTGCTATAGTATGCCGTATGGTAGGGGCTATAGCCCATGTTCAAAAATGATGAAAAATGAGGATAACATTTTTTTCAAAAATTCAAAAACAATGGGCTATAACCCATGTTTTTTGAAATTTTGAATTTTCTTCAAATCCTCAAAAATGATGAAAAACGGCGTGCTATAGTATGCCGTACGGTAGGGGCTATAGCCCATGTTCAAAAATGATGAAAAATGAGGATAACATTTTTTTCAAAAATTCAAAAAACGATGGGCTATAACCCATGTTTTTTGAAATTTTGAATTTTCTTCAAATCCTCAAAAATGATGAAAAACGGCGTGCTATAGTATGCCGTACGGTAGGAGCTATAGCCCATGTTCAAAAATGATGAAAAATGAGGATAACATTTTTTTCAAAAATTCAAAAAACGATGGGCTATAACCCATGTTTTTTGAAATATTGAATTTTCTTCAAATCCTCAAAAATGATGAAAAACTGTGTGCTATAGTATGCCGTACGGTAGGGGCTATAGCCCATGTTCAAAAATGATGAAAAATGAGGATAACATTTTTTTCAAAAATTCAAAAAACGATGGGCTATAACCCATGTTTTTTGAAATTTTGAATTTTCTTCAAATCCTCAAAAATGATGAAAAACGGCGTGCTATAGTATGCCGTACGGTAGGGGCTATAGCCCATGTTCAAAAATGATGAAAAATGAGGATAACATTTTTTTCAAAAATTCAAAAAACGATGGGCTATAACCCATGTTTTTTGAAATTTTGAATTTTCTTCAAATCCTCAAAAATGATGAAAAACGGCGTGCTATAGTATGCCGTACGGTAGGGGCTATAGCCCATGTTCAAAAATGATGAAAAATGAGGATAACATTTTTTTCAAAAATTCAAAAAACAATGGGCTATAACCCATTTTTTTTGAAAATTTGAATTTTCTTCAAATCCTCAAAAATGATGAAAAACGGCGTGCTATAGTATGCCGTACGGTAGGGGCTATAGCCCATGTTCAAAAATGATGAAAAATGAGGATAACATTTTTTTCAAAAATTCAAAAAACGATGGGCTATAACCCATGTTTTTTGAAATTTTGAATTTTCTTCAAATCCTCAAAAATGATGAAAAACGGCGTGCTATAGTATGCCGTACGGTAGGGGCTATAGCCCATGTTCAAAAATGATGAAAAATGAGGATAACATTTTTTTCAAAAATTCAAAAAACGATGGGCTATAACCCATGTTTTTTGAAATTTTGAATTTTCTTCAAATCCTCAAAAATGATGAAAAACGGCGTGCTATAGTATGCCGTACGGTAGGAGCTATAGCCCATGTTCAAAAATGATGAAAAATGAGGATAACATTTTTTTCAAAAATTCAAAATACGATGGGCTATAACCCATGTTTTTTGAAATTTTGAATTTTCTTCAAATCCTCAAAAATGATGAAAAACGGCGTGCTATAGTATGCCGTACGGTAGGGGCTATAGCCCATGTTCAAAAATGCTAAAAAATGAGGATAACATTTTTTTCAAAAATTCAAAAAACGATGGGCTATAACCCATGTTTTTTGAAATTTTGAATTTTCTTCAAATCCTCAAAAATTATGAAAAACGGCGTGCTATAGTATGCCGTACGGTAGGGGCTATAGCCCATGTTCAAAAATGATGAAAAATGAGGATAACATTTTTTTCAAAAATTCAAAAAACAATGGGCTATAACCCATTTTTTTTGAAAATTTGAATTTTCTTCAAATCCTCAAAAATGATGAAAAACGGCGTGCTATAGTATGCCGTACGGTAGGGGCTATAGCCCATGTTCAAAAATGATGAAAAATGAGGATAACATTTTTTTCAAAAATTCAAAAAACGATGGGCTATAACCCATGTTTTTTGAAATTTTGAATTTTCTTCAAATCCTCAAAAATGATGAAAAACGGCGTGCTATAGTATGCCGTACGGTAGGGGCTATAGCCCATGTTCAAAAATGATGAAAAATGAGGATAACATTTTTTTCAAAAATTCAAAAAACGATGGGCTATAACCCATGTTTTTTGAAATTTTGAATTTTCTTCAAATCCTCAAAAATGATGAAAAACGGCGTGCTATAGTATGCCGTACGGTAGGAGCTATAGCCCATGTTCAAAAATGATGAAAAATGAGGATAACATTTTTTTCAAAAATTCAAAATACGATGGGCTATAACCCATGTTTTTTGAAATTTTGAATTTTCTTCAAATCCTCAAAAATGATGAAAAACGGCGTGCTATAGTATGCCGTACGGTAGGGGCTATAGCCCATGTTCAAAAATGCTAAAAAATGAGGATAACATTTTTTTCAAAAATTCAAAAAACGATGGGCTATAACCCATGTTTTTTGAAATTTTGAATTTTCTTCAAATCCTCAAAAATGATGAAAAACGGCGTGCTATAGTATGCCGTACGGTAGGAGCTATAGCCCATGTTAAAAAATGATGAAAAATGAGGATAACATTTTTTCAAAAATTCAAAAAACGATGGGCTATAACCCATGTTTTTTTAAATTTTGAATTTTCTTCAAATCCTCAAAAATGATGAAAAACGGCGTGCTATAGTATGCCGTACGGTAGGAGCTATAGCCCATGTTCAAAAATGATGAAAAATGAGGATAACATTTTTTTCAAAAATTCAAAAAACGATGGGCTATAACCCATGTTTTTTGAAATTTTGAATTTTCTTCAAATCCTCAAAAATGATGAAAAACGGCGTGCTATAGTATGCCGTACGGTAGGGGCTATAGCCCATGTTCAAAAATGCTAAAAAATGAGGATAACATTTTTTTCAAAAATTCAAAAAACGATGGGCTATAACCCATGTTTTTTGAAATTTTGAATTTTCTTCAAATCCTCAAAAATGATGAAAAACGGCGTGCTATAGTATGCCGTACGGTAGGAGCTATAGCCCATGTTCAAAAATGATGAAAAATGAGGATAACATTTTTTTCAAAAATTCAAAAAACGATGGGCTATAACCCATGTTTTTTGAAATTTTGAATTTTCTTCAAATCCTCAAAAATGATGAAAAACGGCGTGCTATAGTATGCCGTACGGTAGGGGCTATAGCCCATGTTCAAAAATGATGAAAAATGAGGATAACATTTTTTTCAAAAATTCAAAAAACGATGGGCTATAACCCATGTTTTTTTAAATTTAGAATTTTCTTCAAATCCTCAAAAATGATGAAAAACGGCGTGCTATAGTATGCCGTACGGTAGGGGCTATAGCCCATGTTCAAAAATGATGAAAAATGAGGATAACATTTTTTTCAAAAATTCAAAATACGATGGGCTATAACCCATGTTTTTTGAAATTTTGAATTTTCTTCAAATCCTCAAAAATGATGAAAAACGGCGTGCTATAGTATGCCGTACGGTAGGAGCTATAGCCCATGTTAAAAAATGATGAAAAATGAGGATAACATTTTTTCAAAAATTCAAAAAACGATGGGCTATAACCCATGTTTTTTTAAATTTTGAATTTTCTTCAAATCCTCAAAAATGATGAAAAACGGCGTGCTATAGTATGCCGTACGGTAGGAGCTATAGCCCATGTTCAAAAATGATGAAAAATGAGGATAACATTTTTTTCAAAAATTCAAAAAACGATGGGCTATAACCCATGTTTTTTGAAATTTTGAATTTTCTTCAAATCCTCAAAAATGATGAAAAACGGCGTGCTATAGTATGCCGTACGGTAGGGGCTATAGCCCATGTTCAAAAATGCTAAAAAATGAGGATAACATTTTTTTCAAAAATTCAAAAAACGATGGGCTATAACCCATGTTTTTTGAAATTTTGAATTTTCTTCAAATCCTCAAAAATGATGAAAAACGGCGTGCTATAGTATGCCGTACGGTAGGAGCTATAGCCCATGTTCAAAAATGATGAAAAATGAGGATAACATTTTTTTCAAAAATTCAAAAAACGATGGGCTATAACCCATGTTTTTTGAAATTTTGAATTTTCTTCAAATCCTCAAAAATGATGAAAAACGGCGTGCTATAGTATGCCGTACGGTAGGGGCTATAGCCCATGTTCAAAAATGATGAAAAATGAGGATAACATTTTTTTCAAAAATTCAAAAAACGATGGGCTATAACCCATGTTTTTTTAAATTTAGAATTTTCTTCAAATCCTCAAAAATGATGAAAAACGGCGTGCTATAGTATGCCGTACGGTAGGGGCTATAGCCCATGTTCAAAAATGATGAAAAATGAGGATAACATTTTTTTCAAAAATTCAAAATACGATGGGCTATAACCCATGTTTTTTGAAATTTTGAATTTTCTTCAAATCCTCAAAAATGATGAAAAACGGCGTGCTATAGTATGCCGTACGGTAGGGGCTATAGCCCATGTTCAAAAATGCTAAAAAATGAGGATAACATTTTTTTCAAAAATTCAAAAAACGATGGGCTATAACCCATGTTTTTTGAAATTTTGAATTTTCTTCAAATCCTCAAAAATGATGAAAAACGGCGTGCTATAGTATGCCGTACGGTAGGAGCTATAGCCCATGCTCAAAAATGATGAAAAATGAGGATAACATTTTTTTCAAAAATTCAAAAAACGATGGGCTATAACCCATGTTTTTTGAAATTTTGAATTTTCTTCAAATCCTCAAAAATGATGAAAAACGGCGTGCTATAGTATGCCGTACGGTAGGGGCTATAGCCCATGTTCAAAAATGATGAAAAATGAGGATAACATTTTTTTCAAAAATTCAAAAAACGATGGGCTATAACCCATGTTTTTTTAAATTTAGAATTTTCTTCAAATCCTCAAAAATGATGAAAAACGGCGTGCTATAGTATGCCGTACGGTAGGGGCTATAGCCCATGTTCAAAAATGATGAAAAATGAGGATAACATTTTTTTCAAAAATTCAAAAAACGATGGGCTATAACCCATGTTTTTTTAAATTTAGAATTTTCTTCAAATCCTCAAAAATGATGAAAAACGGCGTGCTATAGTATGCCGTACGGTAGGGGCTATAGCCCATGTTCAAAAATGATGAAAAATGAGGATAACATTTTTTTCAAAAATTAAAAAAACGATGGGCTATAACCCATGTTTTTTGAAATTTTGAATTTTCTTCAAATCCTCAAAAATGATGAAAAACGGCGTGCTATAGTATGCCGTACGGTAGGGGCTATAGCCCATGTTCAAAAATGCTAAAAAATGAGGATAACATTTTTTTCAAAAATTCAAAAAACGATGGGCTATAACCCATGTTTTTTGAAATTTTGAATTTTCTTCAAATCCTCAAAAATGATGAAAAACGGCGTGCTATAGTATGCCGTACGGTAGGAGCTATAGCCCATGTTAAAAAATGATGAAAAATGAGGATAACATTTTTTTCAAAAATTCAAAAAACGATGGGCTATAACCCATGTTTTTTGAAATTTTGAATTTTCTTCAAATCCTCAAAAATGATGAAAAACGGCGTGCTATAGTATGCCGTACGGTAGGGGCTATAGCCCATGTTCAAAAATGATGAAAAATGAGGATAACATTTTTTTCAAAAATTAAAAAAACGATGGGCTATAACCCATGTTTTTTGAAATTTTGAATTTTCTTCAAATCCTCAAAAATGATGAAAAACGGCGTGCTATAGTATGCCGTACGGTAGGGGCTATAGCCCATGTTCAAAAATGATGAAAAATGAGCATAACATTTTTTTCAAAAATTCAAAAAACAATGGGCTATAACCCATGTTTTTTGAAATTTTGAATTTTCTTTAAATCCTCCAAAATGATGAAAAACGGCGTGCTATAGTATGCCGTACGGTAGGGGCTATAGCCCATGTTCAAAAATGATGAAAAATGAGGATAACATTTTTTTCAAAAATTCAAAAAACGATGGGCTATAACCCATGTTTTTTGAAATTTTGAATTTTCTTCAAATCCTCAAAAATGATGAAAAACGGCGTGCTATAGTATGCCGTACAGTAGGGGCTATAGCCCATGTTAAAAAATGATGAAAAATGAGGATAACATTTTTTTCAAAAATTCAAAAAACGATGGGCTATAACCCATGTTTTTTGAAATTTAGAATTTTCTTCAAATCCTCAAAAATGATGAAAAACGGCGTGCTATAGTATGCCGTACGGTAGGGGCTATAGCCCATGTTCAAAAATGATGAAAAATGAGGATAACATTTTTTTCAAAAATTAAAAAAACGATGGGCTATAACCCATGTTTTTTGAAATTTTGAATTTTCTTCAAATCCTCAAAAATGATGAAAAACGGCGTGCTATAGTATGCCGTACGGTAGGGGCTATAGCCCATGTTCAAAAATGCTAAAAAATGAGGATAACATTTTTTTCAAAAATTCAAAAAACGATGGGCTATAACCCATGTTTTTTGAAATTTTGAATTTTCTTCAAATCCTCAAAAATGATGAAAAACGGCGTGCTATAGTATGCCGTACGGTAGGAGCTATAGCCCATGTTAAAAAATGATGAAAAATGAGGATAACATTTTTTTCAAAAATTCAAAAAACGATGGGCTATAACCCATGTTTTTTGAAATTTTGAATTTTCTTCAAATCCTCAAAAATGATGAAAAACGGCGTGCTATAGTATGCCGTACGGTAGGGGCTATAGCCCATGTTCAAAAATGATGAAAAATGAGGATAACATTTTTTTCAAAAATTAAAAAAACGATGGGCTATAACCCATGTTTTTTGAAATTTTGAATTTTCTTCAAATCCTCAAAAATGATGAAAAACGGCGTGCTATAGTATGCCGTACGGTAGGGGCTATAGCCCATGTTCAAAAATGATGAAAAATGAGCATAACATTTTTTTCAAAAATTCAAAAAACAATGGGCTATAACCCATGTTTTTTGAAATTTTGAATTTTCTTTAAATCCTCCAAAATGATGAAAAACGGCGTGCTATAGTATGCCGTACGGTAGGGGCTATAGCCCATGTTCAAAAATGATGAAAAATGAGGATAACATTTTTTTCAAAAATTCAAAAAACGATGGGCTATAACCCATGTTTTTTGAAATTTTGAATTTTCTTCAAATCCTCAAAAATGATGAAAAACGGCGTGCTATAGTATGCCGTACAGTAGGGGCTATAGCCCATGTTCAAAAATGATGAAAAATGAGGATAACATTTTTTTCAAAAATTCAAAAAACGATGGGCTATAACCCATGTTTTTTGAAATTTTGAATTTTCTTCAAATCCTCAAAAATGATGAAAAACGGCGTGCTATAGTATGCCGTACAGTAGGGGCTATAGCCCATGTTAAAAAATGATGAAAAATGAGGATAACATTTTTTTCAAAAATTCAAAAAACGATGGGCTATAACCCATGTTTTTTGAAATTTAGAATTTTCTTCAAATCCTCAAAAATGATGAAAAACGGCGTGCTATAGTATGCCGTACGGTAGGGGCTATAGCCCATGTTCAAAAATGATGAAAAATGAGGATAACATTTTTTTCAAAAATTCAAAAAACGATGGGCTATAACCCATGTTTTTTTAAATTTAGAATTTTCTTCAAATCCTCAAAAAGGATGAAAAACGGCATGCTATAGTATGCCGTACGGTAGGGGCTATAGCCCATGTTCAAAAATGATGAAAAATGAGGATAACATTTTTTTCAAAAATTCAAAAAACGATGGGCTATAACCCATGTTTTTTGAAATTTTGAATTTTCTTCAAATCCTCAAAAATGATGAAAAACGGCGTGCTATAGTATGCCGTACGGTAGGGGCTATAGCCCATGTTCAAAAATGATGAAAAATGAGGATAACATTTTTTTCAAAAATTCAAAAAACGATGGGCTATAACCCATGTTTTTTGAAATTTTGAATTTTCTTCAAATCCTCAAAAATGATGAAAAACGGCGTGCTATAGTATGCCGTACGGTAGGGGCTATAGCCCATGTTCAAAAATGCTGAAAAATGAGGATAACATTTTTTTCAAAAATTCAAAAAACGATGGGCTATAACCCATGTTTTTTGAAATTTTGAATTTTCTTCAAATCCTCAAAAATGATGAAAAACGGCGTGCTATAGTATGCCGTACGGTAGGAGCTATAGCCCATGTTCAAAAATGATGAAAAATGAGGATAACATTTTTTTCAAAAATTCAAAAAACGATGGGCTATAACCCATGTTTTTTGAAATTTTGAATTTTCTTAAAATCCTCAAAAATGATGAAAAACGGCGTGCTATAGTATGCCGTACGGTAGGGGCTATAGCCCATGTTAAAAAATGATGAAAAATGAGGATAACATTTTTTTCAAAAATTCAAAAAACGATGGGCTATAACCCATGTTTTTTGAAATTTTGAATTTTCTTCAAATCCTCAAAAATGATGAAAAACGGCGTGCTATAGTATGCCGTACGGTAGGAGCTATAGCCCATGTTCAAAAATGATGAAAAATGAGGATAATTTTTTTTTCAAAAATTCAAAAAACGATGGGCTATAACCCATGTTTTTTGAAATTTTGAATTTTCTTCAAATCCTCAAAAATGATGAAAAACGGCGTGCTATAGTATGCCGTACGGTAGGGGCTATAGCCCATGTTAAAAAATGATGAAAAATGAGGATAACATTTTTTTCAAAAATTCAAAAAACGATGGGCTATAACCCATGTTTTTTGAAATTTTGAATTTTCTTCAAATCCTCAAAAATGATGAAAAACGGCGTGCTATAGTATGCCGTACGGTAGGGGCTATAGCCCATGTTCAAAAATGATGAAAAATGAGGATAACCTTTTTTTCAAAAATTCAAAAAACAATGGGCTATAACCCATGTTTTTTGAAATTTTGAATTTTCTTCAAATCCTCAAAAATGATGAAAAACGGCGTGCTATAGTATGCCGTACGGTAGGGGCTATAGCCCATGTTCAAAAATGATGAAAAATGAGGATAACATTTTTTTCAAAAATTCAAAAAACGATGGGCTATAACCCATGTTTTTTGAAATTTTGAATTTTCTTCAAATCCTCAAAAATGATGAAAAACGGCGTGCTATAGTATGCCGTACGGTAGGGGCTATAGCCCATGTTCAAAAATGATGAAAAATGAGGATAACATTTTTTTCAAAAATTCAAAAAACGATGGGCTATAACCCATGTTTTTTTAAATTTTGAATTTTCTTCAAATCCTCAAAAATGATGAAAAACGGCGTGCTATAGTATGCCGTACGGTAGGGGCTATAGCCCATGTTCAAAAATGATGAAAAATGAGGATAACATTTTTTTCAAAAATTCAAAAAACGATGGGCTATAACCCATGTTTTTTGAAATTTTGAATTTTCTTCAAATCCTCAAAAATGATGAAAAACGGCTTGCTATAGTATGCCGTACAGTAGGGGCTATAGCCCATGTTAAAAAATGATGAAAAATGAGGATAACATTTTTTTCAAAAATTCAAAAAACAATGGGCTATAACCCATGTTTTTTGAAATTTTGAATTTTCTTCAAATCCTCAAAAATGATGAAAAACGGCGTGCTATAGTATGCCGTACAGTAGGGGCTATAGCCCATGTTCAAAAATGATGAAAAATGAGGATAACATTTTTTTCAAAAATTCAAAAAACGATGGGTTATAACCCATGTTTTTTGAAATTTAGAATTTTCTTCAAATCCTCAAAAATGATGAAAAACGGCGTGCTATAGTATGCCGTACGGTAGGGGCTATAGCCCATGTTCAAAAATTATGAAAAATGAGGATAACATTTTTTTCAAAAATTCAAAAAACGATGGGCTATAACCCATGTTTTTTTAAATTTAGAATTTTCTTCAAATCCTCAAAAATGATAAAAAACGGCGTGCTATAGTATGCCGTACGGTAGGGGCTATAGCCCATGTTAAAAAATGATGAAAAATGAGGATAACATTTTTTTCAAAAATTAAAAAAACGATGGGCTATAACCCATGTTTTTTGAAATTTTGAATTTTCTTCAAAAATCCTCAAAAATGATGAAAAACTGCGTGCTATAGTATGCCGTACGGTAGGAGCTATAGCCCATGTTCAAAAATGATGAAAAATGAGGATAACATTTTTTTCAAAAATTCAAAAAACGATGGGCTATAACTCATGTTTTTTGAAATTTTGAATTTTCTTCAAATCCTCAAAAATGATGAAAAACGGCGTGCTATAGTATGCCGTACGGTAGGAGCTATAGCCCATGTTCAAAAATGATGAAAAATGAGGATAACATTTTTTTCAAAAATTCAAAAAACGATGGGCTATAACCCATGTTTTTTGAAATTTTGAATTTTCTTCAAATCCTCAAAAATGATGAAAAACGGCGTGCTATAGTATGCCGTACGGTAGGGGCTATAGCCCATGTTCAAAAATGATGAAAAATGAGCATAACATTTTTTTCAAAAATTCAAAAAACAATGGGCTATAACCCATGTTTTTTGAAATTTTGAATTTTCTTTAAATCCTCCAAAATGATGAAAAACGGCGTGCTATAGTATGCCGTACGGTAGGGGCTATAGCCCATGTTCAAAAATGATGAAAAATGAGGATAACATTTTTTTCAAAAATTCAAAAAACGATGGGCTATAACCCATGTTTTTTGAAATTTTGAATTTTCTTCAAATCCTCAAAAATGATGAAAAACGGCGTGCTATAGTATGCCGTACGGTAGGGGCTATAGCCCATGTTCAAAAATGATGAAAAATGAGCATAACATTTTTTTCAAAAATTCAAAAAACAATGGGCTATAACCCATGTTTTTTGAAATTTTGAATTTTCTTTAAATCCTCCAAAATGATGAAAAACGGCGTGCTATAGTATGCCGTACGGTAGGGGCTATAGCCCATGTTCAAAAATGATGAAAAATGAGGATAACATTTTTTTCAAAAATTCAAAAAACGATGGGCTATAACCCATGTTTTTTGAAATTTTGAATTTTCTTCAAATCCTCAAAAATGATGAAAAACGGCGTGCTATAGTATGCCGTACAGTAGGGGCTATAGCCCATGTTCAAAAATGATGAAAAATGAGGATAACATTTTTTTCAAAAATTCAAAAAACGATGGGCTATAACCCATGTTTTTTGAAATTTTGAATTTTCTTCAAATCCTCAAAAATGATGAAAAACGGCGTGCTATAGTATGCCGTACAGTAGGGGCTATAGCCCATGTTAAAAAATGATGAAAAATGAGGATAACATTTTTTTCAAAAATTCAAAAAACGATGGGCTATAACCCATGTTTTTTGAAATTTAGAATTTTCTTCAAATCCTCAAAAATGATGAAAAACGGCGTGCTATAGTATGCCGTACGGTAGGGGCTATAGCCCATGTTCAAAAATGATGAAAAATGAGGATAACATTTTTTTCAAAAATTCAAAAAACGATGGGCTATAACCCATGTTTTTTTAAATTTAGAATTTTCTTCAAATCCTCAAAAAGGATGAAAAACGGCATGCTATAGTATGCCGTACGGTAGGGGCTATAGCCCATGTTCAAAAATGATGAAAAATGAGGATAACATTTTTTTCAAAAATTCAAAAAACGATGGGCTATAACCCATGTTTTTTGAAATTTTGAATTTTCTTCAAATCCTCAAAAATGATGAAAAACGGCGTGCTATAGTATGCCGTACGGTAGGGGCTATAGCCCATGTTCAAAAATGATGAAAAATGAGGATAACATTTTTTTCAAAAATTCAAAAAACGATGGGCTATAACCCATGTTTTTTGAAATTTTGAATTTTCTTCAAATCCTCAAAAATGATGAAAAACGGCGTGCTATAGTATGCCGTACGGTAGGGGCTATAGCCCATGTTCAAAAATGCTGAAAAATGAGGATAACATTTTTTTCAAAAATTCAAAAAACGATGGGCTATAACCCATGTTTTTTGAAATTTTGAATTTTCTTCAAATCCTCAAAAATGATGAAAAACGGCGTGCTATAGTATGCCGTACGGTAGGAGCTATAGCCCATGTTCAAAAATGATGAAAAATGAGGATAACATTTTTTTCAAAAATTCAAAAAACGATGGGCTATAACCCATGTTTTTTGAAATTTTGAATTTTCTTCAAATCCTCAAAAATGATGAAAAACGGCGTGCTATAGTATGCCGTACGGTAGGGGCTATAGCCCATGTTAAAAAATGATGAAAAATGAGGATAACATTTTTTTCAAAAATTCAAAAAACGATGGGCTATAACCCATGTTTTTTGAAATTTTGAATTTTCTTCAAATCCTCAAAAATGATGAAAAACGGCGTGCTATAGTATGCCGTACGGTAGGAGCTATAGCCCATGTTCAAAAATGATGAAAAATGAGGATAATTTTTTTTTCAAAAATTCAAAAAACGATGGGCTATAACCCATGTTTTTTGAAATTTTGAATTTTCTTCAAATCCTCAAAAATGATGAAAAACGGCGTGCTATAGTATGCCGTACGGTAGGGGCTATAGCCCATGTTAAAAAATGATGAAAAATGAGGATAACATTTTTTTCAAAAATTCAAAAAACGATGGGCTATAACCCATGTTTTTTGAAATTTTGAATTTTCTTCAAATCCTCAAAAATGATGAAAAACGGCGTGCTATAGTATGCCGTACGGTAGGGGCTATAGCCCATGTTCAAAAATGATGAAAAATGAGGATAACCTTTTTTTCAAAAATTCAAAAAACAATGGGCTATAACCCATGTTTTTTGAAATTTTGAATTTTCTTCAAATCCTCAAAAATGATGAAAAACGGCGTGCTATAGTATGCCGTACGGTAGGGGCTATAGCCCATGTTCAAAAATGATGAAAAATGAGGATAACATTTTTTTCAAAAATTCAAAAAACGATGGGCTATAACCCATGTTTTTTGAAATTTTGAATTTTCTTCAAATCCTCAAAAATGATGAAAAACGGCGTGCTATAGTATGCCGTACGGTAGGGGCTATAGCCCATGTTCAAAAATGATGAAAAATGAGGATAACATTTTTTTCAAAAATTCAAAAAACGATGGGCTATAACCCATGTTTTTTTAAATTTTGAATTTTCTTCAAATCCTCAAAAATGATGAAAAACGGCGTGCTATAGTATGCCGTACGGTAGGGGCTATAGCCCATGTTCAAAAATGATGAAAAATGAGGATAACATTTTTTTCAAAAATTCAAAAAACGATGGGCTATAACCCATGTTTTTTGAAATTTTGAATTTTCTTCAAATCCTCAAAAATGATGAAAAACGGCTTGCTATAGTATGCCGTACAGTAGGGGCTATAGCCCATGTTAAAAAATGATGAAAAATGAGGATAACATTTTTTTCAAAAATTCAAAAAACAATGGGCTATAACCCATGTTTTTTGAAATTTTGAATTTTCTTCAAATCCTCAAAAATGATGAAAAACGGCGTGCTATAGTATGCCGTACAGTAGGGGCTATAGCCCATGTTCAAAAATGATGAAAAATGAGGATAACATTTTTTTCAAAAATTCAAAAAACGATGGGTTATAACCCATGTTTTTTGAAATTTAGAATTTTCTTCAAATCCTCAAAAATGATGAAAAACGGCGTGCTATAGTATGCCGTACGGTAGGGGCTATAGCCCATGTTCAAAAATTATGAAAAATGAGGATAACATTTTTTTCAAAAATTCAAAAAACGATGGGCTATAACCCATGTTTTTTTAAATTTAGAATTTTCTTCAAATCCTCAAAAATGATAAAAAACGGCGTGCTATAGTATGCCGTACGGTAGGGGCTATAGCCCATGTTAAAAAATGATGAAAAATGAGGATAACATTTTTTTCAAAAATTAAAAAAACGATGGGCTATAACCCATGTTTTTTGAAATTTTGAATTTTCTTCAAATCCTCAAAAATGATGAAAAACTGCGTGCTATAGTATGCCGTACGGTAGGAGCTATAGCCCATGTTCAAAAATGATGAAAAATGAGGATAACATTTTTTTCAAAAATTCAAAAAACGATGGGCTATAACTCATGTTTTTTGAAATTTTGAATTTTCTTCAAATCCTCAAAAATGATGAAAAACGGCGTGCTATAGTATGCCGTACGGTAGGAGCTATAGCCCATGTTCAAAAATGATGAAAAATGAGGATAACATTTTTTTCAAAAATTCAAAAAACGATGGGCTATAACCCATGTTTTTTGAAATTTTGAATTTTCTTCAAATCCTCAAAAATGATGAAAAACGGCGTGCTATAGTATGCCGTACGGTAGGGGCTATAGCCCATGTTCAAAAATGATGAAAAATGAGGATAACATTTTTTTCAAAAATTAAAAAAACGATGGGCTATAACCCATGTTTTTTGAAATTTTGAATTTTCTTCAAATCCTCAAAAATGATGAAAAACGGCGTGCTATAGTATGCCGTACGGTAGGGGCTATAGCCCATGTTCAAAAATGATGAAAAATGAGGATAACATTTTTTTCAAAAATTCAAAAAACAATGGGCTATAACCCATGTTTTTTGAAATTTTGAATTTTCTTTAAATCCTCAAAAATGATGAAAAACGGCGTGCTATAGTATGCCGTACGGTAGGGGCTATAGCCCATGTTCAAAAATGATGAAAAATGAGGATAACATTTTTTTCAAAAATTCAAAAAACGATGGGCTATAACCCATGTTTTTTGAAATTTTGAATTTTCTTCAAATCCTCAAAAAGGATGAAAAACGGCGTGCTATAGTATGCCGTACGGTAGGGGCTATAGCCCATGTTCAAAAATGATGAAAAATGAGGATAACATTTTTTTCAAAAATTCAAAAAACGATGGGCTATAACCCATGTTTTTTGAAATTTTGAATTTTCTTCAAATCCTCAAAAATGATGAAAAACGGCGTGCTATAGTATGCCGTACGGTAGGGGCTATAGCCCATGTTAAAAAATGATGAAAAATGAGGATAACATTTTTTTCAAAAATTCAAAAAACAATGGGCTATAACCCATGTTTTTTGAAATTTTGAATTTTCTTCAAATCCTCAAAAATGATGAAAAACGGCGTGCTATAGTATGCCGTACAGTAGGGGCTATAGCCCATGTTCAAAAATGATGAAAAATGAGGATAACATTTTTTTCAAAAATTCAAAAAACGATGGGTTATAACCCATGTTTTTTGAAATTTAGAATTTTCTTCAAATCCTCAAAAATGATGAAAAACGGCGTGCTATAGTATGCCGTACGGTAGGGGCTATAGCCCATGTTCAAAAATTATGAAAAATGAGGATAACATTTTTTTCAAAAATTCAAAAAACGATGGGCTATAACCCATGTTTTTTTAAATTTAGAATTTTCTTCAAATCCTCAAAAGTGATAAAAAACGGCGTGCTATAGTATGCCGTACGGTAGGGGCTATAGCCCATGTTAAAAAATGATGAAAAATGAGGATAACATTTTTTTCAAAAATTAAAAAAACGATGGGCTATAACCCATGTTTTTTGAAATTTTGAATTTTCTTCAAATCCTCAAAAATGATGAAAAACTGCGTGCTATAGTATGCCGTACGGTAGGAGCTATAGCCCATGTTCAAAAATGATGAAAAATGAGGATAACATTTTTTTCAAAAATTCAAAAAACGATGGGCTATAACTCATGTTTTTTGAAATTTTGAATTTTCTTCAAATCCTCAAAAATGATGAAAAACGGCGTGCTATAGTATGCCGTACGGTAGGAGCTATAGCCCATGTTCAAAAATGATGAAAAATGAGGATAACATTTTTTTCAAAAATTCAAAAAACGATGGGCTATAACCCATGTTTTTTGAAATTTTGAATTTTCTTCAAATCCTCAAAAATGATGAAAAACGGCGTGCTATAGTATGCCGTACGGTAGGGGCTATAGCCCATGTTCAAAAATGATGAAAAATGAGGATAACATTTTTTTCAAAAATTAAAAAAACGATGGGCTATAACCCATGTTTTTTGAAATTTTGAATTTTCTTCAAATCCTCAAAAATGATGAAAAACGGCGTGCTATAGTATGCCGTACGGTAGGGGCTATAGCCCATGTTCAAAAATGATGAAAAATGAGGATAACATTTTTTTCAAAAATTCAAAAAACAATGGGCTATAACCCATGTTTTTTGAAATTTTGAATTTTCTTTAAATCCTCAAAAATGATGAAAAACGGCGTGCTATAGTATGCCGTACGGTAGGGGCTATAGCCCATGTTCAAAAATGATGAAAAATGAGGATAACATTTTTTTCAAAAATTCAAAAAACGATGGGCTATAACCCATGTTTTTTGAAATTTTGAATTTTCTTCAAATCCTCAAAAAGGATGAAAAAGGGCGTGCTATAGTATGCCGTACGGTAGGGGCTATAGCCCATGTTCAAAAATGATGAAAAATGAGGATAACATTTTTTTCAAAAATTCAAAAAACGATGGGCTATAACCCATGTTTTTTGAAATTTTGAATTTTCTTCAAATCCTCAAAAATGATGAAAAACGGCGTGCTATAGTATGCCGTACGGTAGGGGCTATAGCCCATGTTAAAAAATGATGAAAAATGAGGATAACATTTTTTTCAAAAATTCAAAAAACGATGGGCTATAACCCATGTTTTTTGAAATTTTGAATTTTCTTCAAATCCTCAAAAATGATGAAAAACGGCGTGCTATAGTATGCCGTACGGTAGGGGCTATAGCCCATGTTAAAAAATGATGAAAAATGAGGATAACATTTTTTTCAAAAATTCAAAAAACGATGGGCTATAACCCATGTTTTTTGAAATTTTGAATTTTCTTTAAATCCTCAAAAATGATGAAAAACGGCGTGCTATAGTATGCCGTACGGTAGGGGCTATAGCCCATGTTCAAAAATGATGAAAAATGAGGATAACATTTTTTTCAAAAATTCAAAAAACGATGGGCTATAACCCATGTTTTTTGAAATTTTGAATTTTCTTCAAATCCTCAAAAAGGATGAAAAACGGCGTGCTATAGTATGCCGTACGGTAGGGGCTATAGCCCATGTTCAAAAATGATGAAAAATGAGGATAACATTTTTTTCAAAAATTCAAAAAACGATGGGCTATAACCCATGTTTTTTGAAATTTTGAATTTTCTTCAAATCCTCAAAAATGATGAAAAACGGCGTGCTATAGTATGCCGTACGGTAGGGGCTATAGCCCATGTTAAAAAATGATGAAAAATGAGGATAACATTTTTTTCAAAAATTCAAAAAACAATGGGCTATAACCCATGTTTTTTGAAATTTTGAATTTTCTTCAAATCCTCAAAAATGATGAAAAACGGCGTGCTATAGTATGCCGTACAGTAGGGGCTATAGCCCATGTTCAAAAATGATGAAAAATGAGGATAACATTTTTTTCAAAAATTCAAAAAACGATGGGTTATAACCCATGTTTTTTGAAATTTAGAATTTTCTTCAAATCCTCAAAAATGATGAAAAACGGCGTGCTATAGTATGCCGTACGGTAGGGGCTATAGCCCATGTTCAAAAATTATGAAAAATGAGGATAACATTTTTTTCAAAAATTCAAAAAACGATGGGCTATAACCCATGTTTTTTTAAATTTAGAATTTTCTTCAAATCCTCAAAAATGATAAAAAACGGCGTGCTATAGTATGCCGTACGGTAGGGGCTATAGCCCATGTTAAAAAATGATGAAAAATGAGGATAACATTTTTTTCAAAAATTAAAAAAACGATGGGCTATAACCCATGTTTTTTGAAATTTTGAATTTTCTTCAAATCCTCAAAAATGATGAAAAACTGCGTGCTATAGTATGCCGTACGGTAGGAGCTATAGCCCATGTTCAAAAATGATGAAAAATGAGGATAACATTTTTTTCAAAAATTCAAAAAACGATGGGCTATAACTCATGTTTTTTGAAATTTTGAATTTTCTTCAAATCCTCAAAAATGATGAAAAACGGCGTGCTATAGTATGCCGTACGGTAGGAGCTATAGCCCATGTTCAAAAATGATGAAAAATGAGGATAACATTTTTTTCAAAAATTAAAAAAACGATGGGCTATAACCCATGTTTTTTGAAATTTTGAATTTTCTTCAAATCCTCAAAAATGATGAAAAACGGCGTGCTATAGTATGCCGTACGGTAGGGGCTATAGCCCATGTTCAAAAATGATGAAAAATGAGGATAACATTTTTTTCAAAAATTCAAAAAACAATGGGCTATAACCCATGTTTTTTGAAATTTTGAATTTTCTTTAAATCCTCAAAAATGATGAAAAACGGCGTGCTATAGTATGCCGTACGGTAGGGGCTATAGCCCATGTTCAAAAATGATGAAAAATGAGGATAACATTTTTTTCAAAAATTCAAAAAACGATGGGCTATAACCCATGTTTTTTGAAATTTTGAATTTTCTTCAAATCCTCAAAAAGGATGAAAAACGGCGTGCTATAGTATGCCGTACGGTAGGGGCTATAGCCCATGTTCAAAAATGATGAAAAATGAGGATAACATTTTTTTCAAAAATTCAAAAAACGATGGGCTATAACCCATGTTTTTTGAAATTTTGAATTTTCTTCAAATCCTCAAAAATGATGAAAAACGGCGTGCTATAGTATGCCGTACGGTAGGGGCTATAGCCCATGTTAAAAAATGATGAAAAATGAGGATAACATTTTTTTCAAAAATTCAAAAAACGATGGGCTATAACCCATGTTTTTTGAAATTTTGAATTTTCTTCAAATCCTCAAAAATGATGAAAAACGGCGTGCTATAGTATGCCGTACGGTAGGGGCTATAGCCCATGTTCAAAAATGATGAAAAATGAGGATAACATTTTTTTCAAAAATTCAAAAAACGATGGGCTATAACCCATGTTTTTTGAAATTTTGAATTTTCTTCAAATCCTCAAAAAGGATGAAAAACGGCGTGCTATAGTATGCCGTACGGTAGGGGCTATAGCCCATGTTCAAAAATGATGAAAAATGAGGATAACATTTTTTTCAAAAATTCAAAAAACGATGGGCTATAACCCATGTTTTTTGAAATTTTGAATTTTCTTCAAATCCTCAAAAATGATGAAAAACGGCGTGCTATAGTATGCCGTACGGTAGGGGCTATAGCCCATGTTAAAAAATGATGAAAAATGAGGATAACATTTTTTTCAAAAATTCAAAAAACGATGGGCTATAACCCATGTTTTTTGAAATTTTGAATTTTCTTCAAATCCTCAAAAATGATGAAAAACGGCGTGCTATAGTATGCCGTACGGTAGGGGCTATAGCCCATGTTAAAAAATGATGAAAAATGAGGATAACATTTTTTTCAAAAATTCAAAAAACGATGGGCTATAACCCATGTTTTTTGAAATTTTGAATTTTCTTCAAATCCTCAAAAATGATGAAAAACGGCGTGCTATAGTATGCCGTACGGTAGGGGCTATAGCCCATGTTCAAAAATGATGAAAAATGAGGATAACATTTTTTTCAAAAATTCAAAAAACAATGGGTTATAACCCATGTTTTTTTAAATTTTGAATTTTCTTTAAATCCTCAAAAATGATGAAAAACGGCGTGCTATAGTATGCCGTACGGTAGGGGCTATAGCCCATGTTCAAAAATGATGAAAAATGAGGATTACATTTTTTTCAAAAATTCAAAAAACGATGGGCTATAACCCATGTTTTTTGAAATTTTGAATTTTCTTCAAATCCTCAAAAATGATGAAAAACGGCGTGCTATAGTATGCCGTACAGTAGGGGCTATAGCCCATGTTCAAAAATGATGAAAAATGAGGATAACATTTTTTTCAAAAATTCAAAAAACGATGGGCTATAACCCATGTTTTTTGAAATTTTGAATTTTCTTCAAATCCTCAAAAAGGATGAAAAACGGCGTGCTATAGTATGCCGTACGGTAGGGGCTATAGCCCATGTTCAAAAATGCTGAAAAATGAGGATAACATTTTTTTCAAAAATTCAAAAAACGATGGGCTATAACCCATGTTTTTTGAAATTTTGAATTTTCTTCAAATCCTCAAAAATGATGAAAAACGGCGTGCTATAGTATGCCGTACGGTAGGAGCTATAGCCCATGTTCAAAAATGATGAAAAATGAGGATAATTTTTTTTTCAAAAATTCAAAAAACGATGGGCTATAACCCATGTTTTTTGAAATTTTGAATTTTCTTCAAATCCTCAAAAATGATGAAAAACGGCGTGCTATAGTATGCCGTACGGTAGGGGCTATAGCCCATGTTAAAAAATGATGAAAAATGAGGATAACATTTTTTTCAAAAATTCAAAAAACGATGGGCTATAACCCATGTTTTTTGAAATTTTGAATTTTCTTCAAATCCTCAAAAATGATGAAAAACGGCGTGCTATAGTATGCCGTACGGTAGGAGCTATAGCCCATGTTCAAAAATGATGAAAAATGAGGATAATTTTTTTTTCAAAAATTCAAAAAACGATGGGCTATAACCCATGTTTTTTGAAATTTTGAATTTTCTTCAAATCCTCAAAAATGATGAAAAACGGCGTGCTATAGTATGCCGTACGGTAGGGGCTATAGCCCATGTTAAAAAATGATGAAAAATGAGGATAACATTTTTTTCAAAAATTCAAAAAACGATGGGCTATAACCCATGTTTTTTGAAATTTTGAATTTTCTTCAAATCCTCAAAAATGATGAAAAACGGCGTGCTATAGTATGCCGTACGGTAGGGGCTATAGCCCATGTTCAAAAATGATGAAAAATGAGGATAACATTTTTTTCAAAAATTCAAAAAACAATGGGCTATAACCCATGTTTTTTGAAATTTTGAATTTTCTTCAAATCCTCAAAAATGATGAAAAACGGCGTGCTATAGTATGCCGTACGGTAGGGGCTATAGCCCATGTTCAAAAATGATGAAAAATGAGGATAACATTTTTTTCAAAAATTCAAAAAACGATGGGCTATAACCCATGTTTTTTGAAATTTTGAATTTTCTTCAAATCCTCAAAAATGATGAAAAACGGCGTGCTATAGTATGCCGTACGGTAGGGGCTATAGCCCATGTTCAAAAATGATGAAAAATGAGGATAACATTTTTTTCAAAAATTCAAAAAACGATGGGCTATAACCCATGTTTTTTTAAATTTTGAATTTTCTTCAAATCCTCAAAAATGATGAAAAACGGCGTGCTATAGTATGCCGTACGGTAGGGGCTATAGCCCATGTTCAAAAATGATGAAAAATGAGGATAACATTTTTTTCAAAAATTCAAAAAACGATGGGCTACTATAACCCATGTTTTTTGAAATTTTGAATTTTCTTCAAATCCTCAAAAATGATGAAAAACGGCTTGCTATAGTATGCCGTACAGTAGGGGCTATAGCCCATGTTAAAAAATGATGAAAAATGAGGATAACATTTTTTTTCAAAAATTCAAAAAACAATGGGCTATAACCCATGTTTTTTGAAATTTTGAATTTTCTTCAAATCCTCAAAAATGATGAAAAACGGCGTGCTATAGTATGCCGTACAGTAGGGGCTATAGCCCATGTTCAAAAATGATGAAAAATGAGGATAACATTTTTTTCAAAAATTCAAAAAACGATGGGTTATAACCCATGTTTTTTGAAATTTAGAATTTTCTTCAAATCCTCAAAAATGATGAAAAACGGCGTGCTATAGTATGCCGTACGGTAGGGGCTATAGCCCATGTTCAAAAATGCTGAAAAATGAGGATAACATTTTTTTCAAAAATTCAAAAAACGATGGGCTATAACCCATGTTTTTTGAAATTTTGAATTTTCTTCAAATCCTCAAAAATGATGAAAAACGGCGTGCTATAGTATGCCGTACGGTAGGAGCTATAGCCCATGTTCAAAAATGATGAAAAATGAGGATAAATTTTTTTTCAAAAATTCAAAAAACGATGGGCTATAACCCATGTTTTTTGAAATTTTGAATTTTCTTCAAATCCTCAAAAATGATGAAAAACGGCGTGCTATAGTATGCCGTACGGTAGGGGCTATAGCCCATGTTAAAAAATGATGAAAAATGAGGATAACATTTTTTTCAAAAATTCAAAAAACGATGGGCTATAACCCATGTTTTTTGAAATTTTGAATTTTCTTCAAATCCTCAAAAATGATGAAAAACGGCGTGCTATAGTATGCCGTACGGTAGGAGCTATAGCCCATGTTCAAAAATGATGAAAAATGAGGATAATTTTTTTTTCAAAAATTCAAAAAACGATGGGCTATAACCCATGTTTTTTGAAATTTTGAATTTTCTTCAAATCCTCAAAAATGATGAAAAACGGCGTGCTATAGTATGCCGTACGGTAGGGGCTATAGCCCATGTTAAAAAATGATGAAAAATGAGGATAACATTTTTTTCAAAAATTCAAAAAACGATGGGCTATAACCCATGTTTTTTGAAATTTTGAATTTTCTTCAAATCCTCAAAAATGATGAAAAACGGCGTGCTATAGTATGCCGTACGGTAGGGGCTATAGCCCATGTTCAAAAATGATGAAAAATGAGGATAACATTTTTTTCAAAAATTCAAAAAACAATGGGCTATAACCCATGTTTTTTGAAATTTTGAATTTTCTTCAAATCCTCAAAAATGATGAAAAACGGCGTGCTATAGTATGCCGTACGGTAGGGGCTATAGCCCATGTTCAAAAATGATGAAAAATGAGGATAACATTTTTTTCAAAAATTCAAAAAACGATGGGCTATAACCCATGTTTTTTGAAATTTTGAATTTTCTTCAAATCCTCAAAAATGATGAAAAACGGCGTGCTATAGTATGCCGTACGGTAGGGGCTATAGCCCATGTTCAAAAATGATGAAAAATGAGGATAACATTTTTTTCAAAAATTCAAAAAACGATGGGCTATAACCCATGTTTTTTTAAATTTTGAATTTTCTTCAAATCCTCAAAAATGATGAAAAACGGCGTGCTATAGTATGCCGTACGGTAGGGGCTATAGCCCATGTTCAAAAATGATGAAAAATGAGGATAACATTTTTTTCAAAAATTCAAAAAACGATGGGCTACTATAACCCATGTTTTTTGAAATTTTGAATTTTCTTCAAATCCTCAAAAATGATGAAAAACGGCTTGCTATAGTATGCCGTACAGTAGGGGCTATAGCCCATGTTAAAAAATGATGAAAAATGAGGATAACATTTTTTTTCAAAAATTCAAAAAACAATGGGCTATAACCCATGTTTTTTGAAATTTTGAATTTTCTTCAAATCCTCAAAAATGATGAAAAACGGCGTGCTATAGTATGCCGTACAGTAGGGGCTATAGCCCATGTTCAAAAATGATGAAAAATGAGGATAACATTTTTTTCAAAAATTCAAAAAACGATGGGTTATAACCCATGTTTTTTGAAATTTAGAATTTTCTTCAAATCCTCAAAAATGATGAAAAACGGCGTGCTATAGTATGCCGTACGGTAGGGGCTATAGCCCATGTTCAAAAATTATGAAAAATGAGGATAACATTTTTTTCAAAAATTCAAAAAACGATGGGCTATAACCCATGTTTTTTTAAATTTAGAATTTTCTTCAAATCCTCAAAAATGATAAAAAACGGCGTGCTATAGTATGCCGTACGGTAGGGGCTATAGCCCATGTTAAAAAATGATGAAAAATGAGGATAACATTTTTTTCAAAAATTAAAAAAACGATGGGCTATAACCCATGTTTTTTGAAATTTTGAATTTTCTTCAAATCCTCAAAAATGATGAAAAACTGCGTGCTATAGTATGCCGTACGGTAGGAGCTATAGCCCATGTTCAAAAATGATGAAAAATGAGGATAACATTTTTTTCAAAAATTCAAAAAACGATGGGCTATAACTCATGTTTTTTGAAATTTTGAATTTTCTTCAAATCCTCAAAAATGATGAAAAACGGCGTGCTATAGTATGCCGTACGGTAGGAGCTATAGCCCATGTTCAAAAATGATGAAAAATGAGGATAACATTTTTTTCAAAAATTCAAAAAACGATGGGCTATAACCCATGTTTTTTGAAATTTTGAATTTTCTTCAAATCCTCAAAAATGATGAAAAACGGCGTGCTATAGTATGCCGTACGGTAGGGGCTATAGCCCATGTTCAAAAATGATGAAAAATGAGGATAACATTTTTTTCAAAAATTAAAAAAACGATGGGCTATAACCCATGTTTTTTGAAATTTTGAATTTTCTTCAAATCCTCAAAAATGATGAAAAACGGCGTGCTATAGTATGCCGTACGGTAGGGGCTATAGCCCATGTTCAAAAATGATGAAAAATGAGGATAACATTTTTTTCAAAAATTCAAAAAACAATGGGCTATAACCCATGTTTTTTGAAATTTTGAATTTTCTTTAAATCCTCAAAAATGATGAAAAACGGCGTGCTATAGTATGCCGTACGGTAGGGGCTATAGCCCATGTTCAAAAATGATGAAAAATGAGGATAACATTTTTTTCAAAAATTCAAAAAACGATGGGCTATAACCCATGTTTTTTGAAATTTTGAATTTTCTTCAAATCCTCAAAAAGGATGAAAAACGGCGTGCTATAGTATGCCGTACGGTAGGGGCTATAGCCCATGTTCAAAAATGATGAAAAATGAGGATAACATTTTTTTCAAAAATTCAAAAAACGATGGGCTATAACCCATGTTTTTTGAAATTTTGAATTTTCTTCAAATCCTCAAAAATGATGAAAAACGGCCTGCTATAGTATGCCGTACGGTAGGGGCTATAGCCCATGTTAAAAAATGATGAAAAATGAGGATAACATTTTTTTCAAAAATTCAAAAAACGATGGGCTATAACCCATGTTTTTTGAAATTTTGAATTTTCTTCAAATCCTCAAAAATGATGAAAAACGGCGTGCTATAGTATGCCGTACGGTAGGGGCTATAGCCCATGTTAAAAAATGATGAAAAATGAGGATAACATTTTTTTCAAAAATTCAAAAAACGATGGGCTATAACCCATGTTTTTTGAAATTTTGAATTTTCTTCAAATCCTCAAAAATGATGAAAAACGGCGTGCTATAGTATGCCGTACGGTAGGGGCTATAGCCCATGTTCAAAAATGATGAAAAATGAGGATAACATTTTTTTCAAAAATTCAAAAAACAATGGGTTATAACCCATGTTTTTTTAAATTTTGAATTTTCTTTAAATCCTCAAAAATGATGAAAAACGGCGTGCTATAGTATGCCGTACGGTAGGGGCTATAGCCCATGTTCAAAAATGATGAAAAATGAGGATTACATTTTTTTCAAAAATTCAAAAAACGATGGGCTATAACCCATGTTTTTTGAAATTTTGAATTTTCTTCAAATCCTCAAAAATGATGAAAAACGGCGTGCTATAGTATGCCGTACAGTAGGGGCTATAGCCCATGTTCAAAAATGATGAAAAATGAGGATAACATTTTTTTCAAAAATTCAAAAAACGATGGGCTATAACCCATGTTTTTTGAAATTTTGAATTTTCTTCAAATCCTCAAAAAGGATGAAAAACGGCGTGCTATAGTATGCCGTACGGTAGGGGCTATAGCCCATGTTCAAAAATGCTGAAAAATGAGGATAACATTTTTTTCAAAAATTCTAAAAACGATGGGCTATAACCCATGTTTTTTGAAATTTTGAATTTTCTTCAAATCCTCAAAAATGATGAAAAACGGCGTGCTATAGTATGCCGTACGGTAGGAGCTATAGCCCATGTTAAAAAATTATGAAAAATGAGGATAACATTTTTTTCAAAAATTCAAAAAACGATGGGCTATAACCCATGTTTTTTGAAATTTTGAATTTTCTTCAAATCCTCAAAAATGATGAAAAACGGCGTGCTATAGTATGCCGTACGGTAGGGGCTATAGCCCATGTTCAAAAATGATGAAAAATGAGGATAACATTTTTTTCAAAAATTCTAAAAACGATGGGCTATAACCCATGTTTTTTGAAATTTTGAATTTTCTTCAAATCCTCAAAAATGATGAAAAACGGCGTGCTATAGTATGCCGTACGGTAGGGGCTATAGCCCATGTTCAAAAATGATGAAAAATGAGGATAACATTTTTTTCAAAAATTCTAAAAACGATGGGCTATAACCCATGTTTTTTGAAATTTTGAATTTTCTTCAAATCCTCAAAAATGATGAAAAACGGCGTGCTATAGTATGCCGTACGGTAGGAGCTATAGCCCATGTTAAAAAATTATGAAAAATGAGGATAACATTTTTTTCAAAAATTCAAAAAACGATGGGCTATAACCCATGTTTTTTGAAATTTTGAATTTTCTTCAAATCCTCAAAAATGATGAAAAAC
Source organism: Protomyctophum bolini (assembly GCF_963924005.1). Lineage (NCBI taxonomy): Eukaryota > Metazoa > Chordata > Actinopteri > Myctophiformes > Myctophidae > Protomyctophum > Protomyctophum bolini. The sequence goes on along the minus strand of NC_137868.1, from coordinate 35,528,445 downwards.
GGCGTGCTATAGTATGCCGTACGGTAGGGGCTATAGCCCATGTTCAAAAATGATGAAAAATGAGGATAACATTTTTTTCAAAAATTCTAAAAACGATGGGCTATAACCCATGTTTTTTGAAATTTTGAATTTTCTTCAAATCCTCAAAAATGATGAAAAACGGCGTGCTATAGTATGCCGTACGGTAGGGGCTATAGCCCATGTTCAAAAATGATGAAAAATGAGGATAACATTTTTTTCAAAAATTCTAAAAACGATGGGCTATAACCCATGTTTTTTGAAATTTTGAATTTTATTCAAATCCTCAAAAATGATGAAAAACGGCGTGCTATAGTATGCCGTACGGTAGGGGCTATAGCCCATGTTCAAAAATGATGAAAAATGAGGATAACATTTTTTCAAAAATTCAAAAAACGATGGGCTATAACCCATGTTTCTTGAAATTTTGAATTTTCTTCAAATCCTCAAAATTGATGAAAAACGGCGTGCTATAGTATGCCGTACGGTAGGGGCTATAGCCCATGTTCAAAAATGATGAAAAATGAGGATAACATTTTTTTCAAAAATTCAAAAAACGATGGGCTATAACCCATGTTTTTTGAAATTTTGAATTTTCTTCAAATCCTCAAAAATGATGAAAAACGGCGTGCTATAGTATGCCGTACGGTAGGGGCTATAGCCCATGTTCAAAAATGATGAAAAATGAGGATAACATTTTTTTCAAAAATTCAAAGAACAATGGGCTATAACCCATGTTTTTTTAAATTTTGAATTTTCTTCAAATCCTCAAAAATGATGAAAAACGGCGTGCTATAGTATGCCGTACGGTAGGGGCTATAGCCCATGTTCAAAAATGATGAAAAATGAGGATAACATTTTTTTCAAAAATTCAAAAAACGATGGGCTATAACCCATGTTTTTTGAAATTTTGAATTTTCTTCAAATCCTCAAAAATGATGAAAAACGGCGTGCTATAGTATGCCGTACGGTAGGGGCTATAGCCCATGTTCAAAAATGCTGAAAAATGAGGATAACATTTTTTTCAAAAATTCAAAAAACGATGGGCTATAACCCATGTTTTTTGAAATTTTGAATTTTCTTCAAATCCTCAAAAATGATGAAAAACGGCGTGCTATAGTATGCCGTACGGTAGGAGCTATAGCCCATGTTCAAAAATGATGAAAAATGAGGATAACATTTTTTTCAAAAATTCAAAAAACGATGGACTATAACCCATGTTTTTTGAAATTTTGAATTTTCTTCAAATCCTCAAAAATGATGAAAAACGGCGTGCTATAGTATGCCGTACGGTAGGGGCTATAGCCCATGTTCAAAAATGATGAAAAATGAGGATAACATTTTTTTCAAAAATTCAAAAAACGATGGGCTATAACCCATGTTTTTTGAAATTTTGAATTTTCTTCAAATCCTCAAAAATGATGAAAAACGGCGTGCTATAGTATGCCGTACGGTAGGAGCTATAGCCCATGTTAAAAAATGATGAAAAATGAGGATAACATTTTTTTCAAAAATTCAAAAAACAATGGGCTATAACCCATGTTTTTTGAAATTTTGAATTTTCTTCAAATCCTCAAAAATGATGAAAAACGGCGTGCTATAGTATGCCGTACAGTAGGGGCTATAGCCCATGTTCAAAAATGATGAAAAATGAGGATAACATTTTTTTCAAAAATTCAAAAAACGATGGGTTATAACCCATGTTTTTTGAAATTTAGAATTTTCTTCAAATCCTCAAAAATGATGAAAAACGGCGTGCTATAGTATGCCGTATGGTAGGGGCTATAGCCCATGTTCAAAAATGATGAAAAATGAGGATAACATTTTTTTCAAAAATTCAAAAAACGATGGGCTATAACCCATGTTTTTTTAAATTTAGAATTTTCTTCAAATCCTCAAAAATGATGAAAAACGGCGTGCTATAGTATGCCGTACGGTAGGGGCTATAGCCCATGTTCAAAAATGATGAAAAATGAGGATAACATTTTTTTCAAAAATTAAAAAAACGATGGGCTATAACCCATGTTTTTTGAAATTTTGAATTTTCTTCAAATCCTCAAAAATGATGAAAAACGGCGTGCTATAGTATGCCGTACGGTAGGAGCTATAGCCCATGTTAAAAAATGATGAAAAATGAGGATAACATTTTTTTCAAAAATTCAAAAAACAATGGGCTATAACCCATGTTTTTTGAAATTTTGAATTTTCTTCAAATCCTCAAAAATGATGAAAAACGGCGTGCTATAGTATGCCGTACAGTAGGGGCTATAGCCCATGTTCAAAAATGATGAAAAATGAGGATAACATTTTTTTCAAAAATTCAAAAAACGATGGGTTATAACCCATGTTTTTTGAAATTTAGAATTTTCTTCAAATCCTCAAAAATGATGAAAAACGGCGTGCTATAGTATGCCGTATGGTAGGGGCTATAGCCCATGTTCAAAAATGATGAAAAATGAGGATAACATTTTTTTCAAAAATTCAAAAAACGATGGGCTATAACCCATGTTTTTTTAAATTTAGAATTTTCTTCAAATCCTCAAAAATGATGAAAAACGGCGTGCTATAGTATGCCGTACGGTAGGGGCTATAGCCCATGTTCAAAAATGATGAAAAATGAGGATAACATTTTTTTCAAAAATTAAAAAAACGATGGGCTATAACCCATGTTTTTTGAAATTTTGAATTTTCTTCAAATCCTCAAAAATGATGAAAAACTGCGTGCTATAGTATGCCGTACGGTAGGAGCTATAGCCCATGTTCAAAAATGATGAAAAATGAGGATAACATTTTTTTCAAAAATTCAAAAAACGATGGGCTATAACCCATGTTTTTTGAAATTTTGAATTTTCTTCAAATCCTCAAAAATGATGAAAAACGGCGTGCTATAGTATGCCGTACGGTAGGAGCTATAGCCCATGTTCAAAAATGATGAAAAATGAGGATAACATTTTTTTCAAAAATTCAAAAAACGATGGGCTATAACCCATGTTTTTTGAAATTTTGAATTTTCTTCAAATCCTCAAAAATGATGAAAAACGGCGTGCTATAGTATGCCGTACGGTAGGGGCTATAGCCCATGTTAAAAAATGATGAAAAATGAGGATAACATTTTTTTCAAAAATTAAAAAAACGATGGGCTATAACCCATGTTTTTTGAAATTTTGAATTTTCTTCAAATCCTCAAAAATGATGAAAAACGGCGTGCTATAGTATGCCGTACGGTAGGGGCTATAGCCCATGTTCAAAAATGATGAAAAATGAGGATAACATTTTTTTCAAAAATTAAAAAAACGATGGGCTATAACCCATGTTTTTTGAAATTTTGAATTTTCTTCAAATCCTCAAAAATGATGAAAAACGGCGTGCTATAGTATGCCGTACGGTAGGGGCTATAGCCCATGTTCAAAAATGATGAAAAATGAGGATAACATTTTTTTTAAAAATTCAAAAAACAATGGGCTATAACCCATGTTTTTTGAAATTTTGAATTTTCTTCAAATCCTCAAAAATGATGAAAAACGGCGTGCTATAGTATGCCGTACAGTAGGGGCTATAGCCCATGTTCAAAAATGATGAAAAATGAGGATAACATTTTTTTCAAAAATTCAAAAAACGATGGGCTATAACCCATGTTTTTTGAAATTTTGAATTTTCTTCAAATCCTCAAAAATGATGAAAAACGGCGTGCTATAGTATGCCGTACAGTAGGGGCTATAGCCCATGTTCAAAAATGATGAAAAATGAGGATAACATTTTTTCAAAAATTCAAAAAACGATGGGCTATAACCCATGTTTTTTGAAATTTAGAATTTTCTTCAAATCCTCAAAAATGATGAAAAACGGCGTGCTATAGTATGCCGTACGGTAGGGGCTATAGCCCATGTTCAAAAATGATGAAAAATGAGGATAACATTTTTTTCAAAAATTCAAAAAACGATGGGCTATAACCCATGTTTTTTTAAATTTAGAATTTTCTTCAAATCCTCAAAAAGGATGAAAAACGGCGTGCTATAGTATGCCGTACGGTAGGGGCTATAGCCCATGTTCAAAAATGATGAAAAATGAGGATAACATTTTTTTCAAAAATTCAAAAAACGATGGGCTATAACCCATGTTTTTTGAAATTTTGAATTTTCTTCAAATCCTCAAAAATGATGAAAAACGGCGTGCTATAGTATGCCGTACGGTAGGGGCTATAGCCCATGTTCAAAAATGCTGAAAAATGAGGATAATTTTTTTTTCAAAAATTCAAAAAACGATGGGCTATAACCCATGTTTTTTGAAATTTTGAATTTTCTTCAAATCCTCAAAAATGATGAAAAACGGCGTGCTATAGTATGCCGTACGGTAGGGGCTATAGCCCATGTTCAAAAATGATGAAAAATGAGGATAACTTTTTTTTCAAAAATTCAAAAAACGATGGGCTATAACCCATGTTTTTTGAAATTTTGAATTTTCTTCAAATCCTCAAAAATGATGAAAAACGGCGTGCTATAGTATGCCGTACGGTAGGAGCTATAGCCCATGTTCAAAAATGATGAAAAATGAGGATAACATTTTTTTCAAAAATTCAAAAAACGATGGGCTATAACCCATGTTTTTTGAAATTTTGAATTTTCTTCAAATCCTCAAAAATGATGAAAAACGGCGTGCTATAGTATGCCGTACGGTAGGAGCTATAGCCCATGTTAAAAAATGATGAAAAATGAGGATAACATTTTTTTCAAAAATTCAAACAACAATGGGCTATAACCCATGTTTTTTGAAATTTTGAATTTTCTTCAAATCCTCAAAAATGATGAAAAACGGCGTGCTATAGTATGCCGTACAGTAGGGGCTATAGCCCATGTTCAAAAATGATGAAAAATGAGGATAACATTTTTTTCAAAAATTCAAAAAACGATGGGTTATAACCCATGTTTTTTGAAATTTAGAATTTTCTTCAAATCCTCAAAAATGATGAAAAACGGCGTGCTATAGTATGCCGTATGGTAGGGGCTATAGCCCATGTTCAAAAATGATGAAAAATGAGGATAACATTTTTTTCAAAAATTCAAAAAACGATGGGCTATAACCCATGTTTTTTTAAATTTAGAATTTTCTTCAAATCCTCAAAAATGATGAAAAACGGCGTGCTATAGTATGCCGTACGGTAGGGGCTATAGCCCATGTTCAAAAATGATGAAAAATGAGGATAACATTTTTTTCAAAAATTAAAAAAACGATGGGCTATAACCCATGTTTTTTGAAATTTTGAATTTTCTTCAAATCCTCAAAAATGATGAAAAACTGCGTGCTATAGTATGCCGTACGGTAGGAGCTATAGCCCATGTTCAAAAATGATGAAAAATGAGGATAACATTTTTTTCAAAAATTCAAAAAACGATGGGCTATAACCCATGTTTTTTGAAATTTTGAATTTTCTTCAAATCCTCAAAAATGATGAAAAACGGCGTGCTATAGTATGCCGTACGGTAGGAGCTATAGCCCATGTTCAAAAATGATGAAAAATGAGGATAACATTTTTTTCATAAATTCAAAAAACGATGGGCTATAACCCATGTTTTTTGAAATTTTGAATTTTCTTCAAATCCTCAAAAATGATGAAAAACGGCGTGCTATAGTATGCCGTACGGTAGGGGCTATAGCCCATGTTAAAAAATGATGAAAAATGAGGATAACATTTTTTTCAAAAATTAAAAAAACGATGGGCTATAACCCATGTTTTTTGAAATTTTGAATTTTCTTCAAATCCTCAAAAATAATGAAAAACGGCGTGCTATAGTATGCCGTACGGTAGGGGCTATAGCCCATGTTCAAAAATGATGAAAAATGAGGATAACATTTTTTTCAAAAATTCAAAAAACAATGGGCTATAACCCATGTTTTTTGAAATTTTGAATTTTCTTTAAATCCTCAAAAATGATGAAAAACGGCGTGCTATAGTATGCCGTACGGTAGGGGCTATAGCCCATGTTCAAAAATGATGAAAAATGAGGATAACATTTTTTTCAAAAATTCAAAAAACGATGGGCTATAACCCATGTTTTTTGAAATTTTGAATTTTCTTCAAATCCTCAAAAATGATGAAAAACGGCGTGCTATAGTATGCCGTACAGTAGGGGCTATAGCCCATGTTCAAAAATGATGAAAAATGAGGATAACATTTTTTTCAAAAATTCAAAAAACGATGGGCTATAACCCATGTTTTTTGAAATTTTGAATTTTCTTCAAATCCTCAAAAATGATGAAAAACGGCGTGCTATAGTATGCCGTACGGTAGGAGCTATAGCCCATGTTCAAAAATGATGAAAAATGAGGATAACATTTTTTTCAAAAATTCAAAAAACGATGGGCTATAACCCATGTTTTTTGAAATTTTGAATTTTCTTCAAATCCTCAAAAATGATGAAAAACGGCGTGCTATAGTATGCCGTACGGTAGGGGCTATAGCCCATGTTAAAAAATGATGAAAAATGAGGATAACATTTTTTTCAAAAATTAAAAAAACGATGGGCTATAACCCATGTTTTTTGAAATTTTGAATTTTCTTCAAATCCTCAAAAATGATGAAAAACGGCGTGCTATAGTATGCCGTACGGTAGGGGCTATAGCCCATGTTCAAAAATGATGAAAAATGAGGATAACATTTTTTTCAAAAATTCAAAAAACAATGGGCTATAACCCATGTTTTTTGAAATTTTGAATTTTCTTTAAATCCTCAAAAATGATGAAAAACGGCGTGCTATAGTATGCCGTACGGTAGGGGCTATAGCCCATGTTCAAAAATGATGAAAAATGAGGATAACATTTTTTTCAAAAATTCAAAAAACGATGGGCTATAACCCATGTTTTTTGAAATTTTGAATTTTCTTCAAATCCTCAAAAATGATGAAAAACGGCGTGCTATAGTATGCCGTACAGTAGGGGCTATAGCCCATGTTCAAAAATGATGAAAAATGAGGATAACATTTTTTTCAAAAATTCAAAAAACGATGGGCTATAACCCATGTTTTTTGAAATTTTGAATTTTCTTCAAATCCTCAAAAATGATGAAAAACGGCGTGCTATAGTATGCCGTACAGTAGGGGCTATAGCCCATGTTCAAAAATGATGAAAAATGAGGATAACATTTTTTTCAAAAATTCAAAAAACGATGGGCTATAACCCATGTTTTTTGAAATTTAGAATTTTCTTCAAATCCTCAAAAATGATGAAAAACGGCGTGCTATAGTATGCCGTACGGTAGGGGCTATAGCCCATGTTCAAAAATGCTGAAAAATGAGGATAACATTTTTTTCAAAAATTCAAAAAACGATGGGCTATAACCCATGTTTTTTGAAATTTTGAATTTTCTTCAAATCCTCAAAAATGATGAAAAACGGCGTGCTATAGTATGCCGTACGGTAGGGGCTATAGCCCATGTTCAAAAATGATGAAAAATGAGGATAACATTTTTTTCAAAAATTCAAAAAACGATGGGCTATAACCCATGTTTTTTGAAATTTTGAATTTTCTTCAAATCCTCAAAAATGATGAAAAACAGCGTGCTATAGTATGCCGTACGGTAGGGGCTATAGCCCATGTTCAAAAATGATGAAAAATGAGGATAACATTTTTTTCAAAAATTCAAAAAACGATGGGCTATAACCCATGTTTTTTTTAATTTAGAATTTTCTTCAAATCCTCAAAAATGATGAAAAACGGCGTGCTATAGTATGCCGTACGGTAGGGGCTATAGCCCATGTTCAAAAATGATGAAAAATGAGGATAACATTTTTTTCAAAAATTCAAAAAACAATGGGCTATAACCCATGTTTTTTAAATTTTGAATTTTCTTCAAATCCTCAAAAATGATGAAAAACGGCGTGCTATAGTATGCCGTACGGTAGGGGCTATAGCCCATGTTCAAAAATGATGAAAAATGAGGATAACATTTTTTTCAAAAATTCAAAAAACGATGGGCTATAACCCATGTTTTTTAAAATTTTGAATTTTCTTCAAATCCTCAAAAATGATGAAAAACGGCGTGCTATAGTATGCCGTACGGTAGGGGCTATAGCCCATGTTCAAAAATGATGAAAAATGAGGATAACATTTTTTTCAAAAATTCAAAAAACGATGGGCTATAACCCATGTTTTTTGAAATTTTGAATTTTCTTCAAATCCTCAAAAATGATGAAAAACTGCGTGCTATAGTATGCCGTACGGTAGGAGCTATAGCCCATGTTCAAAAATGATGAAAAATGAGGATAACATTTTTTTCAAAAATTCAAAAAACGATGGGCTATAACCCATGTTTTTTGAAATTTTGAATTTTCTTCAAATCCTCAAAAATGATGAAAAACGGCGTGCTATAGTATGCCGTACGGTAGGAGCTATAGCCCATGTTCAAAAATGATGAAAAATGAGGATAACATTTTTTTCATAAATTCAAAAAACGATGGGCTATAACCCATGTTTTTTGAAATTTTGAATTTTCTTCAAATCCTCAAAAATGATGAAAAACGGCGTGCTATAGTATGCCGTACGGTAGGGGCTATAGCCCATGTTAAAAAATGATGAAAAATGAGGATAACATTTTTTTCAAAAATTCAAAAAACGATGGGTTATAACCCATGTTTTTTGAAATTTAGAATTTTCTTCAAATCCTCAAAAATGATGAAAAACGGCGTGCTATAGTATGCCGTATGGTAGGGGCTATAGCCCATGTTCAAAAATGATGAAAAATGAGGATAACATTTTTTTCAAAAATTCAAAAAACGATGGGCTATAACCCATGTTTTTTTAAATTTAGAATTTTCTTCAAATCCTCAAAAATGATGAAAAACGGCGTGCTATAGTATGCCGTACGGTAGGGGCTATAGCCCATGTTCAAAAATGATGAAAAATGAGGATAACATTTTTTTCAAAAATTAAAAAAACGATGGGCTATAACCCATGTTTTTTGAAATTTTGAATTTTCTTCAAATCCTCAAAAATGATGAAAAACTGCGTGCTATAGTATGCCGTACGGTAGGAGCTATAGCCCATGTTCAAAAATGATGAAAAATGAGGATAACATTTTTTTCAAAAATTCAAAAAACGATGGGCTATAACCCATGTTTTTTGAAATTTTGAATTTTCTTCAAATCCTCAAAAATGATGAAAAACGGCGTGCTATAGTATGCCGTACGGTAGGAGCTATAGCCCATGTTCAAAAATGATGAAAAATGAGGATAACATTTTTTTCATAAATTCAAAAAACGATGGGCTATAACCCATGTTTTTTGAAATTTTGAATTTTCTTCAAATCCTCAAAAATGATGAAAAACGGCGTGCTATAGTATGCCGTACGGTAGGGGCTATAGCCCATGTTAAAAAATGATGAAAAATGAGGATAACATTTTTTTCAAAAATTAAAAAAACGATGGGCTATAACCCATGTTTTTTGAAATTTTGAATTTTCTTCAAATCCTCAAAAATAATGAAAAACGGCGTGCTATAGTATGCCGTACGGTAGGGGCTATAGCCCATGTTCAAAAATGATGAAAAATGAGGATAACATTTTTTTCAAAAATTCAAAAAACAATGGGCTATAACCCATGTTTTTTGAAATTTTGAATTTTCTTTAAATCCTCAAAAATGATGAAAAACGGCGTGCTATAGTATGCCGTACGGTAGGGGCTATAGCCCATGTTCAAAAATGATGAAAAATGAGGATAACATTTTTTTCAAAAATTCAAAAAACGATGGGCTATAACCCATGTTTTTTGAAATTTTGAATTTTCTTCAAATCCTCAAAAATGATGAAAAACGGCGTGCTATAGTATGCCGTACAGTAGGGGCTATAGCCCATGTTCAAAAATGATGAAAAATGAGGATAACATTTTTTTCAAAAATTCAAAAAACGATGGGCTATAACCCATGTTTTTTGAAATTTTGAATTTTCTTCAAATCCTCAAAAATGATGAAAAACGGCGTGCTATAGTATGCCGTACGGTAGGAGCTATAGCCCATGTTCAAAAATGATGAAAAATGAGGATAACATTTTTTTCAAAAATTCAAAAAACGATGGGCTATAACCCATGTTTTTTGAAATTTTGAATTTTCTTCAAATCCTCAAAAATGATGAAAAACGGCGTGCTATAGTATGCCGTACGGTAGGGGCTATAGCCCATGTTAAAAAATGATGAAAAATGAGGATAACATTTTTTTCAAAAATTAAAAAAACGATGGGCTATAACCCATGTTTTTTGAAATTTTGAATTTTCTTCAAATCCTCAAAAATGATGAAAAACGGCGTGCTATAGTATGCCGTACGGTAGGGGCTATAGCCCATGTTCAAAAATGATGAAAAATGAGGATAACATTTTTTTCAAAAATTCAAAAAACAATGGGCTATAACCCATGTTTTTTGAAATTTTGAATTTTCTTTAAATCCTCAAAAATGATGAAAAACGGCGTGCTATAGTATGCCGTACGGTAGGGGCTATAGCCCATGTTCAAAAATGATGAAAAATGAGGATAACATTTTTTTCAAAAATTCAAAAAACGATGGGCTATAACCCATGTTTTTTGAAATTTTGAATTTTCTTCAAATCCTCAAAAATGATGAAAAACGGCGTGCTATAGTATGCCGTACAGTAGGGGCTATAGCCCATGTTCAAAAATGATGAAAAATGAGGATAACATTTTTTTCAAAAATTCAAAAAACGATGGGCTATAACCCATGTTTTTTGAAATTTTGAATTTTCTTCAAATCCTCAAAAATGATGAAAAACGGCGTGCTATAGTATGCCGTACAGTAGGGGCTATAGCCCATGTTCAAAAATGATGAAAAATGAGGATAACATTTTTTTCAAAAATTCAAAAAACGATGGGCTATAACCCATGTTTTTTGAAATTTAGAATTTTCTTCAAATCCTCAAAAATGATGAAAAACGGCGTGCTATAGTATGCCGTACGGTAGGGGCTATAGCCCATGTTCAAAAATGCTGAAAAATGAGGATAACATTTTTTTCAAAAATTCAAAAAACGATGGGCTATAACCCATGTTTTTTGAAATTTTGAATTTTCTTCAAATCCTCAAAAATGATGAAAAACGGCGTGCTATAGTATGCCGTACGGTAGGGGCTATAGCCCATGTTCAAAAATGATGAAAAATGAGGATAACATTTTTTTCAAAAATTCAAAAAACGATGGGCTATAACCCATGTTTTTTGAAATTTTGAATTTTCTTCAAATCCTCAAAAATGATGAAAAACAGCGTGCTATAGTATGCCGTACGGTAGGGGCTATAGCCCATGTTCAAAAATGATGAAAAATGAGGATAACATTTTTTTCAAAAATTCAAAAAACGATGGGCTATAACCCATGTTTTTTTTAATTTAGAATTTTCTTCAAATCCTCAAAAATGATGAAAAACGGCGTGCTATAGTATGCCGTACGGTAGGGGCTATAGCCCATGTTCAAAAATGATGAAAAATGAGGATAACATTTTTTTCAAAAATTCAAAAAACAATGGGCTATAACCCATGTTTTTTAAATTTTGAATTTTCTTCAAATCCTCAAAAATGATGAAAAACGGCGTGCTATAGTATGCCGTACGGTAGGGGCTATAGCCCATGTTCAAAAATGATGAAAAATGAGGATAACATTTTTTTCAAAAATTCAAAAAACGATGGGCTATAACCCATGTTTTTTAAAATTTTGAATTTTCTTCAAATCCTCAAAAATGATGAAAAACGGCGTGCTATAGTATGCCGTACGGTAGGGGCTATAGCCCATGTTCAAAAATGATGAAAAATGAGGATAACATTTTTTTCAAAAATTCAAAAAACGATGGGCTATAACCCATGTTTTTTGAAATTTTGAATTTTCTTCAAATCCTCAAAAATGATGAAAAACTGCGTGCTATAGTATGCCGTACGGTAGGAGCTATAGCCCATGTTCAAAAATGATGAAAAATGAGGATAACATTTTTTTCAAAAATTCAAAAAACGATGGGCTATAACCCATGTTTTTTGAAATTTTGAATTTTCTTCAAATCCTCAAAAATGATGAAAAACGGCGTGCTATAGTATGCCGTACGGTAGGAGCTATAGCCCATGTTCAAAAATGATGAAAAATGAGGATAACATTTTTTTCATAAATTCAAAAAACGATGGGCTATAACCCATGTTTTTTGAAATTTTGAATTTTCTTCAAATCCTCAAAAATGATGAAAAACGGCGTGCTATAGTATGCCGTACGGTAGGGGCTATAGCCCATGTTAAAAAATGATGAAAAATGAGGATAACATTTTTTTCAAAAATTAAAAAAACGATGGGCTATAACCCATGTTTTTTGAAATTTTGAATTTTCTTCAAATCCTCAAAAATAATGAAAAACGGCGTGCTATAGTATGCCGTACGGTAGGGGCTATAGCCCATGTTCAAAAATGATGAAAAATGAGGATAACATTTTTTTCAAAAATTCAAAAAACAATGGGCTATAACCCATGTTTTTTGAAATTTTGAATTTTCTTTAAATCCTCAAAAATGATGAAAAACGGCGTGCTATAGTATGCCGTACGGTAGGGGCTATAGCCCATGTTCAAAAATGATGAAAAATGAGGATAACATTTTTTTCAAAAATTCAAAAAACGATGGGCTATAACCCATGTTTTTTGAAATTTTGAATTTTCTTCAAATCCTCAAAAATGATGAAAAACGGCGTGCTATAGTATGCCGTACAGTAGGGGCTATAGCCCATGTTCAAAAATGATGAAAAATGAGGATAACATTTTTTTCAAAAATTCAAAAAACGATGGGCTATAACCCATGTTTTTTGAAATTTTGAATTTTCTTCAAATCCTCAAAAATGATGAAAAACGGCGTGCTATAGTATGCCGTACGGTAGGAGCTATAGCCCATGTTCAAAAATGATGAAAAATGAGGATAACATTTTTTTCAAAAATTCAAAAAACGATGGGCTATAACCCATGTTTTTTGAAATTTTGAATTTTCTTCAAATCCTCAAAAATGATGAAAAACGGCGTGCTATAGTATGCCGTACGGTAGGGGCTATAGCCCATGTTAAAAAATGATGAAAAATGAGGATAACATTTTTTTCAAAAATTAAAAAAACGATGGGCTATAACCCATGTTTTTTGAAATTTTGAATTTTCTTCAAATCCTCAAAAATGATGAAAAACGGCGTGCTATAGTATGCCGTACGGTAGGAGCTATAGCCCATGTTCAAAAATGATGAAAAATGAGGATAACATTTTTTTCAAAAATTCAAAAAACGATGGGCTATAACCCATGTTTTTTGAAATTTTGAATTTTCTTCAAATCCTCAAAAATGATGAAAAACGGCGTGCTATAGTATGCCGTACGGTAGGGGCTATAGCCCATGTTAAAAAATGATGAAAAATGAGGATAACATTTTTTTCAAAAATTAAAAAAACGATGGGCTATAACCCATGTTTTTTGAAATTTTGAATTTTCTTCAAATCCTCAAAAATGATGAAAAACGGCGTGCTATAGTATGCCGTACGGTAGGGGCTATAGCCCATGTTCAAAAATGATGAAAAATGAGGATAACATTTTTTTCAAAAATTCAAAAAACAATGGGCTATAACCCATGTTTTTTGAAATTTTGAATTTTCTTTAAATCCTCAAAAATGATGAAAAACGGCGTGCTATAGTATGCCGTACGGTAGGGGCTATAGCCCATGTTCAAAAATGATGAAAAATGAGGATAACATTTTTTTCAAAAATTCAAAAAACGATGGGCTATAACCCATGTTTTTTGAAATTTTGAATTTTCTTCAAATCCTCAAAAATGATGAAAAACGGCGTGCTATAGTATGCCGTACAGTAGGGGCTATAGCCCATGTTCAAAAATGATGAAAAATGAGGATAACATTTTTTTCAAAAATTCAAAAAACGATGGGCTATAACCCATGTTTTTTGAAATTTTGAATTTTCTTCAAATCCTCAAAAATGATGAAAAACGGCGTGCTATAGTATGCCGTACAGTAGGGGCTATAGCCCATGTTCAAAAATGATGAAAAATGAGGATAACATTTTTTTCAAAAATTCAAAAAACGATGGGCTATAACCCATGTTTTTTGAAATTTAGAATTTTCTTCAAATCCTCAAAAATGATGAAAAACGGCGTGCTATAGTATGCCGTACGGTAGGGGCTATAGCCCATGTTCAAAAATGCTGAAAAATGAGGATAACATTTTTTTCAAAAATTCAAAAAACGATGGGCTATAACCCATGTTTTTTGAAATTTTGAATTTTCTTCAAATCCTCAAAAATGATGAAAAACGGCGTGCTATAGTATGCCGTACGGTAGGGGCTATAGCCCATGTTCAAAAATGATGAAAAATGAGGATAACATTTTTTTCAAAAATTCAAAAAACGATGGGCTATAACCCATGTTTTTTGAAATTTTGAATTTTCTTCAAATCCTCAAAAATGATGAAAAACAGCGTGCTATAGTATGCCGTACGGTAGGGGCTATAGCCCATGTTCAAAAATGATGAAAAATGAGGATAACATTTTTTTCAAAAATTCAAAAAACGATGGGCTATAACCCATGTTTTTTTTAATTTAGAATTTTCTTCAAATCCTCAAAAATGATGAAAAACGGCGTGCTATAGTATGCCGTACGGTAGGGGCTATAGCCCATGTTCAAAAATGATGAAAAATGAGGATAACATTTTTTTCAAAAATTCAAAAAACAATGGGCTATAACCCATGTTTTTTAAATTTTGAATTTTCTTCAAATCCTCAAAAATGATGAAAAACGGCGTGCTATAGTATGCCGTACGGTAGGGGCTATAGCCCATGTTCAAAAATGATGAAAAATGAGGATAACATTTTTTTCAAAAATTCAAAAAACGATGGGCTATAACCCATGTTTTTTAAAATTTTGAATTTTCTTCAAATCCTCAAAAATGATGAAAAACGGCGTGCTATAGTATGCCGTACGGTAGGGGCTATAGCCCATGTTCAAAAATGATGAAAAATGAGGATAACATTTTTTTCAAAAATTCAAAAAACGATGGGCTATAACCCATGTTTTTTGAAATTTTGAATTTTCTTCAAATCCTCAAAAATGATGAAAAACGGCGTGCTATAGTATGCCGTACGGTAGGGGCTATAGCCCATGTTCAAAAATGATGAAAAATGAGGATAACATTTTTTTCAAAAATTCAAAAAACGATGGGCTATAACCCATGTTTTTTGAAATTTTGAATTTTCTTCAAATCCTCAAAAATGATGAAAAACGGCGTGCTATAGTATGCCGTACGGTAGGGGCTATAGCCCATGTTCAAAAATGATGAAAAATGAGGATAACATTTTTTTCAAAAATTCAAAAAACGATGGGCTATAACCCATGTTTTTTGAAATTTTGAATTTTCTTCAAATCCTCAAAAATGATGAAAAACGGCGTGCTATAGTATGCCGTACGGTAGGAGCTATAGCCCATGTTCAAAAATGATGAAAAATGAGGATAACATTTTTTTCAAAAATTCAAAAAACGATGGGCTATAACCCATGTTTTTTGAAATTTTGAATTTTCTTCAAATCCTCAAAAATGATGAAAAACGGCGTGCTATAGTATGCCGTACGGTAGGGGCTATAGCCCATGTTCAAAAATGATGAAAAATGAGGATAACATTTTTTTCAAAAATTCAAAAAACGATGGGCTATAACCCATGTTTTTTGAAATTTTGAATTTTCTTCAAATCCTCAAAAATGATGAAAAACGGCGTGCTATAGTATGCCGTACGGTAGGAGCTATAGCCCATGTTAAAAAATGATGAAAAATGAGGATAACATTTTTTTCAAAAATTCAAAAAACAATGGGCTATAACCCATGTTTTTTGAAATTTTGAATTTTCTTCAAATCCTCAAAAATGATGAAAAACGGCGTGCTATAGTATGCCGTACAGTAGGGGCTATAGCCCATGTTCAAAAATGATGAAAAATGAGGATAACATTTTTTTCAAAAATTCAAAAAACGATGGGTTATAACCCATGTTTTTTGAAATTTAGAATTTTCTTCAAATCCTCAAAAATGATGAAAAACTGCGTGCTATAGTATGCCGTACGGTAGGAGCTATAGCCCATGTTCAAAAATGATGAAAAATGAGGATAACATTTTTTTCAAAAATTAAAAAAACGATGGGCTATAACCCATGTTTTTTGAAATTTTGAATTTTCTTCAAATACTCAAAAATGATGAAAAACGGCGTGCTATAGTATGCCGTACGGTAGGGGCTATAGCCCATGTTAAAAAATGATGAAAAATGAGGATAATTTTTTTTTCAAAAATTAAAAAAACGATGGGCTATAACCCATGTTTTTTGAAATTTTGAATTTTCTTCAAATCCTCAAAAATGATGAAAAACGGCGTGCTATAGTATGCCGTATGGTAGGGGCTATAGCCCATGTTCAAAAATGATGAAAAATGAGGATAACATTTTTTTCAAAAATTCAAAAAACAATGGGCTATAACCCATGTTTTTTGAAATTTTGAATTTTCTTTAAATCCTCAAAAATGATGAAAAACGGTGTGCTATAGTATGCCGTACGGTAGGGGCTATAGCCCATGTTCAAAAATGATGAAAAATGAGGATAACATTTTTTTCAAAAATTCAAAAAACGATGGGCTATAACCCATGTTTTTTGAAATTTTGAATTTTCTTCAAATCCTCAAAAATGATGAAAAACGGCGTGCTGTAGTATGCCGTACAGTAGGGGCTATAGCCCATGTTCAAAAATGATGAAAAATGAGGATAACATTTTTTTCAAAAATTCAAAAAACGATGGGCTATAACCCATGTTTTTTGAAATTTTGAATTTTCTTCAAATCCTCAAAAATGATGAAAAACGGCGTGCTATAGTATGCCGTACAGTAGGGGCTATAGCCCATGTTCAAAAATGATGAAAAATGAGGATAACATTTTTTTCAAAAATTCAAAAAACGATGGGCTATAACCCATGTTTTTTGAAATTTAGAATTTTCTTCAAATCCTCAAAAATGATGAAAAACGGCGTGCTATAGTATGCCGTACGGTAGGGGCTATAGCCCATGTTCAAAAATGATGAAAAATGAGGATAACATTTTTTTCAAAAATTCAAAAAACGATGGGCTATAACCCATGTTTTTTTAAATTTAGAATTTTCTTCAAATCCTCAAAAAGGATGAAAAACGGCGTGCTATAGTATGCCGTACGGTAGGGGCTATAGCCCATGTTCAAAAATGATGAAAAATGAGGATAACATTTTTTTCAAAAATTCAAAAAACGATGGGCTATAACCCATGTTTTTTGAAATTTTGAATTTTCTTCAAATCCTCAAAAATGATGAAAAACGGCGTGCTATAGTATGCCGTACGGTAGGGGCTATAGCCCATGTTCAAAAATGCTGAAAAATGAGGATAACATTTTTTTCAAAAATTCAAAAAACGATGGGCTATAACCCATGTTTTTTGAAATTTTGAATTTTCTTCAAATCCTCAAAAATGATGAAAAACGGCGTGCTATAGTATGCCGTACGGTAGGAGCTATAGCCCATGTTCAAAAATGATGAAAAATGAGGATAACATTTTTTTCAAAAATTCAAAAAACGATGGGCTATAACCCATGTTTTTAGAAATTTTGAATTTTCTTCAAATCCTCAAAAATGATGAAAAACGGCGTGCTATAGTATGCCGTACGGTAGGGGCTATAGCCCATGTTAAAAAATGATGAAAAATGAGGATAATTTTTTTTTCAAAAATTCAAAAAACGATGGGCTATAACCCATGTTTTTTGAAATTTTGAATTTTCTTCAAATCCTCAAAAATGATGAAAAACGGCGTGCTATAGTATGCCGTATGGTAGGGGCTATAGCCCATGTTCAAAAATGATGAAAAATGAGGATAAATTTTTTTTCAAAAATTCAAAAAACAATGGGCTATAACCCATGTTTTTTGAAATTTTTAATTTTCTTCAAATCCTCAAAAATGATGAAAAACGGCGTGCTATAGTATGCCGTACGGTAGGGGCTATAGCCCATGTTCAAAAATGATGAAAAATGAGGATAACATTTTTTTCAAAAATTCAAAAAACGATGGGCTATAACCCATGTTTTTTGAAATTTTGAATTTTCTTCAAATCCTCAAAAATGATGAAAAACGGCGTGCTATAGTATGCCGTACGGTAGGGGCTATAGCCCATGTTCAAAAATTATGAAAAATGAGGATAACATTTTTTTCAAAAATTCAAAAAACGATGGGCTATAACCCATGTTTTTTGAAATTTTGAATTTTCTTCAAATCCTCAAAAATGATGAAAAACGGCGTGCTATAGTATGCCGTACGGTAGGGGCTATAGCCCATGTTCAAAAATTATGAAAAATGAGGATAACATTTTTTTCAAAAATTAAAAAAACGATGGGCTATAACCCATGTTTTTTGAAATTTTGAATTTTCTTCAAATCCTCAAAAATGATGAAAAACGGCGTGCTATAGTATGCCGTACGGTAGGGGCTATAGCCCATGTTCAAAAATGATGAAAAATGAGGTTAACATTTTTTTCAAAAATTCAAAAAACAATGGGCTATAACCCATGTTTTTTGAAATTTTGAATTTTCTTTAAATCCTCAAAAATGATGAAAAACGGCGTGCTATAGTATGCCGTACGGTAGGGGCTATAGCCCATGTTCAAAAATGATGAAAAATGAGGATAACATTTTTTTCAAAAATTCAAAAAACGATGGGCTATAACCCATGTTTTTTGAAATTTTGAATTTTCTTCAAATCCTCAAAAATGATGAAAAACGGCGTGCTATAGTATGCCGTACAGTAGGGGCTATAGCCCATGTTCAAAAATGATGAAAAATGAGGATAACATTTTTTTCAAAAATTCAAAAAACGATGGGCTATAACCCATGTTTTTTGAAATTTTGAATTTTCTTCAAATCCTCAAAAATGATGAAAAACGGCGTGCTATAGTATGCCGTACGGTAGGAGCTATAGCCCATGTTCAAAAATGATGAAAAATGAGGATAACATTTTTTTCAAAAATTCAAAAAACGATGGGCTATAACCCATGTTTTTTGAAATTTTGAATTTTCTTCAAATCCTCAAAAATGATGAAAAACGGCGTGCTATAGTATGCCGTACGGTAGGGGCTATAGCCCATGTTAAAAAATGATGAAAAATGAGGATAACATTTTTTTCAAAAATTAAAAAAACGATGGGCTATAACCCATGTTTTTTGAAATTTTGAATTTTCTTCAAATCCTCAAAAATGATGAAAAACGGCGTGCTATAGTATGCCGTACGGTAGGGGCTATAGCCCATGTTCAAAAATGATGAAAAATGAGGATAACATTTTTTTCAAAAATTCAAAAAACGATGGGCTATAACCCATGTTTTTTGAAATTTTGAATTTTCTTCAAATCCTCAAAAATGATGAAAAACGGCGTGCTATAGTATGCCGTACAGTAGGGGCTATAGCCCATGTTCAAAAATGATGAAAAATGAGGATAACATTTTTTTCAAAAATTCAAAAAACGATGGGCTATAACCCATGTTTTTTGAAATTTTGAATTTTCTTCAAATCCTCAAAAATGATGAAAAACGGCGTGCTATAGTATGCCGTACGGTAGGGGCTATAGCCCATGTTCAAAAATGATGAAAAATGAGGATAACATTTTTTTCAAAAATTCAAAAAACAATGGGCTATAACCCATGTTTTTTGAAATTTTGAATTTTCTTTAAATCCTCAAAAATGATGAAAAACGGCGTGCTATAGTATGCCGTACGGTAGGGGCTATAGCCCATGTTCAAAAATGATGAAAAATGAGGATAACATTTTTTTCAAAAATTCAAAAAACGATGGGCTATAACCCATGTTTTTTGAAATTTTGAATTTTCTTCAAATCCTCAAAAATGATGAAAAACGGCGTGCTATAGTATGCCGTACAGTAGGGGCTATAGCCCATGTTCAAAAATGATGAAAAATGAGGATTAACATTTTTTTCAAAAATTCAAAAAACGATGGGCTATAACCCATGTTTTTTGAAATTTTGAATTTTCTTCAAATCCTCAAAAATGATGAAAAACGGCGTGCTATAGTATGCCGTACAGTAGGGGCTATAGCCCATGTTCAAAAATGATGAAAAATGAGGATAACATTTTTTTCAAAAATTCAAAAAACGATGGGCTATAACCCATGTTTTTTGAAATTTAGAATTTTCTTCAAATCCTCAAAAATGATGGAAAACGGCGTGCTATAGTATGCCGTACGGTAGGGGCTATAGCCCATGTTCAAAAATGCTAAAAAATGAGGATAACATTTTTTTCAAAAATTCAAAAAACGATGGGCTATAACCCATGTTTTTTGAAATTTTGAATTTTCTTCAAATCCTCAAAAATGATGAAAAACGGCGTGCTATAGTATGCCGTACGGTAGGGGCTATAGCCCATGTTCAAAAATGATGAAAAATGAGGATAACATTTTTTTCAAAAATTCAAAAAACGATGGGATATAACCCATGTTTTTTGAAATTTTGAATTTTCTTCAAATCCTCAAAAATGATGAAAAACGGCGTGCTATAGTATGCCGTACGGTAGGAGCTATAGCCCATGTTAAAAAATGATGAAAAATGAGGATAACATTTTTTTCAAAAATTCAAAAAACAATGGGCTATAACCCATGTTTTTTGAAATTTTGAATTTTCTTCAAATCCTCAAAAATGATGAAAAACGGCGTGCTATAGTATGCCGTACAGTAGGGGCTATAGCCCATGTTCAAAAATGATGAAAAATGAGGATAACATTTTTTTCAAAAATTCAAAAAACGATGGGTTATAACCCATGTTTTTTGAAATTTAGAATTTTCTTCAAATCCTCAAAAATGATGAAAAACGGCGTGCTATAGTATGCCGTATGGTAGGGGCTATAGCCCATGTTCAAAAATGATGAAAAATGAGGATAACATTTTTTTCAAAAATTCAAAAAACGATGGGCTATAACCCATGTTTTTTTAAATTTAGAATTTTCTTCAAATCCTCAAAAATGATGAAAAACGGCGTGCTATAGTATGCCGTACGGTAGGGGCTATAGCCCATGTTCAAAAATGATGAAAAATGAGGATAACATTTTTTTCAAAAATTAAAAAAACGATGGGCTATAACCCATGTTTTTTGAAATTTTGAATTTTCTTCAAATCCTCAAAAATGATGAAAAACTGCGTGCTATAGTATGCCGTACGGTAGGAGCTATAGCCCATGTTCAAAAATGATGAAAAATGAGGATAACATTTTTTTCAAAAATTAAAAAAACGATGGGCTATAACCCATGTTTTTTGAAATTTTGAATTTTCTTCAAATCCTCAAAAATGATGAAAAACGGCGTGCTATAGTATGCCGTACGGTAGGGGCTATAGCCCATGTTAAAAAATGATGAAAAATGAGGATAAAATTTTTTTCAAAAATTAAAAAAACGATGGGCTATAACCCATGTTTTTTGAAATTTTGAATTTTCTTCAAATCCTCAAAAATGATGAAAAACGGCGTGCTATAGTATGCCGTACGGTAGGGGCTATAGCCCATGTTCAAAAATGATGAAAAATGAGGATAACATTTTTTTCAAAAATTCAAAAAACAATGGGCTATAACCCATGTTTTTTGAAATTTTGAATTTTCTTTAAATCCTCAAAAATGATGAAAAACGGCGTGCTATAGTATGCCGTACGGTAGGGGCTATAGCCCATGTTCAAAAATGATGAAAAATGAGGATAACATTTTTTTCAAAAATTCAAAAAACGATGGGCTATAACCCATGTTTTTAGAAATTTTGAATTTTCTTCAAATCCTCAAAAATGATGAAAAACGGCGTGCTATAGTATGCCGTACAGTAGGGGCTATAGCCCATGTTCAAAAATGATGAAAAATGAGGATAACATTTTTTTCAAAAATTCAAAAAACGATGGGCTATAACCCATGTTTTTTGAAATTTTGAATTTTCTTCAAATCCTCAAAAATGATGAAAAACGGCGTGCTATAGTATGCCGTACAGTAGGGGCTATAGCCCATGTTCAAAAATGATGAAAAATGAGGATAACATTTTTTTCAAAAATTCAAAAAACGATGGGCTATAACCCATGTTTTTTGAAATTTAGAATTTTCTTCAAATCCTCAAAAATGATGAAAAACGGCGTGCTATAGTATGCCGTACGGTAGGGGCTATAGCCCATGTTCAAAAATGATGAAAAATGAGGATAACATTTTTTTCAAAAATTCAAAAAACGATGGGCTATAACCCATGTTTTTTTAAATTTA
Organism: Protomyctophum bolini; assembly: GCF_963924005.1. Classification (NCBI taxonomy): domain Eukaryota; kingdom Metazoa; phylum Chordata; class Actinopteri; order Myctophiformes; family Myctophidae; genus Protomyctophum; species Protomyctophum bolini. The sequence goes on along the minus strand of NC_137868.1, from coordinate 35,506,105 downwards.
GAATTTTCTTCAAATCCTCAAAAAGGATGAAAAACGGCGTGCTATAGTATGCCGTACGGTAGGGGCTATAGCCCATGTTCAAAAATGATGAAAAATGAGGATAACATTTTTTTCAAAAATTCAAAAAACGATGGGCTATAACCCATGTTTTTTTAAATTTTGAATTTTCTTCAAATCCTCAAAAATGATGAAAAACGGCGTGCTATAGTATGCCGTACGGTAGGGGCTATAGCCCATGTTCAAAAATGCTGAAAAATGAGGATAACATTTTTTTCAAAAATTCAAAAAACGATGGGCTATAACCCATGTTTTTTGAAATTTTGAATTTTCTTCAAATCCTCAAAAATGATGAAAAACGGCGTGCTATAGTATGCCGTACGGTAGGAGCTATAGCCCATGTTCAAAAATGATGAAAAATGAGGATAACATTTTTTTCAAAAATTCAAAAAACGATGGGCTATAACCCATGTTTTTAGAAATTTTGAATTTTCTTCAAATCCTCAAAAATGATGAAAAACGGCGTGCTATAGTATGCCGTACGGTAGGGGCTATAGCCCATGTTAAAACATGATGAAAAATGAGGATAACATTTTTTTCAAAAATTCAAAAAACGATGGGCTATAACCCATGTTTTTTGAAATTTTTAATTTTCTTCAAATCCTCAAAAATGATGAAAAACGGCGTGCTATAGTATGCCGTACGGTAGGGGCTATAGCCCATGTTCAAAAATGATGAAAAATGAGGATAACATTTTTTTCAAAAATTCAAAAAACGATGGGCTATAACCCATGTTTTTTGAAATTTTGAATTTTCTTCAAATCCTCAAAAATGATGAAAAACGGCGTGCTATAGTATGCCGTACGGTAGGGGCTATAGCCCATGTTCAAAAATTATGAAAAATGAGGATAACATTTTTTTCAAAAATTCAAAAAACGATGGGCTATAACCCATGTTTTTTGAAATTTTGAATTTTCTTCAAATCCTCAAAAATGATGAAAAACGGCGTGCTATAGTATGCCGTACGGTAGGGGCTATAGCCCATGTTCAAAAATTATGAAAAATGAGGATAACATTTTTTTCAAAAATTCAAAAAACGATGGGCTATAACCCATGTTTTTTGAAATTTTGAATTTTCTTCAAATCCTCAAAAATGATGAAAAACGGCGTGCTATAGTATGCCGTACGGTAGGGGCTATAGCCCATGTTCAAAAATGATGAAAAATGAGGATAACATTTTTTTCAAAAATTCAAAAAACGATGGGCTATAACCCATGTTTTTTGAAATTTTGAATTTTCTTCAAATCCTCAAAAATGATGAAAAACGGCGTGCTATAGTATGCCGTACGGTAGGGGCTATAGCCCATGTTCAAAAATGATGAAAAATGAGGATAACATTTTTTTCAAAAATTCAAAAAACGATGGGCTATAACCCATGTTTTTTGAAATTTTGAATTTTCTTCAAATCCTCAAAAATGATGAAAAACGGCGTGTTATAGTATGCCGTACGGTAGGGGCTATAGCCCATGTTCAAAAATGATGAAAATGAGGATAACATTTTTTTCAAAAATTCAAAAAACGATGGGCTATAACCCATGTTTTTTGAAATTTTGAATTTTCTTAAAATCCTCAAAAATGATGAAAAACGGCGTGCTATAGTATGCCGTACGGTAGGGGCTATAGCCCATGTTCAAAAATGATGAAAAATGAGGATAACATTTTTTTCAAAAATTCAAAAAACGATGGGCTATAACCCATGTTTTTTGAAATTTTGAATTTTCTTCAAATCCTCAAAAATGATGAAAAACGGCGTGCTATAGTATGCCGTACGGTAGGGGCTATAGCCCATGTTCAAAAATGATGAAAAATGAGGATAACATTTTTTCAAAAATTCAAAAAACGATGGGCTATAACCCATGTTTTTTGAAATTTTGAATTTTCTTCAAATCCTCAAAATTGATGAAAAACGGCGTGCTATAGTATGCCGTACGGTAGGGGCTATAGCCCATGTTCAAAAATGATGAAAAATGAGGATAACATTTTTTTCAAAAATTCAAAAAACGATGGGCTATAACCCATGTTTTTTGAAATTTTGAATTTTCTTCAAATCCTCAAAAATGATGAAAAACGGCGTGCTATAGTATGGCATGAATTGAACAAAGGGCATTGTTCAATTCATCAAAACATTTAGAGACAAACAAATAGACACTTATATGTAGTTAAAGCAACAGAGTTAAGCAACAGAAACAAACAACAATGGATTCTACAGTGTAAAGACACCAATTTAATTATAAATGTCAATAAAGTTGAATATCTAATAATATCAATTTAAAATGTATTATCCAATACAAATTTCCTTACCATTTTTAATGTTTTAGTTTTGTATTGCTATTTTTATTTGCCAATTGTAGATTGACCTACTTTTTGTTTCTGGCATTCCGCTGCTTGTTATTTTTTATTTTATTTTCATGTGAAGTACTTTGAGTTGCATTTTATGTATGACATGTGCACATATAAATAAAGTTTAATATGTGAAGTACTTTAGTTGTCAAGGATGCAGACAGAGTTGAACCCAGGAGCAAAGTCACAACAAACTAGAGTATAATAATAAAGTATTTAATAAAGAATTACGAGATATCTTACACAGGGGAATGCAGGTAGGAATCAGGCATGAATCAGAATGACATCAAAGTCAACACATGAACAGGCAGGACATCTGTGACACAGGTTATGAACTGACAATGAGTGTTTGTACTGAGTCCAGTTTTATAGTGAGCAGGTTGATTGGAGAAGTGTTCACTGCTGGGCTGATTAGGTAGTTGACAGGTGTGTAAATGGAACTGGGTGTGCTGGATTGGGATATGGGAGGCCAGTGTGGAGACTGAGGGAGAGACAGAATGTGACAGAGTTGCATTTTATGTATGAAATGTGCTATATAAATAAAGTTTACACCACTGACTGTCCCTCCATATAAAATAAAGGCGAAAGTCACAAAAGAAAATTGATCAGTTACAATTCCAGACTATGAAGAATCATTTAATAAAGGAATACTTCCAGATTCAGTTAAAGATTAGCTACAATAATTGTGATATTAAAAGTTAAATGCTCGTCATATGACATAACAGAGAGGAATGGGCCGGACCCTGCGCGCAAGGGGACAATTTACAATTTTACAATTTAGGCATTTAGCAGACGCTCTTAATCCAGAGCGACTTACATTAAGCAAGAACAAAAGCATGGGAATACATCACATAAAAGCATTTATCATGAAGTGGAAAACAGGAAACAAGAAATGGGTAATACATTTTAAATTGATATTGTAATCACAGACTATCTTCTTGGTGTCTTTGAACTATAATTTGACATTTGATTTAAACATACAAAAGGACAAAAGTGTCATCAAAGCAGGTTATTGAGCAATGCAGGGCCTCGCACCCCATATAGGTCAGCAGAAGCTGGCTAATAGTACTATTACCATCGCTTTTCGTGTTGCTTTGCTTTGTGACACTTGAGTTCATTGCATGTGAATAGGCCTAGACAGTTAAATAAATAAAACAAGAAAAATACTAAAATAGCCAATCTACAATCTGGCTCATATTACATAATTTTCACATTTTGTGCCCATATATGGAGCTGAGTGGACCTGGCCCCTTTTGTGGCCATATATGGAGCTGAGTGATTGCTGATGCAACACACTCCATATTTGGATAGCGGGACAGACACACACAGACAGACAGACAGACATGATCTGCTAGGTCTCATAGTAAGTGCTCACTGGGTTCGCAATCACTGCGTTCGCAATAATGAGAAGAACCCATTGCAGCTAATGCTAACATATGCTGCAATGTCCATGTCTATGCCAAAATGAACCAAAAATGTTCCAAATTAAAGTCGATTCCTTGGTGAGACCTGGTTGAAGCCACGGTGCCTTTCACTAATTTCCAAACGCCTTGTACGATTTAATAAAAAAATATGAAATATTCACACATAATAAGAAGAACCCATCATCATCATCATCATCATCCAGCAGCTAGCTAACATGCTAACAGATACTACATGTCCATAACTAAGCCAAAAATGGACAGAAATGTTCCAAATTAAAATCGTTCCCTTATTGGCCCCTGGAGAAAGCCCTGCCGCCTTTAAATATTTTCCAAACGCCTTGTACGATTTAAAAAAAAATATGAAATATTCACACATAATATTAAGAACCCATCATCATCATCATCATCCAGCAGCTAGCTAACATGCTAACAGATACTACATGTCCATAACTAAGCCAAAAATGGACAGAATTGTTCCAAATTAAAATCGTTCCCTTATTGGCCCCTGGAGAAAGCCCTGCTGCCTTTAAATATTTTGCAAACACCTTGTACGATTTATTAAAATTATGAATATCTCCATCCACCGCACACTGTAACAAGATTGCCGCCGCCGTGCTGTTTTGGAATTACTGAGAGGTAGGGGCGGGACCATGCCCCCATTGGCTCCTGGGTTGGAATCCCAGTTGGAACCAGCCAATGGTAGCCTGCACGATCCGGGCACCGGCCAATCGGTGGCCCGGAAGTTGCAACATTGTTGAAACACTTGGAACAAAAAAAGGACGAAGATGGAACTCGACCAAGCGCGCTTTATGTTTATGCCACAAAGGCATGTGAGATGCATGGTGCAGAGTTCTGTCTCCATGCGACGATGGGTTATAGCCCATGTTTTTTGATTTTTTTTAGTTATCCTCGTTTCTCATCATTTTGGACCATGGGCTATAGCCCATATCGTACGGCATACTATAGCACGCCGTTTTTCATCATTTTGGAGGATTTGAAAAAAATGAAAAAATAAAAACACGATGGGTTATAGCCCATGTTTTTTGAAAATTTGAAAAAAAAAGTTAGCCTCGATTCTCATCATTTTGGACCATGGGCTATAGCCCATATCGTACGGCATACTATGGCACGCCGTTTTTCATCATTTTGGAGGATTTGAAAAAAATGAAAAAATAAAAACACGATGGGTTATAGCCCATGTTTTTTGAAAATTTGAAAAAAAAAGTTAGCCTCGATTCTCATCATTTTGGACCATGGGCTATAGCCCATATCGTACGGCATACTATGGCACGCCGTTTTTCATCATTTTGGAGGATTTGAAAAAAATGAAAAAATGAAAAAAACGATGGGTTATAGCCCAACTACAATAGTTTTGTAGTTGCGAGCACACACTAGTTATCCCCAATTTATATTTATTTATTCCAATTTCCACCCTTTTTTTCGGTCTCCTACTACTTCCACATACTTTATGCTAGAATTTTAGTTCAAACTTCAAACTGTTCAGCTCTTTGCAGTTATGCTTGCTTGCATACAACTTTTTACAACGTTTTTTAACTTTTTAACTTTTTTTTACATCCTTTATAATGAGAGTCGATGGAAGAAAGGTCCCATTTTTCACAGTTCACTTTTTTGAGCTCTTATTACTCCGTCATACTTTCACTTTGAAACTTCATTCAAACTTTATAATGTTCATCTATCTTTGAACTTTCATTGGTGAAAAAGTTGTTTTGAAAAAGTTTATACTTTTTAATATATTTAACTTTATTTATAGTTTTTTCCTCCCATTGTCACATTTTTAATTAGCTCTCCTAGGGAAGGGCGGGTCGGCCCGTGCACAGTGAAATAACTCAAACTTAGGGAAAGAAAGGGGGACAGGCCTAGCACCAAAACAACTCAAATCAATACAATAAAATCAATACAAAACATGCAGTGCAGGGCGTTAAAAAATACACACCAATCACACCAATAAAACCCAAAGGTCCCACAGTGCAGTCCCAACAGGAAGAGGAAGTGCTGTGTGCAGCGGGCGGACCTGGCCTTTAACAAGGTTACTCTGTAACATAAATGGAGAGAAACAATTAAAACATGCCAGTAAGAAAACAAATCAAATATGCCTAAAATGCCCTTACTATATATCAACTAAACGGATAACTCAAATAAACAAAACAAAAAGGGTAAAACAGTGGCTGGACTGGTCCCTTTAAGGAAACATAAAACACATGAGTGCCAGCCCTAGTAGTACACAAACACTGTATTCAAATCATTATTAAAAGAATAGAAACAATAAAACCTATACTTTGATTTGCAGTGAATTAACCGTGCAATCAATGTGAGGGCAAGGGCAGGGGGGACATCAACAGCATCACAGCTATAAGAGAAGACAGAAGTGATATTACAAAGCTGCATTTAACTACACAAATACATGCAGTGCATAGAATATATATACTGTTTTACCAGTCTCTCAAGGTCTCTAAGCACAGCAGCAGATCACTTCACTTGTGTATGGTGAAGTCATTTGAAGACTGAAATAAAAACAAACAAATACATTTAAATAAGGTCAAATAAAACAATATTAATACAGACTAAAGTGCTAAAACAATGGCCAAACAAAGGATCAAACACCAGGTCCTGCAGCAGAGTCAAAATGGCTCTCTAACAGGAGGAACAAGACTTTTGTACCTCCTGCTGGTCATGTGACTAGAACACATGAATGGTGCAGTAGGTGCACCATTCACCTCGATTCCCACACTTGTAACAATACTTGAGTATTAAAAAGTACAAATTAAAAGTAAAGACATTTTCAAAACTGTCGGCTGTTTTGCTATTTTTGTGTGACACTGTTGTACAACAAAATAGGGTATTAATCTACGACAAAAAGTTTAATATGGAGCTGGAGGTTTATGTAGTGACAGCGGTGTATTATAATTTTATTCCGGTGTGGGAAGAAAGAAAGGCTGCCTCCGTTCTGCAGCTGCAGATTGAGTTCAAGCCCTTGGACTGCAGGCCTCATCAGCACAGGGCCATCCATGGCTCTGTTATTCTCCCTCTGAAATGAGGCCGGGCTACGCAGTGTGATCGACAGGCTGTTAATAGCGGAGGCATCAAAACGGCAGTGTTCTTTACACAAAGCATAGGAAATGGAGTGGTTTGTGCACTTTGCTCCATTTGTTATAAATCACTCAAACAACACGCTCACCGCTCATGCACTCCTGGAACATCTGTGCTCCAGTGCAATCATTTCCATTTTGGGATGTTTTGTAGGATGAGCGTCTCCTGTATGAAGTGAGAACCATACTGCATGGGTTTTCTGTGAAATATCAGTTGTTCTTTTGTGAAACAGCGGCAGTTCCCTGGAAGGACAATAAGAGAGTATGTACTGTCAAATCCTCAGTGCAAATGGAACTCCATAATAAACCAAATGGACTGATGTCTCAATTCGTGTTATAATTGAGGGTTATATTATTATCAACCTTTTGGTCCTCACTAATGCTCATTATACGATGGCATGTCACTCTGCGTCTCATTGGTGTTGGTGGACACTTCAGCAACCTGCCTATACCAATGATATCATCGATTGGGATTCCAAGGGAATAGAAACAGCCTTGTCTTCCTGGAAAGTTGCTGGAATCGCAGCTATTGTTGCCTGAAGGTCTATTGACCGAAACGTTACCTAAATAAAGTTGTCCTTATTGTGAAAGTGTATACAGTCATTTTAATGTATTCTAGACATCGATCTGATCCATGCCTACTCAACTTCTCTGAGCTGAACAGGTGTGCATAAGACCATGCTTTTCAGGTCTCTTTTTAACTCCTTTCATTGTTTGGCTTGCAGTTTCTGCCTGCCCTGACTTGACTACAAAACAATCAATCAGCCTGGGCACACTTTAGATTCTATGCGCGGACAGAAGAAGCTGTGTTTTGCGTCATTTCCGTTTATTTAGACAGCTGGTGGATGGAAAAGAAGCTCCACCCACGCAGCAGGTTGCCGCTGGGGCAAGCTTTTCCGGGAATCTGGCCGACGCGGCAACCTGCCGCGTGGGTGGAGCTTCTTTTCCATCCACCAGCTGTCTAAAAACCCGGAAAAGACGTCGGGAGTCAGCTTCCTTTGGCCGCGCATGGAATCTTAGATGTGCCCATACCCAATGTTGGCCTTCAAGGCAACCATGCAATACTTAACTAATTAACACATTTTGAATAAAATAAAAATAAAACTGTTTTTCTCCTCTCCTGAACAGTTAGTCTTTCCGCCATGACTGTCTCTGTATCAAAGAGAGTCACTATTGTGTGTTTATACTATCACTGTTGACAACAAGCCTTTGACTGTCAGTAAGGGGAGGTATTTTTAGGAAGCTAAAGGTAGATATTATTCACACATCTCCAGATGTGATGAGTGCCTATCTGCTAATTAAACACATTTTGAATTTTAATGGGCATAACACTTTGATTGACAAAATACCCAGTTGCGTTCAGTGATCTATTATGTGGGGGCATGTGGAAAGTTCTGTGAGGTGCAAAGCTATAAGCTATTATCACCAAATAAAAATAAAACATAATAAGTTGCTGCTGTTGCTTCTTAAGCAAAAGCAACAATTCCACAATAAAATTACAATGTTCAAAAAAGTCCTGTATTCAAAGTATTGGCATCAAAATATCCTTACAGTACAAAATTAAAAGCACTCAAATCTTTCAAAATTACCCATTGTCAAAAATAGCTGATCTACAAGCTCACAACGCATATCACAGCACTTTTTGAGTTTATAGATTAGTACAAGATTTGCCTCTGAAGTGTAGTAGAAGTGTAAAAAGTATTGCAATTTGCAAATACTCAATTAAAGTAAATGTACTTAGTTACTGTACTTTGCATCACTGTATTTGGCCCTGAAACTGTGTTCCAAGCAAGTTATTGCTACTTAATATATAAATCCTGATTAGTTTTATTAGTTTTATTAGCCTACTGAAATAGAACTCCAACACACAAGCACGCACGGTTATGATATCCTTTTCCTTATCTTGAAAGGTTTAGCTGTGATAACTTAATTCAATATGTATTAAAATCTATATTATTCTGACAAACAAATAAAGTAAAAATAAATCATACATATATAGGTCTTGGTAATATTATCTGTGAAATGGCATTATCATTTGATTAAATCTGCACACCAGTGGATCCCGTACAGCAGCCCCATATTTACACTTTATATTTACTGTTGCATGAAAGTATAATATTTAGAAATGTCTGTATGGATTTCAGCCATGAAACCTGATGCGACACAAGATGTTGTTCCTGTCACTTTTGACTCTCCTGCAGGGCGTTGACCTCGGTCACCTGTGACAGCCACATTTATCACTGGTTTTACCAGAGGGGCCTGATTCCTGACTCAGGGAACCACTGACAGTGATGTATGTCAGGATGGGAACAGCTGTGGGGTTTTATATCCATCCAATCTGTGTTCATTTCGTTGACTAAAACTATGATGGAAAATGTTCGTCAACTACCTTTTTTCACTTACGAAAATAAAGACGTAGCTATGATGACAATTTAGTCAACTAGACTAAATGTTTGAAAATAGCAGAACTTGTAGATTGGCCATTTTCTGTATGCAACCATAAAATGTGCCCTTGATGACTAGGACTAAACTAAATCAAAATGTGCTTAAAAAAATCGACACTGGATCCAATGAAAAGTACCGGTATTAACCAGAGCTTGGGACTAAATAATAACTACACTGGATCCATTGGACAGTATAGTTTATTTTTTCCATTTCCTGGAAAGTAGTGTAAGTGTTTTGGACAAACAAGGGCCAGACTAGAGCACAGCCATACCAGTCCTCATTGCGCACGTAAGGCCTCCTGCATGAATACACAAACCTGTTTCCCTAAAGCCACTTTAGCCTATATACACACAACTGTCGACATGTGGCAGTATTAAAACAATTTGCAGAGAAATGTGTGGTGTGAGTGGTGACTTTTTTCATCTTCAACTTTGAAATGAAGGCCTACTTCAGCATCAAAGAAATTAAATTGAGTGAAGATAGCCTACTGTCAGCTGTCGAGCAGTCCAAATATTATTAAATTAAATTTCAGAATAGTAGACCTGAGGCCTACCATACCAGGCCTCAGGCCTGAGGCCTACCATTGCGTGCCCCTTGGCCCAGTTTCCCAAAGGACACCTCTTACACCATGGTAAGTTGTTGCACATGCTCAGTTGCCCTCTAGGCTGCACATGAAGCCTGTGAACATAGACATTCAGTGCATAGATGTGCCACACAATGGTAGGCCTCAGGCCTCGGGTCTACCATTCTGAATTTTAATTTAATAATATTTGGACTGCTGGACAGCTGAGAGTAGGCTCTCTTCACTCTTAATTTTTTTTAATTCAATTGAATTTATTTTACGCTGAAGTAGGCCTTAATTTCAAAGTTGTTATATTTAAATGAGATGAAGAAAGTCAACACTCGCACCACACATTTATCTGCAAATGGTTTTAATACTGCCACATGTCGACAAGTGTGTGTAGGCTAAAGAGGCTTTAGGGAAACAGGTTTATGTATTCATGCAGGAGGTGCAATGAGGACAGGTATGGCTGTGCTCTAGTCTAGGTTGTGTATTTCTATGTTGTTGTGTTTGACAGTGTTTCCCAAAAAAGGACATAGTGCTTGATTGGCTGCCAATTAGGCCGCACACAGGCTTCATGTGCAGCCTATAGAGGGAAACTGAGCATGTGCAACACCATACCTCTTACACCATGGTGTAAGAGGTGTCCTTTGTGAAACCAGGCCAAATGTTCTACTCCTCTCCCATAAGACACACAGTATAGAGAAATGTGGGGCACATCCCAACAGCATGAGGATGATATGACACCTCTCACAGCTGTCCTGCTTACCACTGCACTGGTTTTATTATGGATATGCAGACCCAGAAAAGACAAATAAAAATAACTACAGTGTACGGCTATATAGACTCCCAGAATTCACCTTGATAGTAGAATACTCTGACGCCCTCCATGCCCTCCCCATTCTCTGTAAATATACGGTATGATTATGCTGAGCTTTATTCCAAAATGTTATAATGTATTTGTATTATATATTTTGTGTATTAATGAGGAATTGAGTAGGCGTTTTTAGTGTTATCCTTTTAGCATAACCTTTGACTGTCCTACCTGTGCTGTTAATAATCGTGTTAATAAAGGAAAGTCACCCAATCTGGGAATGCTGTAGCCTGCAGTCCTCACAACACTTGATTGAGCACAGGCTTTTTTCGGAAAGATGTAGCCACACGCCAAGTGTGCACGTCTACCAAATCACAGAGACATATACTGTAGATCTGCTATTTTGCCATTGCCAAAGTATAAGATAGGGCTTACAATGACATCATACACTCCGCAGAATCATACAACTTAGAGGCAAGGGAGGTGGAGGGAGTTGCATCACAGACAGGTGCAGAAACAGAGCTGTGAGCAATGTTGAGCATGAAGAGTTCTCTCCACTGTACCGACGTCAGCACCGGTAAGTGTTGGAAAGTGTCTGTTGCCGAAAATCTGCTGTTGAATCGGCGGTGGGTACACTGTTGAGGCAGGTTGCAAGTTATAGGGAAGCGTCGAAAGCCAAGCAAGATTGGTGTGTGTGATCAGCAACTTTTCAGCAATTTTCTTTTTGTGTTCAGGAACTTTTTTCACATCTTCCGAACTGATCTCCCAACCTTATTCGACTGCAAATCGAAAAACATCTGTAGTAGTTCGGAGAGCTTTAGCGAATGAGAATGCACTTGAATAAGCTGAATGGGGGTGTACTGTATGCATGAATTAAATTGTTAGCTAATGATAATTAAGGGATACGAGGGTGCGATCTGAACTATATTGCGATGAGAGATGAGAGGAAACAGATCACTCGGTCACCCTCCCTGGTTAATTCTAGCCAAAGGCATCTCTCCAAAAATTCTGGCAGAATGTGTTGGTTCATATCTGTTGATGCATAAATGTTCACCGTTTTATATAGACAATGATAGAGAATGCCCAATAATGTATTCAGGACATACTCTGTGGACTCATGCTAGGTTTGAGGAGATTTACATATAAATGGACTTATGTTACTGCAGTGCCATCAGCTATGGATCCTAAATGTCCTTAAATCCCTGTAAAACCACCTTAAAATGTCCTAGTTTTCAGTGCTGTGCTCTAATATTATACAGTGTAGCCTAGTGTGAAATGTCTCTGCTTCACATCTGATGTCGTAGTTAGCAGTGGTGGAAAGTAATAACAAGCACATTTACACAAATACTGCACTTAAAAAAAATCACAAATTGAAAATTGGTAGAACAAGACTTTAAGGAAAACTCCTTAGACACTCCTTATGTGACACAAATGTGATCAAACACTTGACTGGATATACCTTCCGGTGAAACGGTGCTGTCCCAGACACTTCCGTACTCCACAAATGTGGAAGTACCGTTCTCAAACCAAAGACATAAAGGAGATTAAACACAGATTGACACAGGTGTGAGTCGCCGTGCCAAGCGCTGCAAAGTCCATAACACCAGTCACGAGAACGTCCCATACGAACATATGTGGACGTACTCAAGTAAGATGCAGGAGCGCAAAGCACCAATGAGCTGGATGTATGGAGAACCTGGAAGTGACGATGGAAGGCTCGTCTGAGGACGACCTAGAGAGTTGTCTGAAATTAATTAAATGCAATTAACCAAGTACTGTAGGCTTACTTATGTATAATGCTAAAGCTGCACTATATTGAGCTGCTTGCTAAGGGGATACATTTACTCTCGACCGTCAGAGATCAAGAGTCTAATTAATTGAATAGCAAGGAGGCAAAATACAACCACCCCAATTGTATAAATTATTTGGGATTAACATAGGCCTACTCTACCGTACAGATTGGACAAAATTAAATTACAATATAATAACTAAAGTTACATATATTCAAAGGAACGTTTACTTTACTTACTTAGTTTGTCTACCGCAAACAACGACCTCTCGCTTCACTCTTCCTCTAATGTAAATCATTTAGAAAGATCCTATAGCTGATTTAAATGTCCCAGGTGCCCTGATAGAGCTGATCAGATTGTGTTTTGCTGAGAAATCCTCCCATTTAAAAATGTGAAGGAGACCTTGACCTGATCACTATGTCAGTGCTACACTGTGTTGTGTAGGCCTACCCGGGTACACAACACAGTAGTATATTCATGTGCCATTGTTCCTGAACAATATGTACATATAGTTTGTACTGCATGTGCGCGTGCGTGCGCACATGCAGTACAAACTATATGTACTATATGATGGCTTCCATTTTCGTGGTCTCCTGAATGTATTAACTAATTAAAATCACACATTGCAGTCACAGCTCGTAGGAACCAGTTTGCTATACTACCAATCTACCACAAGATAATAAAACAGAGGTAAAGATCAAAGACTACAATATAAAGCTTACAAAACAGAGTCAGCTGCCAGTGGGCAACAACCACTTTTAGGGGAAAGCTAAGCTGCAGAATAGGCTAAACCACTATAACCACCAAAGAGCACAGCACACACAGCAAACAGCATACAAAAGGATGAAGGAGTGCCACCATGGAAAAAGAGGTGCACGCATTCACACTAACAAACCTGGGCTGTGGACAACAGTGAGACCTATTGTGAACCCCTTCATATAGGTCAGCTACACCCCTCTGGATGGGCAATACACTCAGCATTTGGGGAAACAAACAAAAGACAAAACTTTAATTAATTCACACAGTAAAATAAATGGCTCAAATAATCAAATACAAAATTAACATAAACAAAGCAGCAGTGGCTATAGATCTTAATTGTCCATTTGTGCTCACACACTTCCATGAGAGTTTGACACAGGGGACATGAAGGGACATCAACCCGAATTGTTTAGAATAGATTACAGTCATGAGAACAAACATGATTAAAACTACATTAATGAGACATGTTACTCACCCTGTCAGTAAAATGAATAAAAACAACAGCAGACCCAGGTCTCAAGACCCACGGCCAGGCCAGCATTCACCAAACTCCTGCTTGGAAGAAGACAGGGCATTTAAATAGTCACCTGATGATTGTCAATGAGGAAGTGCCCCTATGGTGGCCTCTGAGGCTCAACCTCAACTGGCTACATTGTTTTGGGCAAAAGTATGTTTTTTGACTTGTCGATTACTTTTATGGATATGGTTAAGCATTGTAAAGCCTGTTTCTAAATTGTGTGTGTGTGTGTGTGTGTGTGTGTGTGTGTGTGTGTGTGTGTGTGTGTGTGTGTGTGTGTGTGTGTGTGTGTGTGTGTGTGTGTGCCGTAGAAATATGTTGATTAAATGAGCATGCTGGGATAACATGATCTGGGACGTCCAAAATGGTCGCTCCGCATAGGATGAGCAATTGAATAGAGTTCCATTATGGGTAGCACAGGATTCCTGATGATGTTTGTGAAGGTATTATAACCTCCCAATGGAAAGAGCTGAGAGCGATGGTATATTGAATACAATATGACTGACTCTCCCATCAAAGGAGAGGAGAGGAGAGGAGAGAGGAGGGGGCGGAGGAGAGGAGAGGGGAGAGGTTATACTGTAGCTCAATTTTCCTTCCAATACAATTCCAATAACTTGAAGCATTTCAAAGAAATATAACCGCTGTTTGAGCTCTATTGCTGAAAGTGGCCAGTTGCGCTGTGGTGTATTGAAAGGGGAAGCGGGTGGGGGGGAGGGGAGTCGGGGGACATTACAGAGCTTTGCAAATCAATAAAGAATGTATTATTAAAAAAAGGAAAAGGTCTCCGTCCAGCCTGTCCAGAGTAGAGGTATTACCCCAATATCCATTTAATGCCACGGGCAATCTGTAAAGAGACCCATACCATGGCCCCATGCAGGGGGAGCGCAGGGGTCTCACATGTGACACTTTTAAAGCCTTAGAAGTGTTCCTGTTAAGCCATGACTCTGAACACATGTGCTGCATGCTTGCATATTCATACCCCTATAGCCTATAACTACACACTTTATGTTATTCTCTCAAACATAATAATTACTCGGTAGTGCATGTGTATTGTTAAGCTCATCCATATTCATTATGTTCATACCGTACATACAGTCAAAACCATAGCGTACGTTTGACTACGAGAGTGTACACATGTTCAAAACTGCTCTCAAAGGGCACCTATACGGACGGCTGCAATTCGAAACTGGCCCCCGTAAAATCTGAATCCGCCCCCCACCCACCCACTCCTATTTCCCCTCACTGTAGGCTACATGTTTCTTTTCCCTTTTTACCTCCTTTATGATGAATTCCTGTTCTATTCTTTGGCTATATAGAAGTGTCTATTTGTACGTCTCTAAATGTTTTGATGAATTGAACAAGGGCCCTCTTGTAAACAAGTGTAATGCTTTATTGGGTCGTCCACTCACAGTATTACAACCCATTTTGGACGGGAACCCCTTTTGGTGTTTTAACTATAGCATTATGTTATACTTTAGCTATTGAAAAATAGCAGATCTACAAGCTCATAGCGGGCCACCGAGTGGTGCGCTACGAGCTTGTAAGTCTGCTATTTTCTAAATGCTTTTGCTAAATTCAAGCTTGTAGATCTGCTATTTGTTACTTTTGCGTGACGCTGTATATATAATATAAGACTTCAAGTAAAGGCGTTAATTTTCCAAAAAAACCAAAAACACAACAAGAGATATGGAGATAAGAGGTCTCTGCCTGACAGTGACTTTAAGTATTAAAACATACAGTATAATATATGTAAGTGTAAATGTTCTGCAGTAAAGCTGCTTTGGCGCAGACCTCCTGTTGTCATGGGGTCTTTTAAACAGCAGAAAGAGCCCACAGGCTCTGTGGTAATACATCATGTCATGCTACTGTGTGTGTGTGTGTGTGTGTGTGTGTGTGTGTGTGTGTGTGTGTGTGTGTGTGTGTGTGTGTGTGTGTGTGTGTGTGTGTGTGTGTGTGTGTGTGTATGCGGGTGCTCTAGCTCCAACAAAACAAAATGTTTGTATCACCCACTCAAATATGAAATAAAATACTTCATCGATATTGTCAGTCCACCCACATCATATATACCTGTATGCTTAATGCCTCTTTGGCCAAGTATATGTGGGCCAAAAAAGCGAGCGCTGAAAGTCAGAATTGATGAACTCAATATGCAATAAAAACTTGGACTATGCCATGGAACGTCAGTAATATATGTGGATGAAAACCATGGCTCAGTTGCATCCCTAAAATGTATTGGTATTGAAAAAGTCACCGTACCCCCTAAGTGAGGCAATATAATCAAAAAACGTCAGCAAAGGGAAGCCTTTGGATTTATACGATGCAGCATCTAGGGCAGGGGTTCTCAACGTTTTTAGCCGGGGACCCCCGGAGATGCTTTGGCAGTGTCTCGGGACCCCCGCCCCGCCCCCTCCCGACCCCCAATATAAATTGACTGCTACAATAACCTTAATAATAGAGACAATACACCATAAATAAATACTGAAACCAGATAATCATTAGGGAAGGTGTATACAGTATGTGTACTATATGTAAACTCTTAATTTCCATTTTCCAGCCATTCAATTGCAAAAAAAAAAAAGTTTTTGTTTGTTTGTTTAATAATTTGGGGACCCCCCAAAATAATTTGGTGACCCCCAGAGTGGTCGCGACCCACGGGTTGAGAACCCATGATCTAGGGGAGTAGCCTAAATGACCAAACCCCTTCTGTTTCTATTATGATCTCTATAGCTTCTTATCTTGGTTCTTGTGGGATTTTCTGTGGAAATAATATTCATAAAAAGGTTTACAAAAATATTTGTCAATATTCATATTGATTTATTTTGGCTTTATTTTGGCTACTGTGTTCATTAAATTTAACCGTCTAAATAATACATGATTAACTCATTCTATAATAAAACATATGGCAATATGCCGCACACGCACACGCACACACACACACACACACACACACACACACACACACACAGCAAAAGGCCTGACATTCATGCATATTCCCTGGACCCTTATAGTCAACACATGCGTTTGTTGTGGGAGAGCATGGCAGTGAAAGGCTAGGATAAAGACAGCCATGGGTGAGGGCAAGGCCACAGAGACTGACTGACTGACTGGATAATTAAATACAGCTGACACTGACACCTCTGTGGAAAGTACTCAAGTACTGTACTTAATTACAGTTAAGTACTTTCACTTTACTTGAGTATTACCTAGGCAATTTTTAAAGCCCACATTTCAATTTGTTGTCCTCAGCATAATTTAGTCAATTGGCCACTCTCTGGTTTGTCTAAAAGCTTAGAGCTGGCTGAGTGCTCCATCAAATATTCTCTGTCGGGTGGAAACCTGTGTCTAAAACTTGTGTTTTAGTGTAGAGTAAAAAATATATCGACCTAGGAGTTTTCTTTCCGACAGCAACAGAATGACATTCCCCATCACGGACCCAATGCTTCAGTCAGTCAGTGCCCCCCGCGCCCCCCAACCCCCCGCACTGGCCCCCAGCCATGTCCAACAGTCAGTCAGTGCCCCCCGCGCCCCCCAACCCCCCGCACTGGCCCCCAGCCATGTCCAAGCCGTCCACACTTCCCCTGCTGGACGGCCTGCTGGACTGGACGAGAAGCAGCAGTCCAGCTGTCACTGTGCAGCAGCTCCGCACGCTGAGCAAGCAGCCTGGGGCTCTGAAACTACATCACATGTCACAAGATTTTATTTATGGCTTTAATACCAAGATGAGCTTCCTGTCTGTCTCCGCCCGGGGGGGGATTTATGAGGTTACACCGTCAGGAAGTGTTCTAGAAAATGACATTCCGCACAGACAACCACCCAGGAGAAGGTTCTGTAGAAGGTACACATCAAACGGACTGATGGACTCCGTTCAACTTGGAGACAGGGCTCCCAGATGGCCTGACACAGTGTCTCACACACACACACACACACACACACACACACACACACACACACACACACACACACACACACACACACACACACACACACACACACACACACACACACACACACACACACACACACACACACAAAATGTAATAACAGAACGGATGTCCATCTTTCTGAATGGTGTGTGTTTGGTGTATAGAGTCAGTACAGTGTGCCTGAAAATGTATTATTTTTATTAAAGAGCTGGAGAGCCAGGGAGACTCCTGTTACTGAACTACGATTACGACGATTTATCCTTTTAACAAAAACATAAATAAAAGATAACTTAAATATATCACTTACCCTACCTTTAAGTTTAGGTATAATTTTACTGAGGGTTGGGTTTAGGCATTTTGTTGGAAAATTGTTTTGTAACCAAAATGTGTTTCATTCAGCTGGACGGAGGTCAAAAGGTCAACAACACCACACATCATAAACACAGATAAAGACAAGGGCGTACAGATGTGATAAATATTAATGCTCATGGAGTTGGAATACATTAGCATGGAAGCAGATTAGCGGAGGCCCTGCATACAATTGCAGCATGTAAGGTCACACCGTGTGACCTTACAGCCAAGCAGGTGATAATGTGGGCTTTCAAACATGGTGACTCTTAAGAACGTCATTTGGCCATTGACTTGTATAGACAAATCTAAATAGTAATATAGCCAAAGTAAACAAGTGCCATTACTGTGGCGACAGCACTGGGTCCAGACCCCTAATTATTGAACACACTGCACTTCAATGCTATACTTTATGTCGTCGCTGTCCAGCAGAAACCTCGTCTCCATGGATATTTATCTTGTCTTACTGTCATATTACAGTGTCACATAAAATGTGCATTTGTTTTATTATTGTATTTAGCAAATTTGTGAAAGTGTGTTTGTGGGTTTTATAAACATTGAACCAATGAAGGATATTTACAGTACAAGAACGTGTGACTAAATCATACCTACATTAGATTAATTGAAACACAGGTTATTCTTTTTCTGAACAGTAACAGGTTTGGAGTACATACAAGGTTTCCACTCAACAGCGACATTTTATAGATGAATATTAATAAAAGACCAAAGCAAACAAGTGGCCATTACCGTGGTGACCCACAGCACTAGACAGACTGCACTTCAATGTTTCATACTCAGCTCCCATGACAGTTTTACACATTACCTTTTATCCTACTATAAAATGCACAAGATCTCTGTGTGTGTGTGTGTGTGTGTGTGTGTGTGTGTGTGTGTGTGTACGACTGTAATCCACGTAACTCGAGAACCGTTTGCCACGCCAACTTCAAATTTGGCACAGGCATTCCACACCACCACACTGAGTGCAGTGCCATGGTGTGGAGCCCATCAGATAGCCGGTTGCTTTTGGGGCATGGGCACCTGCCCTTTAGCCTCAAAGTGCCATTTCCTGCCCAACATCTGTGGCCCCTTTCATTTTAACATGGTAATGAGAACGTATTGCTGATTTGACTGTCCAATGACATGGGCCAAGGTATTGTGGAACATCTTTCGCTCGCACGCACACGCACACGCACACACGCGCACACACGCACACACACGCACACACACACACACACACACACACTCAGTGCTCTACTCTAAAGTAACTGGTGTCTGTCCAATTTCTCTCCAAAATCCCTTGAATAATATGATTAAGGATTACTGTCATTATGGCAATCTCTCGATTTTTCTTTTTTTTGGCCGCCAGTTGAATACCCCTGGTACAGTACAATGAAGAGCGTTGTATACATGAGGCACAATTTGCTGAACAACCTAAAGTATAATGGCACCGCATGTCAATGTGAATGTCAATGGTTTAGAAAACACTGTGCCTCAGCACAAGTGAGAAGTTGGCCTCCGGGAGGCCAGATATAATAGACCACCAGCTACTGTTCTGAGAAGAAAGTTTACAATGAAAGGCATTAAGAGTTTGGGTTTCATTTAGAGTGAGTGCCCTTGTGTCTTTCCACCCGTGTCGGTCAGGTTGGCACAACACCAACCACCTCTGCTTATGACGATAAGGTTGCAGCTCACTTTGGTGTTGCGAGCGAAAAGGAGCTCAGCCAGGTTTGGGAGGTCTGATGGTTTTCATTTCAAGTTCACGAGGGGGGGAGGGTGGTAGGTGGTTTACTCTGATATAACAAGACCCTTAGGGCCTGTATTTTGCGTGTCTTAAGTACCAGGTCTTATTACCTAACTTGAGTAAACTAAAGACCTGGAGGCGTGATCAATATGCTCTTTGGCCACTCAGAATAGCCAAATGGCATTGATCACGCCTCCAGGTCTTTAGTTTACTCAAGTTAGGTAAGAAGACCTGGTATACTTAAGACACGCAAAATACAGCCTTTAGAGTCTCGGACTCTCGTGAGATTCCATCACAGACTGTACTGTACAGAATGTTTCACAGAAATGTTCTGCTAAATGTTAAATCCTGAAATGCAGTATGGGTTCTAATCTAAACAGTAAAGCAGGGGTTCTCAACGTTTTTGGCTGGGGACCCCGGAAATGCTTTGGCCATGTCTCGCGGCCACCATCCCGCCCCCCCTCGCCACCCCCAATACAAACTGACTGCAAAAATAACCTTAATAATAGAGAAAATATATCATAAATCCTTAATGAAGGTTTATGCATGTACTATGTGTACTATGTAAACTCTTCATTTCCATTTTCCAGCCAGCCATTCATTCATTTTTCTTTTTTTTTTTTATATAATTTTTGCTTCCTTCTATGCATGAGGAGTCCAAGCTGCTTCTTTTCACCCGACAGGGGGGAATTTCCCCGGCCGGACGTAGCGCGTGGAAGGAACACGTTATTCCGACCAGTTCCTTTACCCTCCATCAGGTGCCCCAGCTGGCCAGGGGGAGGTAGTTTTTAGAGACCAGGATTACTGCATGTTTTTTTGTGACGGTACCTACCCTATAGGGGGACAAGGGGAGGAAGTGATATGCGACAATACATACAATAGTATGTCATCATTAAAAACAATGTGGCCCTTCAAAATAAGGGCTGAACAGGGGAAAGATAACTGTCAACAACTAACAGCAATGCACATCACAATCATGATAGAGTCCCTTAGAAACCTATGACAAATACACAGCAACTACAAACATCTTAATGCAGACTCTGACATTATGCACTTTGTGATGAAACTTCACCATTATGAATGCACCCATGAGCGTCATTCCGTTGCAGTCAGGCCAGGGTTAATGGGGGTCATACTGTTTTTTGTGTCCGTCTAAAATGGATACATTATTCTCACAGAGACGATAAAAGCTTTTTAGCATATGACAGTGTGTGCATAAACATCACCTCTGTCACGACCTCTCAATCTCGGAGAGGCTTTTTAACGCTTCAACGATAAAACATGACCAACTAGCAGTATATAATAAATGTGGAACTTTTCTGATGAAACACTTTATCTTCACAGTGTCAGAGGTTGTGTATTTAAACTGTACGTCGACGCTATCGGGCAGAAACCTTGTATCTCCATGTTTCAACTTTTTATATTTCTGATTTTGGTAATAAATGCCTAGCTTTGTTGTACAACAGCATTGTGTGGTTATGCGTGTTTGTGCATTTTTGAAATATTGAGTTTTCTAATACACGACAGTGACTATAGGCTACAGGTATAACATAATTAAAACACAACCACCCCATACAGTGCTTGTACACTCGCTGCACACACACACACACACACACGTGTGCTTCATTGCCCAAAGTACATTGCAGTCGAATTCCTAGAAGACAGCATCACAGCTGCACTCAAGCGGTCCATTATATGGCAGCAGTCAGAGGTATAAGACTATATTTTCACTGCAGGAACTAAGTGAACCATGAAGCTAATTGTCAGGTTCTGGATTTGATTCCATACGTTATATGGCTTTTGGGTTTCACATGAGGTGCTCACGTCATTTATTCCCTGCTCACTGACTTCTGGAAACTTCAAAATCATCACTCCCCCCTACATCAAAAGCAACCCATATATGCAAGCTCACAATATGCTGCATTGTGATGTTGTGAGCTTGTAAATCTGATATTTATTTGAGGGGCACCTCTTATATTCAGCGTATTAGTGTAGATCTTCGCCTTAACATTACATTCCCAATGACAATGGGACGAGCAAATCAGCTATTTTCGTCCAACACAAACTTAAATTCCCATTGACAATGAATGGAGAATTTACGTCATAGTGTTTGAGCAAATAGGCATAGTCACCTCGCCATCAACAGTGCGAGTCGTGGTGGGAAGGGTCTGTCTTCCAGAACACAGAACCTGACATGGCGATTAATTTGTCTGTCCACCTTTATTTTTTTGGTTCGTGGAAAGCATCTGAACCACACCAATTTTGGTTATTCTGGTGTAGTTTGCAGCTACCTTTAGTGGTATAGCTTAAAAGCATTTCACTGTCACATGTACATCAGCCTTCCACTTCATTCCGTCAACAAGACAGCCCAGGTTTTACCCTGGGCCCTTCTGATGATGTGTTGCGGCCTCTCTACCATTTCCTCCTAGGCCAAGTTCACCTGGCTGAACTTGAACTCTGAGGAGTCATCTCATCTCCTCCTCTCACATCTGGGCAGCCCCCCCCCCCCACGGCAAGGGGCGCACACTCTGGAGGTCGTGGCCGTGTCACTTATAGAGTCGAGGGACGTGGCTACCACTGGCCCCCCACGGGGGTCGTGGTCGTGGCACTTATAGCCCTTCTCGTGTCGACAGCATGGCTACCACTGGCCCCCGGCTGCATCTTGGCCCCAGCCATGGTCACTGCTCTCTTCACACCCTCCTTCAACCTTCCTTCTGGTTCTACAGCCCTCTTCCCTGCTTCTGTCTCCAAACACTCCAAGTCTGTTATATAGGCCTCCTCATTAGTGGCCACACCCACATGCAAATCATCAGCTGCAGGTCCTCATTACTTAGTGTGATATTTAGCCAGTCAGTGGAAAGAAAATATGGTTATACCAAATCATGCAACTCAACACAAAGGAAATATTAAGCAAAACAATGACGTAAAACTACTCGACAATCATCTTATTATAAAGCATGCAAAATATACAAAAACACAGCAAACACAAAATCACATAATAAAGCAAAACCAAAACCACAACACAACTAAATTTCCACCGGCTCACATGTGCCTCTGGGGGGAGGGGATAACAGGGTGGGCTGTGGGATTAGGGGTCTCTGTATACATGTAATAACATCATTCTCACAGCATAGAGGACCTGGCTCACACACGACACATGATTACACAGGCTGATCTTTGTCTGTCTGTCTGTCTGTCTGTCTGTCCGTCCATCCGCACACACGCACGCACGCTTACAGAGGCTGATCTTTATCTCTCTCTCTCTCTCTCTCATGCACGCATGACGCATGAGAGAGACACGCACGCAGCCCAGACCATTTCCTCTAGGTTTTGTGACAGAGGATAATGCAACCAAAATTACTTCCTTTCTACGGCAGTTCAATCTCACCGCTGAAATAAGCAAGCCTGATTGACAGGAGAACACAGTTTGTTCTCTCCTACTGAGTCAGTCCACATTCATTACAGCACAATGCTTTACAACAACAAGCACCACTGGCACTTTCATTACTAGAGACTCGCTCTTTTCCAGACCTTTCTACCAGTTGGGCGTAGTTTTTACTTTTGAGATTATTATTCTGTGAGGTATAATAGTTACAGTTAGGATTCAAGTGTTGGTGAGGTTAGGGTTAAGGTCAGGTGTATGCATAGTTTTTGTGAGGTTAGGTTTAAGCATAACCAACATCAGGTAGAGAGGTCTCGGAAAGATTCACTAAAGCATAACACTTTAATGCAGCCACACTGACAACAAGCAGCTCTTTCATTACAGCATAACACTTCAGTTCAGCCACACCGGGGGTGAAAGTGTCGCTCCACTCCGCCATCAATCTACACTGTAAAATGGTCAGTCTATATTTAATGAAGTTAAAAGTGGAATGTCCGCACACGATGTAATTCTGCTCCCCGTCTTTTTTATTTCAACCTATAAATACAACAACGTTTCGCCCCTCCGGGCTTTCTCAAGTTACATGGGTATGGCCTTGAAAACCTTAAATAGGTGGAACATAACTGGGTGTCGTCACGTCATTCAATCAATTGATAAGCCAATAGGCTGTGAAGATCCACTCAGAACAATACAAATATATCAATTAAGGGGCCATACACTCACGAACAATAGGTTTAATATACAATACCAAAACATAATACATAATACAATATAATAGGAATACACAGAGAAAAGAATAGGTGGCATGTCAGGCAGGTGTATTAAAGGAATGGTCTGATATCTAGGTCCAAATATTTAACTCTCAGTTATGATGTGGTGGTGTGGTCAGTGGTGAAACTAAAGTCTACTTACTGTACTGGTGTGATCAGTGCCAGTGGGTAAACTATAAGTGTGCTTATACAGTATGTGGTCAGTGGTATAGTAAAAAGTACAATTTAATGCTTACAGTATGTGTGGTCAGTGAATAATCTGAAGTGTACTTACTGTATAATGGTGTGGTCAGTGTACTTACAGTAAGCACACTGACCAACCTGTACAGTATGTAACTGGAGGCGGCTCACTGTACTAGCTCACCTCTTTTGTATTAACATCTATCCGTTCCCCCCGAGCATGTCACACTTACACTTCTCCAATCTGCCACACATGCTGAGAAGTCACGCATCTCCCCTCCAACCCTCTGTTCCCTTGAATTTGACACATTCCATCTGGCTGTATCCCCTCACAGGAACCTTCCCCTGTGCTGCACATCGCTGCGTGTTGTCTTTGCCACATGTCAGCCTGTTCAACACCTCGGTATAAAAGCTGTTCACATCAACCTAACAAGTCTCACCAGACTGTGAGACTTTGTCCCTGACGACGCATTCATTTGTATCGTCGCCGTCGGTCAGAAACCTTGAAACATTTTTTATGTAAAAGTGGTTAAGTGTATCTAATTGTGACTTTGTCACTGATGACACATTCATGTTTTGAGGTCCAAAAAGTGACCAAACTTGAAGAAACTGTCTTCTAGTAAGCCATGTATGGCTCAATAAGGTCCACACCACACAATAAGGTCCACCGTGGAGATCAGTGTTCGATTGCTCTACGATGCCTCAAGGGCTAGGTCAGGTGCTCCAACAAACACAGCGCACCGTGTTGGCAGATGGGTGGCACCGCAACGACAAGAGATAAATGACACAAAGCAAAAACAGGTGATATATGGACACACTGCAGCAGTCAACCGTGATGCCATGCTGGATCAATATGAACATGTCCTTTGCTAAGGACTTCATTCAAACAACCCTGGGGCAAACCCTCCAGTCAATGAGCGTATGTCAGGAACAGTCACCCATACGAGGTCAGCAGGGACTGCATGAAATTAACAACATTCACTCTCATCATCGAGGGAGCGTCTCCCCAGATGGAGTTAGCTGTGAGTGAATGACATCAACAGATGCTCAAACATCTGCGTGATCCTGGTTGGCAGTTGCTGAGGTGAGGCGAGACGGGACGCACAGCCAAGCAGGCTGTGCGTGCTCCTTCCCCCCTGTATGTGTGTACAGATGGATGATGCGTTTAAACAACCCTGTACATCAGGGGTTTCCCAAACAAAGTACCAGTTCTTGAGAATTTCCCAACATCCGATCTTCTATAGACACCCCCAGTCGATCTTTTACTATAGACACATAACACACTACTGCCAGTAGGGGCTAAATTATTAATATAAGAAAGACACGGTCTGAGGCTTTCACAGATAAACCATGACAATATCAAAACTGACTCAAGTAATTAGAGACTGTCTTGCAACGTCACATACTGCAAGCAACACCAATACTGTGATAAATGGTTACCTTGACTCCTGCAGCACCCAGATGCCAGATTAATGAGTAATAATCTAATCAGTTTGTGACCAGATTCACCAGAATGACCATGGTAGCCTACTCTCTTCCTTGCTCTGCACCAGGCAGGATGATTGTATTGTATACGTCTATACTTTTATTAATATTTAGTTTGAGGATGACTTACTGTGATGTTAGTCTTCTGCACTTCAATGCCCTGTATAACCTTTTACTGCTGTACTCTCTCTGGTGCCTGAATATCCCCCGTGGGATCAATAAAGGTACCTGCATAATCACGATACCGATATCAACTCTTCAGGTAGTTAACAGAGGCATTCCATTGTACAATCAAAGTGATGGGCTGTGAAATTTCTGCTCCGGACCCTTACCTGTAACAGGTCTACTCTGTACGTGTAACCTTACGGATCTGTAACTGTGAGAGTGTACGGATGGAAAGAAACGAACCCTCGCGGGTCCGTTTGGTTCCATTCGTACACTCTCACAGTTAGATCAACACTGAAGATTTTACAGTGTAGATGTAGATGTGGGACCCAGAGATAGAATACGGTAAGAAAATGGGGGTGTGGCCTAATGCATATCAAACGTGTATGCCCATATATTCTAGGTAGTCGATAGCATAGTCATGTCGCAGCGGCCTTCAATGTTTTTCAGTTGCACCCTTAGCTGAGAGAGATGAAGCAGGGACCCCCACTACATGTTGTATGAAATTATGTTTCAGATAGCTTCATAGATTTGTTGTGTAAATGTGTGCGTATTTTTATAGCCTACATTTAACCACTTAAACCCTCAATATTTTGTTAAACCAGACATTTTGGCTTTGTACTTGGTCTCTTCTTTTTTCTCCAACGACACCAAAGCCCAAAATCACGTTTGATTGACACACATAAAGAAGGAGAAAAAAAGGATTATGTGGAAAATATACTACTGAAAGATTGTATTTAAAAAAAGCTAGACAAACTATGTTGATCTTACATCGACTGTCTTGCAAGCTCCCCTGTGCCCTGTAGGGTCACTGACATGCGCGGGCCAAAGTTGGTACAAAAATGTATCCGTCTTACAGTCAATAAGTGGCCTGCTGACACACATCCTGCAGAGGAAAAGTCCTCCGTCACCCAGCGGTGACTGTCACGCAGCAGCAGTGACTCTGTCACCGAGCGGTGGTGGCTCTGTCATGTCACCCAGCAGCCTCTATTGATTTATAGCAGACAGAGTGTCACATGGGTATAGGACAGGCAGGTCATCGTCTTCACGCTGGCACCAGGAGACTGGATATCGACAGGTACCATAGATCAAACAAACTGAGGCAACTACATTTACTCAGTTAATGTACTTTTGAGGTACTTTACTTGAGTATTTCCCTAATATAGCATTAGCCACCCTGTCACAACAACTCACAAACTTCAACAACAACTACAACACATCAGCCTTCAATACAGCAGCAGCTTCAATCATATTAGCACACCACACAACAGAAAACACATATGCAGCAAAAAGCAACAGGGGGAAAAAATCACACTTGTAAGAAGTGACACCGTTTGACGTCACATGACGTTTACTCGTGTAAACAAACATTCAAAGTCCATAGACTTGGCTGCCATATGACGTAATTTCAAAAGCCAGACTTTGGAAGCGCCCCCAAAACACAAGGTGTTCTATTTGACTTCAGTTGTGCAAGTGATGCCATGGTCGTCAAACTTAGTTTGGAACACATAGAGACCGCTATAGGTTGTCTATGGACAAGCCCTCCAGTGGCGTCTCCACTCTCCAGTCATCTCCATCCTCCATACGACTAGCTTCACCAGCCCTTTCCTCATCCCATCTCATACAGATGCTTATGTTGGTAACATGTTCACCCTGGTAGGTGTTTAGTACTGCACACAGCATTCTGCTGTAGCACAGTGACCAGGGACTTCAAGGCTTTGAGCCATGAGTCCAGCGTTTTAAAGTCAGATACTTCCTTCAGCACCATGCTCTAGTCATTAAGGTGGATGGTCCGTGAGGATGTTATTGTGACCGTAGGTTGCAGATTACTATGAATTCCATATGTTGATCTGCACTCTCCCAGCAGTCTGCCGTCACTCAGGCGGATATGTTGATCTGATCCCCCATGCCAAAACGCCAGCGCTCGCCCAGCAGTCTGCTGTCACCCAGGCAGATGCGTGCACGCGACCTTGCCCTTTAGGGCGAGGTCACTTCTCGCCCTCAGGGCGTCTTACTGGTAGGTATTATTTTAACCTCGGTTTTCTTGGCATTATGACAAGACCAGCCTTGGCACGCTCTTGTCTTCACTCTGGCCAGGAGCGCGAGTGCCTGTTCCATATGGTCAGATAGCAGCAGATGTGCATGTGTCTGTTAAGAGTGAAGACAAGTTCTTGCAAAATTAAATAAATATTCATTAATTCTGTATACCGTAATTAACTTAAGGCCTGTATTGCAGACCAAAATGAAAACTCCAAACTGTTGCTTTTGGAATTGAATTGCAACATTTTAAATAACTCCAAATTAATCAAACAAATGTATTGTTCAATCAAATAATCAATCAGTGCATTGACTTCCAAACTACAAATGAAGAGAACATTTTCAAACCCTGATTTTCTTTGCCCCTTCTTCAGTTCAAGTAAAGTTATTTAAAGTTCCTTGAACGATTCTAATGAGTATATTTTCTTAAGTAGTCCTCTGATACAATCTTCTGTCTGGAAATCAATTAATCCTCAAAATCCAAAAAGAAAAGAGCAATGCATTTGTGGCCCCTAGGAATTACATTAACTCTGAAACACTACCACAGACATTCAATCCCACTGTTTTGTGCTAAACAACAGTAACAGTAAGAGGACAGCAGAGGGCGCTTTGAGGCTTTGTTACATGTGGTCTCTGGCACACGTTAAACAGGAAGTAGGCTAGTATTCAGATCAGATCAGCGCAGTACAGACTGAGTGACACTGAATGTAAACTGATGTGTGATCTAAATCTGTTTCACAGGTAAGAGTTGATATAAGGAGCAAAGAGTACATCCCCAAGTGTTTTGCAGGTGTATGAATAGGGATCAGATGGGGCTAAGATGAGTGTGTTATGATGAGTGTGTTATGATGAGTGAGTTCAGTGATTATCCTGGTGTTAGCATTAGCAGTGGCACTTAGCAGGTATTTCTCAGTCAACCAACATAAGAAGTGCTATTTACTAAGATTGCTGCTGAAGCTGTTTTATGTAGGCTACTGTATGTTAAACTGAAGGTATATGTTTATTGATAATACTGTGTTCAACGTTTTTGGGTGTATAACTTTAGATTGATGCATTTATACAGATAAAGAGTAATGTACTTTTAAGGTTATAATTATGGTATTGATATCTACTGTATGTACTGTATTAAAAACAGGCTAGTATTCAGATCAGATCAGCGCAGTACAGACTGAGTGACACTGAATGTAAACTGATGTGTGATCTAAATCTGTTTCACAGATTCCTGAAAACTAAAATAAATGTGTTGCACCTGAGTGAGGATCCTTCTTCATTACATATGTGTAACATATTTGGCGAACCAGCCCAAGACGAGACACCAGAGGTCTCAATAAATAACCGAGCCTTCATCAACCTTCTGTAAGATGGATAATAGCCAGCTCCTGCGTGATCAAGTGAGTGCAGCCCTATGGCAGCTGAAGGAGGAGTTTCTCCTGGATGTCTGCAGGTACATGAAGTGTGATGGCCTGGACAGTGGAGACCACCACAGCAGGACCAGACGGGCACTCATCAAGAAGGCAGAGAGCGTGATGGACCAGATTGAGAAAGATGAAGAGGATGCAGAGGTTTGTCAGTATTTGACTATAGTACTAAACCTAATTGAGAAAAAAGAGGAAGGCCTTAATCCAGAAAAAGGGCAAAGCCCAGAGGAGCCCGCTCCAACGAAAGGGTTAGAGGATAAAGACTTATTGCTAAACAAACCTTTCCAGAAGATCACAGCCTCCCCACTTAGGAGCCGACCAGAGCCAACATATACGCTGCCTGAAGTAACATTGAGGAGGGAGTTTAAAATATGTGGGCAAATTGGAGAAAGTGGGCAGAAGGAGAAATTATCCTATCTCAGCTTAGTCCGTCAGATTGAGATGGGGACCGAAAAAGGACACACAGAGACTGAGATTGTGGAAGCCGTGATCAGGGCTGTCAGTCCAGGGCTTCCCTTGAGAGACATGTTGGAGATAAAGCGTGGGCTGACCCTCACATCACTACTCACCATCCTGAAGGGTCACTACAAGGTTGACAGCTCCACTGACCTCTACCACCAGCTTATAAACATCTCCCAGGATCCTAGAGAGACCTCCCTGAACTTTGTATTCCGGGCAATTGAGCTGAAAGAGAAGCTGTTGTGGAAAACAGAAAATGAGGAAAATGATGAGCAGTACAGCAGAATCACCGTTCAGCGCAAGTTCCTCCGCTCAATTGAAACTGGGCTGTTGAATGACTCTGTGAAATTCCATATTCTTCCCCAACTCAGAGATGTGAGCACCACGGATGAAGAACTAATTCAGAGAGTAAATGAAGCAGCCAAGGTTGAAAATGAGAGGCAGGAGAAACGGAAACGGGTCAATGCTTTTAAGAATCCTAAAGTGCAGGAAGTACAGTCCGAAATCCAGACGAACTCCACACCAGCCCAAAACCCCCCTGCACCAAAGGAGTCCAGTATAGCAGTGGCGGTCAAAACAGTGAAAGGAAAAGAGACTAAAACTGACAGCATTAATGCACAGCAGATGATGGAAGAACTTCGTGCAGAAATGAAGCAGATGTTTCTCACAGTAATGGAGACAAGCCGCCGCCCTCCTGGACCGAGGCAGCGAGAGAAAGGCTGCCAAAAGTGTAGAGAAGAGGGGGTGGGTGAAGATTGTTCACACTGCTTCAAATGTGGGCAAGTGGGCCACCTATCCCGTGGCTGCAGAGTACAGAGAGCATCGTCGGGAAACGACCAAGGACTACTGAGGCGGGACTACCGGTAGGCCAGAATGAAATGTCTCAAAGCAAGCAGTTTCCAGCCAGCCCGACAACTGTGACTATGACAGTACCCAGAGCAGCAGCAGGGGGCTATTCAGCTGTAAATGCAGTTCAATATCTACCCCCCAAGCATCGGTCACGATTAGTGGGTCTTGTAGGAAAGAGATGTATGGTGAACTGCTTCATGGATAACCATCCAGTTAACGTATTGTGGGACACAGGGGCACAGTCCAGCATAGTAAATGAGCCCTGGCGACAGATACACCTACCCCACACAGTAA
Organism: Protomyctophum bolini; assembly: GCF_963924005.1. Classification (NCBI taxonomy): domain Eukaryota; kingdom Metazoa; phylum Chordata; class Actinopteri; order Myctophiformes; family Myctophidae; genus Protomyctophum; species Protomyctophum bolini. The sequence goes on along the minus strand of NC_137868.1, from coordinate 35,475,239 downwards.
CCCGCCCGATTTCAGAGCTCTTGGAGGAGGAGACCCTGACAGTCCTCGCCGCCAATGACACGCCCATCCCCTATACTGGCTGGATTGAGGTCAGCTTCCGGTTGGACAGCAACACTCACATGACAAGCAACCTACAAGTGCCAATACTTGTGTCAAGCGATCCTGCAGTTGCCAGTGACCCCATTATAGGCTATAATGTCATCGAAGCCATCATCAACAGAAATGAGGGGAAGACTAAAGATGGAAGAAAGCAGCTGACACACAAAGTGAGTAAAGCATTTGCCATTTCCGTGAAAACCGCTCACAATGTGGTGAAGCTCATGCAAGACAGTGTTCCAGATCCAGAGACTGGTGTTGTGCGCACAGGTGGAAAAGTTGTGTTCTTGCCAGCCAATGAAGTTACTACTGTTTACATCCGAGCACATGTGAGTTCACAAGCTAGAGGCCAAGACATGTATTTTTCACCTGACATACTTAATCCCACAACAGAGGGCGTGGTCCTCAACGAAGTGCTGGTGCAGGTACCAGAAAGGAGAATACCATATGTACCGATACCCATGACCAACACCACAAACCACATAATTTGTCTGGACCGTCACCAAGTTGTTGGACACCTAGAATCTGTCAAAACTGTGTACTCAGCAGCCATTCAGACTAAAGATCAGCAGCCGTTACCTGACCAGACAGATAGGACAGAGTCCAAGTACAACAGGGAAGAAGACATGTCACACCCTGCACCACAGTCCGATAACAGTCAAGAGGAGAGGCCCGTGACATGGGATCCCCCGGTGGGACTCAACCACCTTTCAGAAGGTCAGCAAAGAGCAGCAAAGACAATGTTGAGAGAGGAGTGTCAGGCCTTTGCATTCGACAGCGATGATGTAGGCTATATACCTTCTCTTCAGATGCACATCACCCTCAATGACACCAGTCCAGTACAAAAAACCTACATGTCTGTCCCAAAGCCGCTCCACAAGGAAGTAAAAGAATATCTGCAGGACCTGTTGAACAAGGGGTGGGTTACACCATCACGGTCACCATACTCATCGCCGGTGGTCTGCGTCCGGAAGAAAGATGGCAGTCTGCGCCTCTGTTGCGACTACAGAGAACTGAACCGCAAGTCAGTGGCAGACCGGCATCCCATACCAAGAATCCAGGATATGCTGGATGCACTCGGGGGAAGCTCATGGTTTTCTGTGTTAGACCAGGGAAAGGCTTACCACCAGGGCTCCCTGGATGAAGTGAGTCGTCCACTGACAGCCTTCATCACGCCCTGGGGGCTCTATGAATGGGTCCGCATACCATTTGGCCTGAGCTCCGCCCCTGCTGAATTCCAGAGGAGCATGGAACATTGTCTGGCTGGCCTGAGAGACACCGTCTCTTTACCATACCTAGATGACAACCTAGTACATAGCAGCAGCTTTGAAGAACACCTGGAGCATGTCCGTTTAGTCCTCCAGCGCTACAAGGAGCATGGTGTTAAGTTAACTCCGAAGAAGTGTGAGCTGTTTAAGTCCAGTGTGCGATTTCTTGGCAGGATGGTGACTGGAGAAGGTTACACCATGGACCCCGCAGAGATGGCGCCTGTGATGAATCTGAAGGGAAGAACAATTGCCACCGTCGGTGATCTGCGCCAGGTGCTAGGGTTCCTATCTTATTATAGGCCTTATATCCCCAATTTCTCCCGTGTGGCCCTTCCACTGTACAGCCTACTAACTGTCCCAAACCTTGAAGAGCACACATCTGACCCACCAGCAGGAAGACACAAGAAAACAGTAAAGAAAAAGAAAGGTCACTTATCATCACGCACACCCATACCGTGGACCAGCTCTCACCAGGAAGTGTTGAACCAGCTGATTGACGCCCTCACAAAGCCCCCTATACTTGGATATCCTGACTTCACCCAGCCCTTTGTGTTACATTGTGACGCATCCCAGGTTGGTTTGGGTGCTGTACTGTATCAGCGTCAGCAAGGGAAGATGAGAGTGATAGCGTATGGCTCCCGCACCCTGAGTCCGTCAGAGAAGAGGTACCATCTGCATTCTGGGAAGCTGGAGTTTTTAGCGTTGAAGTGGGCCATCTGTGAACGCTTCCGTGATTACTTGTTCCATGCTTCATCATTTGTTGTTTACACGGACAACAATCCCTTGACATATGTGCTCACTACGGCAAAGCTTAATGCTACAGGACACAGATGGGTGGCAGAATTGGCAGACTACAACTTCATCATACGCTATCGCCCTGGAAAAAACAACTCGGATGCTGACGGGTTGTCTCGGATGCCGTTGGACATAGAGGGCTACATGAGAAGTTGTACAGCTGAGTCCAGTCAAGAGGCAATAAGTGCATCCATGGAAAGCGTGATGGTGGAACAGAGAACACCGTGCCAAGGCATTGGGGTGGTCCACATCAACGCCTTGAGCCTTGTGAAAGACTGTGAGACTGGCCATCCTCTCACTTCAGCACAAATACGCAAAGCGCAGGAAGAGGATGAAACCATATCCAGATTTCTTTGGTATAAGTCACAGAATAGGAGGCCAAGCAGAACGGAGATGAGAACAGAACACCCAGCTGTAGTCACACTACTGAAACAATGGCTAAAGATCCAGGTAGATGAAGATGGTGTCCTACGCCGCAGAACCTCTCACCGAGAACAGCTGGTGATTCCCAAAGTCTACTGGCCACTGGTTTTCAAAGAGCTGCACCAGGACATGGGCCACCTAGGGGTGGAGAGAACACTTGACCTCATCCGAGAAAGGTTTTACTGGCCACAAATGCACAAAGAGGTAGAACATTTTGTTACTAGTGTGTGTGATTGTCTTAAGAAGAAGAGACCGAGTAAGCAGACCCGTGCACCTTTGACACCTATCCATACCACTTATCCATTTGAACTAGTCTCAATAGACTTCCTTCATTTGGACAAATGCAAGCATGGTTATGAGTACATCTTGGTGGTCATGGACCATTTTACGAAGTTTGCACAAGCCTACGCCACAAGAAACAAGACAGCGAAAACGGTGGCAGAGAAACTCTTCAATGACTTTGCACTCAAGTTTGGATTTGCCAATCGTTTACACCATGACCTCGGAAAAGAGTTTGAGAACAACCTGATGGCCAGGCTGAAGGACCTCTCAGGTGTCCAGGGCTCCCATACAACACCATACCACCCACAGGGAAACGGGCAGGTTGAGCGATTCAACCGTACCCTGCTGTCAATGTTGCGGACCCTAGAGGAAAAAGAGAAAGAAGATTGGAAAGAGTCATTGAATAAAGTTGTTCATGCGTACAATTGTACAAAGAATGAGGCAACAGGCTATACACCCTACTACCTCCTTTTTGGAAGATCTCCTCGCCTGCCAATCGATCTTCTGTTCAATCTCAAAATTGATGAGACTCATGACACTTATGAGACCTATGTGAGTCGATGGCAGAAGAGAATGCAAGAAGCATACCAGATAGCTGCCAGTACAGCAGACAAGGGGGCAGCTCGAGGAAAAGCTTACTACGACAAAAAGGTACAAGGGAGAGACCTTGAGCCGGGGGATCGAGTCCTCATCCGCAACCTGACCCCAAGAGGCGGGCCTGGGAAACTTCGGTCGTATTGGGAAAGCCAGGTATATAGAGTTAAAGAAAGAAAAGGTGACAACAGCAGCCCAGTTTACCATGTCATCCCAGAAAATGGCATAGGGAGGGACAGAGTGGTCCACAGAAATCTCTTGCTGCCATGCGACCACCTACCTCTAGAGCGGACACCAAGCCAGACTTCTCAGTCACGGCGAGACCCACAGAGCACCACAAAGAAGAAGAGGAGACCACAACACAGAGAACTACAGCATCCAGAGCCCGACGGTGACTTGGATGATGACTCAGACGAGGACTACAGTGCGACCTACAAGTGGCGTCTCAGATCCAGCAGCAGAAACCAGCATAGTCAACAGTTGCTGAATCCTCAGACGGAGCCGTTCCAGCCACACCAGAGTCCCCAGCACCTGCACTTTGAAGAGGATGAGCCACTACAAAGTGAAGAGGATTTGCCACTACAGTCTCAGAGACCTGAACCAGGCCTGGACAGTCCTGGGGGTGGTGAGTTAGAAGCAGATCAGTCACTACCGGTAAGACAACACCCGCAAAGGCAGAGGCATAGGCCAGTGGTATTGAGTTATGACACATTGGGTCAGCCTTCTTTAATCACCAGACATTGTGACATTAGAGACACTCAGAGGAGTGAATGGAAACCTGTAGGCCTATGGCGACCATGGACAGTTGAGGGTTTATGTTGAATTGAACATTCCGGGAAATGTCAGAGACATTTAATTTTGCGGGGGAGAGTGTGGCCCCTAGGAATTACATTAACTCTGAAACACTACCACAGACATTCAATCCCACTGTTTTGTGCTAAACAACAGTAACAGTAAGAGGACAGCAGAGGGCGCTTTGAGGCTTTGTTACATGTGGTCTCTGGCACACGTTAAACAGGAAGTAGGCTAGTATTCAGATCAGATCAGCGCAGTACAGACTGAGTGACACTGAATGTAAACTGATGTGTGATCTAAATCTGTTTCACAGGTAAGAGTTGATATAAGGAGCAAAGAGTACATCCCCAAGTGTTTTGCAGGTGTATGAATAGGGATCAGATGGGGCTAAGATGAGTGTGTTATGATGAGTGTGTTATGATGAGTGAGTTCAGTGATTATCCTGGTGTTAGCATTAGCAGTGGCACTTAGCAGGTATTTCTCAGTCAACCAACATAAGAAGTGCTATTTACTAAGATTGCTGCTGAAGCTGTTTTATGTAGGCTACTGTATGTTAAACTGAAGGTATATGTTTATTGATAATACTGTGTTCAACGTTTTTGGGTGTATAACTTTAGATTGATGCATTTATACAGATAAAGAGTAATGTACTTTTAAGGTTATAATTATGGTATTGATATCTACTGTATGTACTGTATTAAAAACAGGCTAGTATTCAGATCAGATCAGCGCAGTACAGACTGAGTGACACTGAATGTAAACTGATGTGTGATCTAAATCTGTTTCACAGATTCCTGAAAACTAAAATAAATGTGTTGCACCTGAGTGAGGATCCTTCTTCATTACATATGTGTAACACATTGCATAAAATTATAATTATAATCCTCTCACCCAACCCCTATGTCAGGAGGCTCCATTATCCACCATTAGAAGAACATCCTCTTAATGTCGACCAAGCTTCCATTATTCAGGTCTTAAAGTTTAATCGGCCACACTTCAATGGTTAAAGATTTGGATTTGTATGCTTTAAAGAGTCTCTTTGTCAACCACAACAACCTTAGATATTAAAAAAAATAAGTTACACCAATGTAGGACTAGGACTCCAATGACGCCACCCACAAGTCAATAATAATAATAATAAAATATGCATAGAGGAGTTTGCACTAGTTCTTTGCATTTGCATATAGAGATATTTCTCACATTCTGTCATGAGTGTGTAAAGAAATACACATCCATAGCCCTGGCCTTCAACACTGCAGTAACAGTGCTCATTAAAATGCAAATTAATTTTAAAAACATGTGTTATTGCTCATTGTGTACAATGACATCTCATTCTAGTTGCTGTATAACCAGTAGTTTTTCATGTCAAAGACACCAAATGCATTTGACTGCGGACCCCAGTCTGAAAATATGTTGTGCCAGGGTATACCCTCAAGATAACATTTGCGTTCATTTCCCTAAAAATATGTTTTTCAAGATTTGCTTTTACAATAAAAAAATAGCCGATCTACAAGCTCACAAAACGTCATGAGATGTTTTTCTTACATCCTGTCAGAAGTGTGTAAACAACACTCACAAAGCTTGGCCTTCAGCACAGCAGCACTCATTAGAATGCAAATGAATTAAAACTCTTTTTGTTATTGCTCACTTCCCAATCTTCACCTGGGGTTTCTCCATAGACTGGGTTTCTCACAATGTTATTTTCCTACTTCCCCAATACATCTTTACCTCAGCCAACTGTGGCGGATTCACCTTATCGGAGGGGGACCAACAAAGAAATGTGAAATGTGGAATTCGGTGCATGAAAGAAACCCTTGAGGGTTTGTAATTTGAATAATAGCAATTTTTTTCCTCCGGACCATACGTAGAGTAAATATTTTGTAGCCGACATTAACAAGAGAGAATATCCATAGTTATGTCCCTCTGGGCTGATGAATCCCTGCACACATGAAAGGATCAGCGCAGAATTGAATAGAGTCTGGAATCACTATTGCCACATTTTGTGAGAGAAACAAGCAACCACCAGGTCTTTACAAGCCCCCCATAGCTACCAAAATCAAAAGATTTGACTCATTACAATAACAGGGCCTCCAAATAGGGCCAAATTAGCCATTGGGCCGGTGGGGCCAGGCCACTTTTCCACCGGTTCAATTCTTTTTGGTTATAGTCCATGGGCCAGAGCTCCAAAATTGGAACGTTAATTATGAATTGAGTGTGCAAAACTATATCACCATGAAACTTCCCCAATTGAGTACTTACACTTCTTCTTCTTTCGTGTATCATGCTCAAATGTCCAACTCAGTATCGAGTAGCCACGCCCTTGTCTCTGGTCCCACGTGGAAGAGGCCGGCCTCCGAAGGAGGTCTGTACAGGGGGCAGGTGTTAATTATGTGCTCAGCTGATTGCTCGGGCTCGCCGCACTCGCATGCTGCACTGTCCGCCAAGCCCACCTCTTCATTGCTGATTTCAAGCAGCCAACTCCAGTGCGCAGGCGGTTCAGTAGTGTCCACTGCCGGCGTGGTAGGTCCTCTCCTTCAACGCCATCACCCAGGTCAAAGATGTACTTACACAAAGACAATGATTTATTGTATTACAAATTGTACAATTTTAAATATGCAAATGAGGCATTATGTAGGAAAATGTGCAAAATAATCAAAAATATGAAAAAGCTACTACTGTGGAAGGGTTATCATGTATATCATGTATTCATTTACTTGATCCTATAAACAATGTAATATAGGTCTAGTTTTTTCCACCAATTTTGGAGCTCTGGCTCATGGACTAAGAACCAAAAAGAACTGAAGCGGTTCCCATTGGGAACCAACCGGTGGAAAGGGGGTCTCAGAGACCCTTCAGGGAAACTGGACCATGCGGAACTGGATTTAAGGCCTTGTCAAGGGCTCCTGGGGCCCTTCATTGGCCGTTGATTGTGTCAAATGTTGGTCAAAAAATAGATTAAAAAAATAAACATGCGCAATGGGAGACCCAAAAACATTTGCGGCCCACCTTCAAAAAGTGCTGGTTGCTATACGTATTTGCAGACAACGTCAGACTGATAAGAACTATAGTATCTAATCTCTCGTTTGCGTCTCGACCTGAAAAACTTTTCCCAGACTTTTCAAACCATCTTCAATTGGTCCTCACTAATGCTCATTATAATATGATACCATTTTTGTATCTGGGTCTCTGGACAGTTCAAACCCTATACCAGTGACATCATCAATAATGCGTAATCCAAGCTAAGGGAGAGGCAAAAGCAACAAGCCATTTTTGAATAGCCAACATATAAATGGATAAAGTGGTTATAATGATTATGATGTTTTCACTGGGAAGGACTCCTGGGGGTCCCTGGATACCACTCTGAGAACCAATGCTTTAGAATCTAAAGCATTGGTTCTCAAGTAGGATGGTGCACCCAGTTCAATCGGTTGAAGCAGAGTGCTGACTTTTAATCATTCTTACTTTTCTTCAAAAAAAATTGTTCTTCTTGTCTTTGAATAAACTTCTGGCGCAGTCATTCAATCATGGATTTCTTCAATACAATTGAACTGGTACCGTCTGTCTTGGACGAGACTGTAGGTCCCTGGCGATATGGTTATGTAAATGTGTGTTGTCTGCATAATTATGGTAACATATTTTGCTGTTTTGCATAATCTGAGCCAGTGAGAGCATGTTGCTGTTGAACAGAATGGAGCCGTATGTCATCTAGTCCGTTAAGATGTTGTAATTACCTACAGCAAAGCAGTCCTTTAAGTAGGATTCATACCAGTTTAGTACCGTGCCACAAAGAAAGTCCCTCCCAGATTTACAGTCTGTCTAGGTCAGTGGTGGGAAAAGTACTCAAACGTTTTATTTAAGTAAAAGTATCACTTTGGCTTCAACGTGTACTTTTTTTAGGGGCATTTTACCGCTGGACAAAACTCCAGTCACTCAATCAATGTTAATAGTAATTTGAAATTTGCACTCTATGGTCAGAAAAATAATGAAGTGTGTGTGTGTGTTTGACTATAGGGTTTGACTGCATTGTTGAACTCTTAAAATGACCATAATGCTTTGGTGCACTACCCCACCGTGTGGAGAGGGAGAGGGCTGTCTTACTGAGACAACATGTAGTCCAGGAAGGAAGTAAGACTATGACATCACAGGTACTTTGAAATACTCAAATTAAAATATCTAAAACCACATATTATACACATACAATCCTCAGGAAAGTGTTCTAAATCTTCTAAACGTCATTAACATAATGTTTTTGCACAGGGGTGAAGTGGCCTTCTACCAAAAGTGCCATGTCCCATTTCAAGTTTTCAAATATACAAACATTTTCAAATGGTCAAAAATGTTAATGAAAAAAGTGGTGCAACTCCGTGTGGGGTCCCGGGGGTCCCTGGCACTTCCAGACGCACAGGAAGAAAAGCAACAACCTGTAACCTGCCGTTTTTTTCTTCTTTCTAATTCTTTGTTAGGCCCAATTAGATTTTTGTTGTCATGATTTGTCACAACTCAGTTGGCTTTGTACGAGGCTTAAAAAGGTCTTTAAATAAATACTTTTTGAAAAGTCTATGAGGAAAATGAACGGTAGGGGGCGGGACTGCGACGCTCTATTCACTCTGTGTCTCAGAGGACGGCTGTTGTGGACAGTTCAGAAACTTGCCTAACAGTGACATCATCGGTAGGTAGGTTTGGTCATTTGGCCAGTTTCACACAAGATTTCATATTTTTGAGCAGTGCTAACTGCTCCAACATGTGGCTTTGTGGTTGGAAATGGCTGACGTGTTCCTTTAACAGCATGAGAGCTTCTATCTGCGAGAAACAAGCAGCTCCATGGAAAAATCTCTCTCTCTCTCTCTCTCTCTCTCTCTCTCTCTGTATAAATTATTGTGCTCTCTCTCTCCATCAGCCTCCCTTAGCTGGGTTATCAGGTGTGTTCAGCTGCCTGTTGCTGGGTCCACAGAGAAGGCAAACAGGCCACTTGGCAACGTTTGAGGCCTTTTATTTCACGTTTATTTAATTCCTCACACTAACTTCAGCAATTCTTTCCCCTCGGGCAAATTCAGTCTCTTTTAACTTGGCTTACAACTTTCCTTTGCATATATTGTGAAGCAACATAATAACTCCATACAGAATTTAAACTTTAAAAGTTTCGTAGATCTGCTATTTTTGAGCGGAGCACACCTCTCTAATTAAGGGTGTCTGTCTGTCTGTCTGTCTGTCTGTCTGTCTGTCTGTCTAGTATGTTTGAGTACGACCCATTGACCCCAGATGATTGGGGTCACATTCGGGTCAAACACTTGAACAGCTGGGCCATTCACACTGAGCAGTCAGCTAATTGGGGTTTTATACCACACAAACACGCACGCACGCATGTACGCACGCACCTAACACACACACACACACACACAGCCTGCACCGCTCAGTTCACACAGGAGTGATTATTTCCCAACGTCTGGCTTTCACTCGTGACGTTATGTGGCATGAAGTATATGGACTTTTAATGTTTGCTTTAAACAGGCCCCCCAATCTGATGTTATTATTAACAGGTTCCGTCCATAGGACGTGTCCACACGTCCTAGCGCATCCTCAATTATATCAGGCGAGAGAATAATATTCAGAATTTCTTCCTTTTTACATTTTTGAGTGAGCCTCTAAGGCCACTGTATGCTTCGCTCTTCATTCATATCAGCGTCCCGTTCACTTAGCAGAAAGAATGCCTCGTATCTGCTAATCCAGGGCGCTCTCCGTGGTTTTGACTTCTCATCCGCCTCTCGTTCAAAACGCTTTAGAGCTTTTAGCGATATAATAGAATCGAGAGCAAGGTAAGCTAGCAAAATATTTCGGGAATGATTGTGTTAACCGAGAAGGAGTGTAATGGTGGTTGCACACCGGCCGCGTTTTTCGGAAAACCGATGGAGAAACGCTGCTTAAAAATCAGAATTTGTGCAATTCTCCTTTAAGTGTGCCTGTTTGTTAGTTTTATAAATATTGAACCAATGAAAAGTATTAACAAGCTAAGTGCTTGTGAATCAATAATAATCATTGGAATTTTTTTCCAATCTTTTCCATTTTCTGAAACTTTGGACATATGAGGTTTTCACTGGACAGTGTTTACACTGTGCTGTGTTAGAATATGACCTGCGGACAGACAAGCGTGCTTCTCACAGAATTGGTGGATAACAAGGGGCAACTTTCTACTTTTCGTACACATTTTCTAGAAAGAGACAGGTAGTCTGCAGTAGCAAGGGCACAGATGGAGTATTAACAATGTGACATAAGTCCCCGCGCAGCACACTCTTACATTCATTATCTCCTTACATGTCAAAGCCAGCCAGCGAGCAGCGCCGCAACCATTAAGCCTTATCTATTATTGAACAGTCAAAGGCTATCTAATGACCGGGAGTTGCTGACAGCACATTTCTCTCATAGCTGTACGACTCCTTACCAAATCCCCTGAAGCACTTCATTTTTCTGTTCTTTTTGTTTGAAGTGGGCCTCACAGACAACGTGCACATGGTCACATTGCATATGCACATGCACATGCAAAGACAAAGGCCCTTTGGCAGAGGGTGTGGCTTGTGCAGTTCAGTTGTTGTTTTAAAATCTGGGAACCCATCTGCAAAGAAAAGGAAAAAACAGCACCATCTGCTGTTTGTTTCCTTGAATTTGCCTCTGGGGTGCCACCAAGCCCCCCAGGGAGGCTCTCCAACGTTGAAGCACTCGGCCCTACTGGTCAGAGCGGGGACTGCAGGCAGACCCGTGGATTTATGACGAGGAAACGTGCAGCTGGGGTTTAACATTGATCGCTCGTTGGCCATTTTGGGCACCATATTTTGGTGCCCAAATCGAAAAAATGCGGAAGTAGACCGTTCTTCCGGGTGCTTCAAAACGCCACTGCGCAACTTCCACAGAAATGAATAGCGGCGGGTGTCACCCAATAGAATGTGGATAACAGGATGTTGGCTCGTTTGGTCCGCCCTCAGCCGTTAGCCCTCCTCGTCCGGTGGGGCGCTTATGTTTTCATTCCATTAATCCACAATGAATGCCCCTGCTGACAGGGGCAAGGAATCTGTTCTTGAGAGATTACTGTAGTTGTTCTCAAACATTTTCATATGAGCAACCCCCGAATTGAGCCCATATGAAAAGATTTCTATAAAAAATGTTATTCAAAGTTTTCCCATACTTTCTTTCACATTTCTCGAAAAATAGCAGGATCTATATATAGAGGGAGAATACAAGGTTTCCAAACAACAACAAATTGCCTCCGTTCTGTTCACACAATCAGGACGTTTCTACTCATGTGCTGCAGCTGTAATAATGACGTGATTATTTCATGTGGGAGGAGACGTTAAGACAGAGCTGCATGCATGCCGCCCATCAGGCATGCCTGCATTACGACTCTAGGCCATAAACACCACAGTGTTTGACAGTTAAAAGTAAGTACCGGTAAGTAAGTATGCCTTGCCTGGTATCCAGGCCTTTAGAGTCCATCTCTATCTTTCTCTGTCTGTCTGTCACTCTCGCTCTCTCTGTCTGTCTCTCTCGCACTGTCTCGCATGCACGCACATTAAATTCTGGTACTGAAAGTAATTTCCTTTGTCCTATTTCCAGCTCCATTAGCGAGAGTCTGAAAGGCTGCAGGGACCGCTGTGTCGCTCGCTTCAAAACAGCTCCATGTATGGATGGCTTTTAGTCTCTTAGATCAGGGGGTCCTCGTAGGACCCCCTGACCCCCTCAATGTTTTTCAGGCCAGGGAGCTGAGAGCACGTTTTCCCCCTCTACACCAATCTCTTCACCGAAAATAGCGGATGTACAAGCTTGTATATCAGCTATTTTCGCCAAAATGTTCCCCCCGGAACAGGGAGGCTAGGGTTTGTGGTTATGTAAAAAACAAAACAAAAAAACGTAGAGTCCAGCATACTTTTAATGTCAGGTGCTCGGGTGGTGCAGGAGTGCATGTTGAATGTTAATAGCAAAACACAGACATGTGTGTAGAATTAATTGCCATAACAACGAGAGAAACAAGGAGTAAAATAATAAATGTTGACTTCCCAAAGTCGATGCATTTCATCAATGACACAGTGACGTGTGACACAGTGAAGAACCAAAAGCTTTCTTTGAGCTGTTTGTAATTCTGTCAAGCTCTCAGGCGCTGCACTGCCAATTTTGTGGCCCTGATTGGGGATTTAATAGCAGAGAGTAAACGCCAAATAATTCCATCAGACCTCATGACGATGTAATTTCAGACCCAAAGAGATAAGGGTTCTTCTGTTTAACTTATTGCCTGCCCCCCGCCTCCGCACTGATGAGATGAAGCATTTCATTCAGATACGTGCCTCAGCGTAGCTTTTACAGTTACAGTTGTTGCAGACACATCACCACCAAGAGGTGATGGAGGGCGGCCCACCGCGGTCATTTAGCGTCCCAGGGCGCAGAGTGCATCTCAAGCTACACCTGTGACATGTTGTGACACATAAGACTGCAAATAAAACATACATTCATAAAAAACTTTCAAACTGGCTTTCCTAATTTGGGCATGTCATTATATAAAACAAACTACTACTACTGTATATAAATAAAAAAATAACCTTGATTTTTTTTCAAAGAATAGCTAAAACATCTATGAGCTTATACATTGATTATTTTAGCTTTTTCTTGTAGGGCTTAAATGGACCCTAAAACAATTTCTGAATTGGTGGCTCTGCCATATGGAAGTTGGTCTATCGCCAGAGTGAAATTAGCAGCTTGAATAGAGGCCTGTGACCCTAATGAAATGAGAAGCCGCTGTGTGAAGCATCTGTGAGTAGCCCTGTGCGGTTGTAAAGGTGTAAGATGAGCTGTTATTAGCAGCCCTGTGCAGAGTTGCCATGCCTTGCTCTTTCTGTAAAGTCGCTTGAAAATATTGGTAGCTGTGGGTCGCATTTCATTTTATTTTTATCTTTGGGGGTTAAACATTTTAATACCCGCAAATCAAATTTGTCCGTGGACCTTCCATCTGAAAATATATTGTGCCACTGCTCCATACCAGATCTGCGTTGTTAAAATGTTTCCAATATGACTTCTTGTTTATTTTCTGTAGATCTGAACGGCCGATAGCCGTAGCCTAGCCGTAGTCACTCCTTTTGGGCTTGTTTTCATCAACGCTGGGCCTGTGTGGTGTAAAGGTTTATATGAGCTGCATATGAGCAGACCTGTGGTGTACAGGTGTAAAGATGAACTGTGAGCAGACCTGTGGTGTACAGGTGTAAAGATGAACTGTGAGCAGACCTGTGGTGTACAGGTGTAAAGATGAACTGTGAGCAGACCTGTGGTGTACAGGTGTAAAGATGAACTGTGAGCAGACCTGTGGTGTACATGTGTAAAGATGAACTGTGAGCAGACCTGTGGTGTACATGTGTAAAGATGAACTGTGAGCAGACCTGTGGTGTACATGTGTAAAGATGAACTGTGAGCAGACCTGTGGTGTACAGGTGTAAAGATGAACTGTGAGCAGACCTGTGGTGTACAGGTGTAATGATGAACTGTGAGCAGACCTGTGGTGTACAGGTGTAATGATGAACTGTGAGCAGACCTGTGGTGTACAGGTGTAAAGATGAACTGTGAGCAGACCTGTGTTGTACAGGTGTAATGATGAACTGTGAGCAGACCTGTGGTGTACAGGTGTAATGATGAACTGTGAGCAGACCTGTGGTGTACAGGTGTAATGATGAACTGTGAGCAGACCTGTGGTGTACAGGTGTAAAGATGAACTGTGAGCAGACCTGTGGTGTACAGGTGTAAAGATGAACTGTGAGCAGACCTGTGGTGTACAGGTGTAAAGATGAACTGTGAGCAGACCTGTGGTGTACAGGTGTAAAGATGAACTGTGAGCATAGGCCTGTGGTACAGTATACAGGTGTAAAGATGAGCGGCTAATCTCTACATGCTCTGATGAACCTGTGTGAGGGAGCTACTCCCACCATTACAATGCGGAGGATTAGCTCAGTCTCACAGAAATAGGCCTATACACCAATATGTCAAACGGCAATCGTTAAATTGCCGTTCCTCTCGGTTGCTCCTGCCTGAAATCACACGGCGCCATTTGTATGCAAATTCATGGGGGGTTGACGGTTGTATAGTAGCATCCCTGCTTCTGCCGTGATTTTCACCCGAGCTTGAATGCTCGTTGATTTAATTGGGCCAGGGAGGGGCAGGTGAATGCACCCACATAATAGAGGGTCTCTCTATAGGCTATAGCTGAACCAAACCATTTAAAAGGAGCAATACTGCTATTCATGCGTTGCAGTGAGATAAAAAAAAAGAAAAAGAGAAAAAAAAATACAATCTTGTTGAGAACATTTAAAGCCCAAACAACACCAAAGGGTCGGGTTGGGACAAAATATTTTTTAAGGTAAACCTACCTTAAAAAACGTTTTGTCCCAACCCGACCCTTTGGTGTTGTTTGGGCTTTAGGCACTGCATGGTTCCCAACATGGGGTCCACCACCCCAAATGTTTCAAATCAGTCTCATGGTGGTGATATAACAGGTTGCAATATAGTGCTGGGTAGGGTACAGGCTATAGTTCTGACGTACTATTGATCCGAAAACTCAATCCCTAACCTAACCATAACCGCAAGCACAGGAGCAGCGCATGTCGGACCATCGCATTTTCACAATCACATCGCATGTCCCCGTGCTTCGGACCTTTGGTGTGTCAGAAAAGCGTTCACACCCCGCTGGGTAGGCAACCTGGTCTGGTGGGGAGCGCACTTTTCTAGTTCTGGATGAGAGTGTCAGCTAAATCAGTGGTTCTCAACCTTTTCTGGATCAGCCCCACTTGAAAATCTCAAAATAAAAGCATTCATGGCCCACCCATCTGACCATTTAACACGGCAGCCATTGGTGGTCAGTTCGGTGGGCCCAACAATCTTCAGAGCATTTTTATGTTAATGATCAATCGACTGTGTTGCAGCTAGGATCAATGGAAGCAACATGACACATTTTCAAGTTTTTTTTTTTAATAATGTAAAAAATATAATATAATATAATAAAAAGTTATCATTAAAATCTTAGTGTTTGGACAATTATTTGGGGGCCCACTTGCAATATCCTCTAGGCCCACCAGTGGGCTCTGGCCCACAGGTTGAGACTGGCTGTGCTAAAACCCTACATTGTAAATATAACAAACTGACCCCAGATTGAACCCTACCGGACCCTTATGTCTTCTGTGAAAGCCTGCAAACTTTTCCACAGAGTAAAGTAAAGCCATCTCTCACTAACAGAGACAGGGCAGCAGTGGGAATACAAATCAGCAGGATTTAAATGACAGCGGCGCCCATATCTGTCCAAATTGACATCAGAGTAATGAAGCAGTTGGAGTGTGGAGCCAGCTGATCATACTGATGGTATTATGAAAGTAATACAAACTAAAGGCAGCAGTCTTTGTGTTTCTGCAGCCTCGTTAAATCAGTGGATTTTTGACAGCACTTGCAACTTTTGCAAGTTGTGCACGACAGGCAGGAAACTGAGTTGAAAGTTAAAATAGTAGCCTACAATTGCTACAATCAAGTTTGTGTTCAAATGTGTTTTCCAGCAGACCATATTGCATGTCCGTCCGCCTGTGTAGCTATTCCACTTGAACCCCAGCATCCCTAATCTGGGGGGAACATTCACCAAATAGGTGAATAGAAGCTCATAACGAAAAATGCATTAGCCCATGTCAACTTTTCCCTTTGTCTGTTTTGTCACAGTCAAAGCACTTGGAAACACATTTGTGTCACAAAGCAACAGTGCACACCGTTTTACCTGTCTGTCAAGTGGAAACCTAATAATGTCAAAAACACTTTTCAGGATTCAAATCCGAAAACGGATTAAAATAGCAGATCGACAAGCTCGAAACGCGTCAAGCTTGCAGACCTTCCACTTTTGCTACTTTCGTGTGACGCTGTACTAGTATGATCAAGTGAGGATATGTTGAATATTAAAGCTTATTTTACATACTGCCCTGGCGGCTGGCCTTGTCCATTCCTTCCCACAGACCCTGCAGGATGTGGTTGGTGAGCGCTGCAGCATCGCTGTCATCTCAGGGTGCAGTGGACTGTGTGACATGCACATCTACACATGCAACAAGGATCTTCACACTGCAGGCCAGATGACAGCCAGCGGGAAAACACCTTATCAATAATGTGTCTCTCATTATCAGCCTTGGTGTTTTGTGTGTGTGTGTGTGTGTGTGTGTGTGTGTGTGTGTGTGTGTGTGTGTGTGTGTGTGTGTGTGTGTGTGTGTGTGCGTGTGTGGTTACCTCCTTACTTCGGTGCACACACACAGGAATGGAACACACGTCTGCTCATATTAGCATTCAATCCCAGCTCAGCTCACACCTCTGTTGGCTGTGTTAATCACTCACTGTATAAATTTGAAGAAAGAAAAGAATACACACACACACACACACGTTCTTAATACTGTATAGTGCATGTGTTTTTCATGTCCCAATCAGTGACCACACCATGCCCTAAACAGATGAATCAAGTCTCGTTTGCTAATGATGCCATTAGAATGCAACATTAATGTCAGTTAACCCCAGGCCATGTAGCACTGCTCTCTCTGTCTTTCTGGGTCCTAATGTACTGTAGCACAGCCACAAACAGAAGCGTGCAGCTCTCAATACAATTAATGTACAACAGTATAATTAAGTATAATGGTAAAACAGTCAAATTAAGCTGTGCATACCCCTACAACGGCCGTGGCCAGGCAATGAGGCAACACCACCAGGTTTATGAACAGTTCCACCCGGCTACTGTCAGACTGTTGAGGCATGACCACCACTTGTCATCAGGCTGGTCTTTTCCTCATGAATCTACCTGTGGATTATACCAGTGAAAATGTCCTTTTGTGAATGGTTGACCCCGATACTCTGCACCTTAATCTCTAGTCTATGTACAATACAAAATACTCTTCTTGCACCTTAATGGACTTCACCCATTTTCAACCTATGTCCATGTGATTGGTCCTCACTAATGCTCATTATAAGGTACTATATTTTGTCTAATCTGTCTGTGGACAGTTCAGAAACCAGCCTACCAGTGATACCATCGATGTGGAATCCAACCTAATAGAAACCGCAGGCTATATTTTCCTGGGAAGTTCAAGTTAGCATGCTATAATGGAAGCTATTATTCCAACGATGATGCCACTGGTAGGCACTCAGGTTTACGAAGTGTTCACAGCTGACAGCCCTCCTATGACACACAGACAGAGTTTTTTTTTTAAAGTACCCTTCTATCATGAGCATTGCATTGGTGAGTACCAATTATATGTTTTTGACACTGCTGGTCCGAGTATTTTGCTGCTTTTTAATACCTGCCTCAGCACTGGCTCAGTCCCGGCTGCTTTCAAACAAGCCGTGGTGCAGCCTCTCCTCAAAAAGGCAAACTTAGACCCTTTTTTAACCACTCATGGCATTCACGACATATTTCAATCCGGCTTCAGATCCGGTCATAGTACTGAAACCGCACTCCTAAGAGTCCTAAATGACATACGTCTAATCACTGATACAGGCTCCCCTGTAGCGCTGGTGCTCCTTGACCTGACAGCCGCATTTGATACAGTCGATCATCGGATCCTGCTGTCCAGATTGGAGCACCATGTGGGCATCTCTGGCACCGCTCTTTTATGGTTCAGGTCCTACCTCACCGATCGCTGTTTTAAAGTTAGACTAGGTGATTTTAACTCCAGTGTGGCCCCTCTAACCTGTGGCGTCCCTCAGGGCTCCATCCTTGGTCCCATCCTCTTTCTGCTCTATATACTCCCACTAGGCTCACTCATCAAAAAACACAATTTATCATTTCATCTTTATGCAGATGACATTCAGCTCTACTTGCCTCTAAATATGACCAGCACCGACCCCGCTCAGCCGTTGTCGGAGTGCCTCTCGGATATCAAATCTTGGATGAACACAAACTTTCTTACTCTGAATGAAAGCAAGACTGAAGTTATCATTTTCAACCACAACCCCAGCTCATCCATCACCCCCCTCGGTCCCCTCAGTGATAATATCCATTCTTCAATTAAGAGCCTTGGTGTCACCTTTGACAATAATCTAAAATTTGATAAACATATTAGTTCTGTCGTAAAGGCTAGCTTTTTCCAACTCAGGCTTCTAGCTAGGGCAAAGGCCTATCTGCCCCGTTCTGATCTCGAGAAAGTCATCCATGCCTTTATTTCATCTCGACTGGATTACTGCAATGCTCTATATGCAGGCATCGATCAGTCGGCTATTAGGCGTCTTCAGCTTGTCCAGAATGCCGCCGCTCGCCTCCTCACTAATACAAATAGGCGGCACCATATCACCCCAGTCCTCGCCTCCCTCCACTGGCTCCCTGTCCGCTTTAGAATTGATTTTAAGATTTTAGTGTTTGTTTTTAAAGCCCAAAATGACCTGTCCCCTCCATATTTAGCTGAATTGATCACTCCCTATGTACCAGCAAGAGCCCTGAGATCGGCCAATCTGTCTCTCCTGATTGTGCCTGACACAACATTTAGGACCAGAGGAGATCGCGCGTTCGCCGTGGCCGGTCCCAACCTCTGGAACGCCCTGCCGCTCCATGTTCGCGCTGCTCGGTCTTTGACGGTTTTTAAATCCTTATTAAAGACTCATTTTTTCTCTATCGCTTTTAATTCAATTTAATTTAAGTCTGCCCACGAGCTATGTTCCTATGGACTGCCAATGAAATTTTTACTTTTTGCTTTCTCTTTGAATTTATTGCTTTATTTTATCCCTTTTTCTGTTTGCTTGTGTTTGTATTTTGTAATTATGCTATGCAAATGTGAAGCGATTTGGTTCGACCTTGGTCGATGTAAATGCGCTGTATAAATAAAGTTTGATTTGATTTGATTTGATTTGATATGAAGATTGGTTGAAAATGGGTGAAGTTGTCCATTAATGTCTATATCATGAACAGTATATCCCACGTATGCTCATGCACCTTTCTAGAATAAAAATACTTTGTTAATGCCAGAGCGGAATTAAAGGAGCATTCAGTGATTTGGGTGATTTGGAAAAAAAACCCACAGCTGCCCTCATCAGCAATCAGAGGCAATACGCATGAATACAATTAAAAAGTCAGACCACACCCGGTCAAGTAATTTCCCCAAATTCAAGGTACCAAAAGTTAACTCTGAACTAGGTAAATCTGCCTTTAGCTTCTGTGGCCCTAATACATGGAACGACCTACAAAATACATAAAAATTGACCACATTGGTACCCTGTTTTAGCTTTTATTTGAAAATCATTTTAGCTTTCTATTTGTAAACCTATGTAATTTCACGTATACCTTGTATTGTATTCTTTGATTTTATTTTCCTGATCTTCTGATGTATTGTGATTGTTTTTCTATGTGATTGTGTTACTCGACGACACTGAAAATGAGTTTGACTACTCAGTGTAATTTCGAAAATAAATAAAACTTGAATGAATTATTGAATGAATGAAAGTGAGTGGTACAGCAGCGCCCTCTGTTGGTACCCTAAACATAGGGACATGCATAGGGACGGAGGACATAGGGATGGAAATAGGGACATTGCTGTTCCTTGGAGTGGTTGCACCACTCAAAAATAAAGCATAAAAATCAATTATCAATCCCCTCGATTGATAAGTGTTGTAAAGCTGGGTGGCTGCAGGTAGGAATGACCTGCTGGGCCTCTCAGTGGAACATGTTGTCTCTCTGAACGTGTTCCTTGTGATAACGGTACAACAGTAATGTCTCTCTGAACGTGTTCCTTGTGATAACGGTACAACAGTAATGTCTCTCTGAACGTGTTCCTTGTGATAACGGTACAACAGTAATGTCTCTCTGAACGTGATCCTTGTGATAACGGTACAACAGTAATGTCTCTCTGAACGTGTTCCTTGTGATAATGCTACAACAGTAATGTCTCTCTGAACGTGTTCCTTGTGATAACGGTACAACAGTAATGTCTCTCTGAACGTGATCCTTGTGATAATGGTACAACAGTAATGTCTCTCTGAACGTGTTCCTTGTGATAACGGTACAACAGTAATGTCTCTCTGAACGTGTTCCTTCCTTGTGATAACGGTACAACAGTAATGTCTCTCTGAACGTGATCCTTGTGATAATGGTACAACAGTAATGTATCTCTGAACGTGTTCCTTGTGATAACGGTACAACAGTAATGTCTCTCTGAACGTGATCCTTGTGATAATGGTACAACAGTAATGTCTCTCTGAACGTGTTCCTTGTGATAACGGTACAACAGTAATGTCTCTCTGAACGTGTTCCTTGTGATAATGGTACAACAGTAATGTCGTACAGTGGAACATTTTGTCTCTCTGAACGTGTTCCTTGTGATAACGTTACAACAGTAATGTCGTACAAGCTAATAGAGGAGCTCCGTC
The DNA here is from genome assembly GCF_963924005.1 of Protomyctophum bolini. Lineage (NCBI taxonomy): Eukaryota > Metazoa > Chordata > Actinopteri > Myctophiformes > Myctophidae > Protomyctophum > Protomyctophum bolini. The sequence goes on along the minus strand of NC_137868.1, from coordinate 35,454,600 downwards.
AGTCGATAGGAATTGATCCGAGAGTCGTTTCATTAATGACTGAGGCCATCGCCCCCAGTAGCTCATCGTACAAAGCAGCCCTGTATGTACGTATGCATGCATGCATGTACTGTATGTAGACTACATACAGGACATATATGTGTGCGTGCGTGCACGCGTACACTGCACGCGCACATACACACACACACACACACACACACACACACCAAGGCTGGTAATGAGAGACACATTATTGATGTATGTACATATGCATTTAAATATGTCCTGTATGTAGACAGTACGTATGCACACAGTTTGTATGCACATATACTGTATGGCTTACAGTAAAGAATCATCTTTATTATTCCTTTCTGCCCTACTGTGTGTTCATCCGTGAATCCATTTGCCCCTGATTTGTACCCTCAATTGGAGCTCCCTTTATTGGCAAATTATGTTTCATCCTGAACATGTTTCACGTTTTACTACATGCAGCCCCTATAGCTGTCAAGCGGACATGAGACTCATAACACAGACAGTGTAGCTCAGCGAGAGATGTGCCGTTCTCTAGCTCTTCATAATACAGAGAGACGTGTAGCAAAATGGCAGAGCTGGAGGCTGGTGAGTGAGACATTGGGGGAGTTCAATCGCAGGTCACATGTGACAAAATGTCAAGACATATTAAAAGAAGATGCAGGTGATGACTTTATAAACACCTCTGGACGGACAGCCAGAGAGAGAGACGGACGGACGGACGGACGGACGGACAGACAGACAGACAGACGGACGTTTGGAAGAGTGTAAACGTAACAAGACTTGAACAGAGCAGTGAACAGCTTCATGTGGACGAAGCGCTAACGGCCTCTAATCAAAACATTGTTATCTGATGGGGATTCTCTTCTTGGAAAGTTAGCATGTTGAAATAGAAGACACTGTAGACAGGCATTTACAATAATAATAATAATAATAAGGGTAATAATAATAATAGTAATAAAAACTAGAAAAGTCGCAATTTCGAAAAATGTAAAAGTGTGGTTGCCGCAGTCGCTTACATAGGCCCCTCCCACTAATATTGTCAGCCAATTACAATGTCACGTTTTGTTATGGACAAAAGGGCCATTCAAATTACATTTTGGACAGGTGTATTTAATACCTTTTCATACAAGGTCCTAAGCCACTGATTGCATTGTATGGTGTAGTCCTACAGGAGTCACTAATAACTCAAAGCCGACGCATTTACTATGTAATGTAGACCTTTATTATATCTCATGTTTAGAGCTTTACCACAGTGAGCCAAACAAGAGAAACACGAGATTCTATTTTTTTTATTTAATTATGTCTTTAATAAACAATTGTAAAACAACAGCCATTAACTGCTACAAACGTTATGCAAAGCTCGGCCAATCACAGCGGAAGTTAGATTACTCCGGAATAGCCAATTAGATACTACAAACGTTATGCAAAGCTCGGCCAATCACAGGGGAAGTTAGTGTTTGCAGACTATAGTTATAAACGATGATTGTAAGTTACGTAAACAACAACAACAGCAGCCAATTAGCTGCTACAAACGTTATGCAAAGCTCGGCTAATCACAGCGGAAGTTTGATTACAAAAATAAAAAAGTGTCACAATAACTACTGGTTGCCACTAATAATAATAATACGTTGGAAAATGTTGTTTTAAAGTACCAAACCCATCTACCAATTTTGTCAAGACAGAAATGACAAGATATAATTATTATACTGAGCGTTAGTGAGGACCGGATATAATATACATTAGGTGAAGTGTTCCTTTAAGCAGAAATGGGCATTGTCTGCAGTACTGTAAACATATCATTGTTAAAAGCTCCTCTTCCACATCACAATTGATGAAAATCTATTGATTGACACAAAACCTTACAAGCTCAATCAATTCTAGCCGTGGTGATTAATTATTAAGACATGCAAATCTATGTCCACCTGTCAATATCAATATATATGAGACCGAGCCCCTTGCCTCCAGCAATGAAGCAGAGACATCTTCGATATCGCTGATGATGGGCAGAAACCTTTTATCTTCATACTGTAACTCCATAATAACTTGTTTTGGTTTTTTTCAACTCACTGCTACTTCATTGCATAATGTGTATACAGTGAACATAGTTGATCTACAAGCTCACAAGGTATTGCTTTAAAATTTGGAAAAGTGAAAGTGGAGATGGTTGATTCCATCTTCGGGGGCCTCTGGGGCTATTTTCTGTTCCGTTTCTAGCATAAAGGAGGGCAAACGTAGCTTGTTTACCTGCAGAAACACATTTCCCTCTCTGAGAGAGAGAGGCTCTCTCTGTATATTGGCGTTTTCACTGTTTATTTTGGTAAACGGGGAGATTTTTGGGAGGTTTTGGGCAACCATACCAAAAAGTGAAAACTCCAAAATGCAGTGAGAGGACAGTGTGTTGGTTTCTGTAGGTAAACACCACCACACTACTCAGTGACTGATGATAGGTACGCTTTTCTTCTTTTTATTGTTCCGTTATGTAAACACAGGGCAAAGTTACAACCCATTATATGCCTTGAAGAATTAAAACATGTGTTTATTACACTCGTCCCTTTCTGCTGACATGCAATACATTGTTAGAGCTGTTATATGAATTATAAATAAACGATCATTTCAGGAGCGTCATTGCATTTCTGTCCTGTTGGCGGTTTGGATATAGGGAACTCTCGTGGTGGGATGAGGAGGCCTTGAGATGCAGTCTGACATTATTGGAGTACTGTGTGACTGAGTGTTGTATATCGTTAGAGGTTTCAAGCTAAAATGAAGTCTGAAAAATATAATACAATGACGGACGGACGGACAGACAGGTATCGTATATAAAGCAGATGCATCTGGTACGTATCCTCAGTGATGTATCCCAAGGTCATCGGGGTTTCGCTCTTGAGGACATCATACCCCTCACTCAGGTGACCCAGTCGGGGTGGTATAAGTCCCGACTTACGTCACAATAGCTACCCTCGATCAGACACACTAGGGAAAGACCAGGGCCACACAATCGGCGGCTCCGGAACTACTCTGCCGGGACTGGGAGGTAGACCAATCTGGCGCATGGAAGGACTAGACTCTGTGGACCCCCACCGGGCCCCTCCTACGTCTCACCAGGTCCTCTCTCTCTCTATCTCTCTCTCTCTCTCTCTCTCATATAAATGCACCATGTCTCTGTACGTACATCTGTAATCCACATAACTTGAGAAGCGTTCGCCCCATCGACTTCAAATTTGACACACACGTTCCACACCACAACAGGGAGTGTAGTGCCCGGTGCCGAGTCCGTCGGATACACCGTTGTCCAGAACCAGCACAAAATAATCTGCCCAGGCTCTGGACCTGATCACCCCTATATATCTCCATACTGTATATGGAGCTGGCCTGTTCTGACATCTTAATATTTGCTCTACAGCCAGGCACCGGTCTAGTATATCAAATATATAAAGCAGGATTTGCTTTATACTCCCGTCCGTCATTGCATTCATTTTTTTCATTCAGACTTATTCAGACAGTGCTAAAATTACTTTTAGCATTTTAGCACACCCCGATCAATCAGGGCGTGATTGGGTTCTACTGAGTGAGGACCCAACCCTCGCTCCCCCTCACACCAATAGCACACTGGCTGCGGTTTCAGTCGCAGACATATTTCGTTGAAGCAGAGGCTTCAAAACGGGTCTGTGACATCACGTCACCCTCTGTCTGTGTGTGTGTGTGTGTGTGTGTGTGTGTGTGTGTGTGTGTGTGTGTGTGTGTGTGTGTGTGTGTGTGTGTGTGTGTGTGTGTGTGTGTGTGTGTATATATATAGTCTACGGTCCAGATCCCTCAACAGATTACCTCTCTGCTCCCATCCGATCCCCTGTCACGGTCTTCATCCCCTGTCAGCTTGCTCATCCTTGTTAGTGTCTGGCAGGCTGTACAGTATTGCGTTTGACCTCTGCCACTCGCCCTCACACGCATAGTGCATAGTGTTGAGCTGACAGCAACTTAAAGCCATGGCACGCGCAGGCAGGCCTGTCGAGTAGCGGAGAGCGTCTTCGTTCGGAGACCCACTCGTCTCCACCTGAAAGAGACAACCATGCGTATAGCAGCCGGCTCGTCAGCTGTCAAAGAGTATTCTGCTGCCTTTAATTCTTGTCCTGTTTCGTCTATTAAAACATGCCTCACTCCTTCCATTGTATGTGGAGCATAAGGCCACGATCAGCTGGTGCAGTGCTAAAGTATCGGCCCACCACCGTGGAGTCTATGGTGGTTCGAATCCACCGCGGTGCACCCGGTTTGGATCGGTTTCCTGATCGGTTTCTATATGAACACATTTGGCCGTGTTCAGGGCCGGGAGGGTAATACTTGTCACTACACCTGCGGACTGGGGGCGGAGCCTATCAGTGAGGAATGTTGTACGGGAGGAGCAGCACGGAGGCGATATACGTCCTCTCGGTGGGGGCTCCTCACTGGAAGGTGAACCATGTAGGGTACAACAGCAGTGTCAATACAGGAATGCGTAAGGGAGGAATTCATTGGCAGACTTCGAGGAGGAAAATAAAATTATTGCCTCCTCAAAATTGAAAACAAAACAAAAGGTATATGTGTAACGGAAAACTAACCCACCCCAGTAGTAATTTCTACTTGGTTTACCCTTCCACAACCTGACAACATGGCAGAAAGCTCCTCTGTGGCGTCACTTGACTTCAAACATTATTGCACATCTAAGGTGGGAGAAATTGTCAACCCACTGGTGAATAACCGTGAATCTGGAAGTCTCCAGTTAGTCAACATGCTGTGTTGTGTGATGATAAGCCAAAATAAAACTTCAGCCGGCGAAGAAGGGGGGGATGTGCTGCGGTTTTAAGTGTGGTGAGAGCATGTGGCAGGGTTTGATAATGCCACCTGTTTATCTGTAGTCCTCTGGGAAAGCTGTCACCATGAGGACAAAGAACCACATTACGTTAACAGCCATGAATGTGCTTTACGACAAACATTTTCACCAAGTCTGAAGAAGTCACATCTCAGCGGTGTTGATGTTCTGTTCCATCTGACCAAACGCACACTGTCCTAATGTTACCCTTCTTCCCATACACTTCCACGGGGGTCCCTGTGGAAGTTGCTGTCAGCTCAACACTATGCACTATGCACTATGTGTGTGAGGGCGAGTGGCAGAGGTCAAACGCAATACTGTACAGCCTGCCAGACACTAACATACACTTAGCCCAAATCTATAAAAAAATAACAAAAATAGGGGAAACAGACAATCTACAAGCATTGTGAGCTACGTTTGCAGGACACTGCTATACAATGAAGTAGACGTAGAGTATCAACTCAATTTATGAAAAGGTTGAAATATGGACATGCAAGGTTTGTCACTTATGCCGGTGACAATACAGTAGTCTGCAAGCAGCATTTGTCATTTTGTCATACGTGACACCGGGGATTTGAACCCGAGTCTCCCGCATGAAAAGCAAACATCTTAACCACTAGCCTAAACGGTGGCTCTTGATCACCAGGTAGACTAGAGGCTCTGAGTCACTAGTGCTGCCCATACACGCATATACTGTACTCTGACCTTCAGCCACACTGTAAAACCACAACTCAGACTGGATGCGTTTTTAGGCTAAAAATCCGAAAAACGCAACACTGTGCAGGGACCTTAACTTCTTGAAATCATGCTGAAGTTCAAGTTCAAGTTGACTTAATGGCACGTGGGGGAAAGTGCACAAAAAAACCAATTACAAAACCAAATGGTACATAAGTACTGAATCTTTGTCTTCAGTCTTTTGTAGACTGAGGTAAATAGCTCGTAATGCTCAGTGATCAAACCATCACCTACAATTTAGAGTGAATGCCGGGGCTAAAGTGAGATGCACAAGTTTCTCTTTTGCTTCTTTGTTCTGGTGAATTAGGAACATGCAGAGAAATAAAACCGAAAATCATCCTTATAAATTACTGTCATCTTTCAAAAGACCCTTTTTGTTAAGCACTGAAAAGCTGATAGGAATTTAAAAGGGAGCCATACCTCATCGTCTCTGTTCAGGTGAAAACCTCATATGTCCAAAACGGTTATTTTTCAGGATTCAAAAGCAAATGTAGCAGATCGGCACTGAGCTCATTGGATGCTTTGTATGACTATATTATGTGTAGTGTGGGCAAGTAGGGTGTTAATTTACGAAAAAGACGCAAAATGTAAGAATATGGGGATAAGAGGTTTCTGCCCGACAACAAATGTTATAGAAAGGTAAACGGGGGGCCATTACTACAGAGGTGATAACTGAGCACTCCCACCGACAACCTGACAATGGGAGTAGGAGGCAACCATATGCCTCCATTACCCAGTGGTAGAAAAGTAACTACTTTCAGTAGTCCGAGTAGCCTACACTTACACAATTCAGTAGAATTTGGAGATACTTACTACTATTGTATTACATTTGTCAATACTCATCTCAGAGGCAATTATTGTATACATTTACTCCAATACAATTATACTTTGACGTCTTTAGATAGTTACTTCTAAATAAGTTATAAATAACAGCACAAAACCGCCATTAGCCTTTTCATGTCACGCACTCCCTAGAAGGCGTTTGCGCACCACAAGGTGTGCACGCACCACAGTTTGGGAACCCCTGTAATATAGAGGATGCAGTTGATGAAGGCTACTTAACTGTACATTCATCCTGCCTTCCAGACACTGGTGGAAGAAGTACTCAGTACTCAGGCAACAGGACATGTACAGTAGTTGAGAGAGGACATGCAGGAGGCTAGAGTGACCGAGGAAGGCGCAGAGAACAGAAGCAAATTATAAACAGATGATCTGCTGTGGCGACCCCGATGCGAAATAGCCCAAAGAAGAAGTAGAAAGATCAGTATACGCGGCCGGCTTCCCTCCCCTGAACGGTAGATGTACACGCTTATGGTGCGTCACAACGTTGCTGTGAGCATGTATATCTGCTATTTGTCTGCCGAATGTTCGCCCATGTGGTTATGTTTCTTATGCTGAGAATGTCAAGCATTCGGTGTCAAAACAGGATAAGGTGGTGAAATGGACAGGATAAGACGAACAAATCAGTGCTGGCTTGTTTACCACATAACAGCACACTGGGGATGGAAACGCTTGACTCAAAGGCAGGCCCATGGGGGACTGTCCACTTGTTGAAAAATGTCTGTGAAAAAAGCCCCATCTCATGCCGTTAAAACTACAGCCACCCATCTTATCGCAATCGTCTTAACTCGTCTCCTGACACGCTGTGCAATATGCTTTCTACTGTCTGCATACAGTAGCAGCTGAATCTAATCCCACATGTCAACATCACCCCCCTCACTTCTCTCCCTTACCCGTTATTCTCTCTCCCCCTTCTCCATCTCTCCCCCCCCCGCATCCTCTTCTCTCTCCATCTCTCCAGCATTCTATTTTTCCCACATGCACTCTCCTCTTATCCCCAGCATGGCTCTTTGTTGCGTGTTCTCTGCCAGCCCGTTGCGCGGTGGTTGCAAAAGTTGTGCAGATCTGTGGAACTGCACTGATGCTAGCTTTAGATTAAAGCTTGGAGCCACAGATAAGTCCACAGCAGAACACTGGAGAAGCAGAGCTACAGATTAATCCACAGCAGGTGACTTCAGCACAAATCCCTGATCCTTCTGGGACTCTGCAGCACTGTTGCTTATCTGATGCTGCCGGGGCAGAAACCTTGTATCTCCATGTTTCAACTTTTTATGCGATTTTCAACCCAGTAAATGAATGCCCTACTTTGTCGCACATGTTAATATAAAAGTGGTTAACTCATTCAGAGTTTCTCTGGAACAGTCTTCCCACACTGTCTGCAATCTTGAGTGTTTTTTTACTAATCTTTCAAGAATAGGCCTTGTTCTTTGACTATGTAAAAATGAAATATTTCAAAAGAAAGACGAGAGTCTCTACTTTCATTGGGGGAAAAAAAGTGTTCCACTTCGATTTTCTAATCTTTACAGTAGTTATTGGCAGTTGAATATAGCTCGTTCTCGCCAAAAACACTGTCTGGGAAGAAAAAGCAGAACAAAAATGTATTTCTTTATAAATCCTAAGACCGAACTGGCTGGATTTTTTTAGATCAAGTTATTTCCAGGTGAAGTACCATAGCCAACCTACGTCGATGGAGGCCTTGGATTGAAATGACACTGTATCACTGTGTCTGTGAGGTTATAAATATTGAACAAATGAAAAGTATTAGCTTGTGACTAAATAATTACTACGTTGTATCCAAAAGTAACGGTTCTAGTCATACAAGTTTTCCACCCGACAGTGACAATATCAGCAGATGCAGACGGTCTCTCTCTTTCTCTGTGCAGATATATTGGTCTCTCTCCATCTCTCACTCTACTGCACAGATATAGCAGATAGCAGGGTTATCTCCTCTCTCTCTCTCTCTCTACAGACATAATAGGGTATATCGGCTCCCACATCTCATAGAAGACACTCCATTACTCCTCACATAGACGGATGTTCTCTGTCCAAAGAGACTGTGGTGGAAGAAGTACTCTAATGTGTAAGAGTAGCAATACCACACTACCACAGCAACCCTTGTTATTTCAAATTCATCCAGAGAGAGTGAAATGACTGAACGAAGTGTGTGTGTGTGTGTGTGTGTGTGTGTGTGTGTGTGTGTGTGTGTGTGTGTGTGTGTGTGTGTGTGAATATACATCTAGTTAACTGGCTGACTTCACAATTTCCTCATCTGTTGTTCTCATCGCTCTCTGCAGATTGCCCTGTTTTACTGGGAGTTACACTAGTTAGAGAAACTCGATCTCCCTGGTCTGGTCTGTTATGTTTTTATTCCCTACTTTATCATGCATGAGTGCCATAGCAGAAGCAACTAGAAAGGTCGCAATAAAAAAAAGCAAAGTGTGGTTGTTGCAGTCGCTTACATAGGCCCCTCCCACTAATGTTGCTAGCCAATTACAATTTCAAGTCACACCTGTGATCATGTGTAAGTAAGAGGGGATTTAATGGATTTATGCCCCAAAAATCATGTTTCTGCAAGAAATGGTTAAAGTTTTCGCATTTGCAGCGCCCCCTATAGATGAAAATGGAATTGCTTTTGGTTGATTAAACCACCCCGCACATGTGATTCAAATTTGGGATGGATTGGACATTCCGTTCGTGATTTATGGATTTTTTTGTGATATTGGCCCCTCCTAACTTCGGACGACGATTACGGCCGAACGATATGCACTACCAAAATTCTGCCGATGGTGTTTTAATCGGATAGGTCCAGAGATCATGTTTTGTGAGATTTGGACAAAATCTGTAGAAGGAGCAGAAAAGTGTGTTTTGGATAAAATTCAAAATGGCGGAAAATCTGTCATGACGCAAATGGGCGTGGCCTATATGGGCAGATGACCCAAGGAATCTAGGGAAAAAATAATTTTCTGTGCGGGCAGAATTGAAGTACAGTACAGTACAGTACCACTCAGTTCAGATGGGTCTGATTTTTTCATTTTTGGAGGACACCCATGCTATCAGACAGGTGACAGCTGGGGAAGGATGTGACCATACGACACTACAGTATATGACGTTTCGGGGGTACTGGGGACATTGCATGCTGACAGGGACATGATGATTCATCATCCTTTTGTCCCTATGGGGACGTAACTCGAACAGCTCTGACTCATCTGAAGCGGACGTTTAGCTTCAGACGAACCTCTCGCGGCTCAAGTCTGCGTCAGACAGTGCGCCTACAGTTTTTATTGACGGAGTTATCACCCTCTGTATTCTTTGGAGTGAGAACACCACTCCGAGTTCCAGTGTGGATACTGGGATTGTGGGGACATTGTAAGATGACGTTGACAGGAGGGGGACATCTGGTCAGATGTTGTCCTATGCCGTCACTTTACAAGTTGATACTGGTTAAGTGTGTGTGTTGTATAAATACGGTATTAAAGCAAAAAAAACACACCGTATTGTAACAGATTCTTGTGACTAAATTATAGGCTACCATTATGATGGGAGTTTGTTGATATGCAATTGTTTGCTATGATTTAACATTTGAAAATAAAAATATGGCTAATAACTAGATCCATTTAAAGCACAGGTTTTTCTTTCCATTTCTTGGAAGCGAGGATATAATTAAAGATAGGTCTATTCCTGTGTAAAATGACATGTCAAGGAGCAGTGTGCTAATGTCTACAGAGCACATCAATCTAACCGGGAACATTTCCATGTAATAGCTGCCATGTGGAAACCTTGTATGTCCATTGTCTAAAACGGTTACCGTACTTTTCAGGCAACAGGGGGAAAAAATAACCTGTATTCCAATGGATTCAATGTAGTTACAAGCTTTTGTTAATACTTGTCATTGATTCAAATATTTATAAAACCCACAGGCACACTGAAACACTTTCTCTTATCACTTTTATTTTTCTGGGGCCGGGGTCCCTGGCACAAAACCTTTTCAGATGGGGGTCCGTAGCCAAACATGTCAATTTATCCATGACACAAAAACGTTTGAGAACCACATGGTTTACACGCAAAAAAAAATTAAATAGGAAAAAAACGTAACATGATATGAGGTTTCCTCCTGACAGGCAGCAACGATATGCGGCTGAAGAGACGCTTCCACATTCTATTAGAGTGCATCAATTATTCAACAACATTACACATTCACATGATCAGTTCCCTCCTGGCAGGAAATATGCATAATTTCCACTGTTAGTTATTATGGAAACTAATAGGGGCCTCTCTGCTACGAGTTTGTCTTTAATTTAGTGGAATGGAAAAAGCATAAATAACAGCATTTATGAGAGTTCCATACCACATAACGGACCAAATAAACAGCTCCATATCTTTTTCACTAACATGGTTCCATCTTCACTTGGAATGATTAAGTGCCACATAGGCCTACAGATTAGCTAGCAGTTGAGAGAGAGAGAGAGAGAAATATCAATAATTGACCATGAAAATCCCAGTTGAGAAGAAACAGGTGATTTATTTTTACCAATCACAGATAAGAGATGATTTGCAATAGAACCGCTTACCCCAAATGTACCAGAGCATACATGGTTCTAACATCAGTGAAAATGCGAGTACAGGTCATGTTCTACTTGCCGAAAAAAATTGTCAACCAAATGATAGGTAAAATTAGAATTACTAGTTTATTATTATTATTTTGTACTTTCATGGAGCGGTGCAATAAAAAATATCATACCGTACCTCAAATTTTAAGTGTAACAGTCAAAACAGCACATTATAGGTAAACGGTGCTGTTATTTAGCATCCCAGATCAGAAGACTCTGGCACACTCAGGTGTTTAGACAGATATCTTGTGTTGTGTTGTGTTTATTGCGTCCCCTCTCAAATAAGCACTTGCCCGGTCGGGCAAACTGAAAGATTTATTTACCTGCTAGGGGCAGGTGGGCAACCCTTAGTGTCATTGCCTGGCAAGGTTGCCCTCATATTGTAAACACTGAAAACACCAACGAGATGAATATATTCGTCAATGGCAGCAATGAGTCAAACATTAGTACAAAATGTACTGGAGCATGATTCTCGAACACTAGAACAAATGTATACTACTGGAGCATAGTTCTTTACATTAGTAAAACTGTCTATTTGAAAACAGTCGATATACAAGGTCACATTGCGTCACCATTTGAGATTCTCTCTCTCTCTCTCTCTCTCTCTCCGATGAATACGGTCTGAATTGCGGCAGCATGGAGTGGGTTTGGTTGTCAGTGCTCGGATATGCACACATTTATCAGAGACAGGCTGTGCACCATATATCATCATAAAACAGGAGAGGTGTAAGTAGCTTTATTTGCACATAAAATAGACATCCATGCTCCACAGTGCACCACAGGCTTTGAAAACGCTAGGGATTATGCATCATAACATCTCTGTCGGACAGAAACTGCATTATACAGTATATCCATATTTCGTCTACCAAAAACAAAAATACAGCGGGAGGGCAATGTGTTTCTGCAGGTAAACACCACCAGACTAATCCAGTGACTGAAAAGAAATCAGCTTCTTTTGAAGTATTGCATGCTGCAGACTTAAGGGGGAAATAAGGGAGCCAAGGCCAAAGAGTACACCGGTGTGATGTCACCGATCACATGACTCCCAAGTTCTAGGCTAAACAGAAGGGGGGACTTTTTCTTTTAATTATTTCCTCACAATATCTCCAAGGCCATTAGCTGCTTTACAATATGACTACATCAAAATATAATTTAGTTTTAATTGCCTGCGCAAGACACTTTATAATTAATTGCCTGATTTGGTTTTAGTAGCCTATTGATGGTGATGACCATGATTATGATTGTGATCATGATAACGATGCTGATGAAATGATGGCATTAACTACTAATTACTTTATGTTGGAGAAAATTAGACCGTGACCGAGGATAGCTACAATGACCTCTGTTCCATCTCGCTACAGTAAATGTTGTTTACTCTAGAGTGTACAAATGTAACTCAGTTGTACACTAAAGAGTTAAATATGAAATAAAATATGTTTTTGACACTGCCCCGTGTACACAGTTTTCTTTTCCTCTACGCCAGGTTGGCATTGATGTGCAGGTTGGCGCCTTGCATGGTTTCATCCGGCATCTGTGTGTGAATGGGTGCACACGTTACGTACATAGATTGGGCATGACATTCACCCAAATTATTTGGGTGAATGTAATGCCCAACATAATTATGTAAAGCACTTTGAATAAAAGTGGTATATAAATGCAACACCATTACATGCCAGTCCCTAAAAATCTAATTTAATTACTTCCTGTCAAACGCACTGCATGATTACATACATGTTGCTCCACTTGCACCTTATTCTTCATTAGGCAGACACTCTTGGGCCTCATTCACACGTACCAAACACCAATCAAGCAAGTGTTTGGTTGTTTTTTAGGCCACCACAATGCTTTTCCAATGGGAGTCACATGGTTTGATCAAACATTTGTGTTTGATGAGGGGGGAGGGGCAGAACACCACCAGCAATCAGCAATCAAACACAAATGTTTGATCAAACCATGTGACTCCCATTGGAAAAGCATTGTGGTGGTCCAAAAAAACAAAAAAACGACCAAACATTTTCTTGATTGGCGTTTGGTACGTGTGAATGAGGCCTTGGGCTGCTACATTCTTTATCCAACTCAAGATGATCTCCAAATCAAGAAATAAGAAATGCAGTACATAAACGTGCCACAGCATTGTACCCTCCCCTTTTCTCTCTGTCTGGCTCAGCTGCATAGTGCTCCGAGCAGTTCAGAATGTGTGCCTAACCGTGACAACAGCCCAAACTCTGAATCTGAAGTGCAAAAGTGAAAAACGTGCATTATGGTCATTATTGCTCAGCCCATTGAGGAGAACCATGTGGAACAGACTGGCAGAGGTTTCCTTAATACGAGAGAACTGAGGATCTGGGCACTATCAGGTGGACTAAAACAAAGCAAACGCCCACATGACTTAACCACCTCAGTGGCCTTGTCTGCCCTGAGACTGGGAGGTTGGGGTTCGGTTTGATCCCTGGTCGGGTCATACCAAAGACTACAAAACTGGGATCCATGCCTCCTTGCTTGGAACTCAGCATCAAGGGTTGGATCCTGGATGGAAAGTTCCTGCAACATACTAGCGTCATGTTCAGGGGGTGTACTTGTGCATCAAGCTGTCTCACGCTACAGAAACATGAGATCCTGCCCCCTCATCTCTCGGCAAGGCTACTTTCTTAACTTATACTTAAACGCCCACATAACATGTTCTGACCACAACAGGTCGTCATCAGGGAAGAAAAAAAATAGGACGGCTACCTTGTACACGCCCACTTAAAAAAAAAAAGAAGCTGCTTCGAAATAATTTCTTCTAGCTTCCTTGGTGTGAACGGGGCATTAGTGTTGTTGTTTTCCCTCTGATTTCTATGAGAATACTAAAGCCAATATGCTATCTTATATGAGAATACTGATCAAACATTTCACTATGAATTTAAACTGTATGAGATTACTGACTGAGCAAACATTTCATTATCATGAATTTAAGCTGTATATATATTTGGATGTTTGTGTGGTATAGTTTTTGCTACACTGTTGTTTTGACCAAGCCTTTGGTTTATTGTGTTATCCATTAGGTACTTGTACTGCCTGCACTACACAAAAAAGGTCAATACATTATTCAATGAATCAAACTTTCTGGACCAAACCTGTCCTTGGCTTTCTGTCCTGCTGAAGGTGAATAAAAGATCAGTGGAGTTGCCTGCCTCAGTGGATTAGTCATATCATACAGGGAACAGATGACTAATCATTTTCTCTGCTGCAGAGATAGGCAGGATGGAAGTGCCTTCTTTGATCGTATCTGTGTTTGCTACAGTTGTTGACATTTAGAAAATATTCACCACACATACAAGAGTGGTGCTCAGTTGCTATAAATTTCATTGCTGTCCAGCAATGTTATGTTATGTTGTTTTTTTGTATGCCCTACTTGGTTACCATGAATAGGAGCAACAAAAGTATATTTACAGAAACACAGTGGGGGGCGGGGTGATTTATTTTGGCAAGCTATACTTGTCTAGGTCCAATTTACAGGTGCTTTTTTATGGTGGTTTTGAATGAGGTGGGTATAGTCGCCCTTTTGATGACTGGTGGGCATTCCATATTTTGATGACTGGTAGGGCATTCCATATTTTGATGACTGGTAGGGCATTCCATATTTTGATGACTGGTAGGGCATTCCATATTTTGATGACTGGTAGGGCATTCCATATTTTGATGACTGGTAGGGCATTCCATATTTTGATGACTGGTAGGGCATTCCATATTTTGATGACTGGTGGGCATTCCATATTTTGATGACTGGTAGGGCATTCCATATTTTGCCACAATAGTAGAATGAAGTTATCCCCATTGTTTGTGCCGAATATTGAACCAATGAAAAGCATTAACAATAACGAGACATTTTTTGTGACCACGTTATACCACGTTTCCTGAAAAGTAACAGTTTTGGACATACAATGGTTTCCACCCAACAGTGATGTATGCATCAGACAAACGGGGATGCTGCTCAGTTACAGCTAAACTACCAAACGCTATATGGGACACACAATGTCCATACTGAGTGAATTACAATATATAAACTACCAAACGCTATATGGGACACACAATGTCAATACTGAGTGAATTACAATATATAAATTACCAAACGCTATATGGGACACACAATGTCAATACTGAGTGAATTAGAATATATAAACTACCAAACGCTATATGGGACACACAGTGTCAATACTGAGTGATTTAGAATATATAAATTACCAAACGCTATATGGGACACACAGTGTCAATACTGAGTGAATTAGAATATATAAACTACCAAACGCTATATGGGACACACAGTGTCAATACTGAGTGATTTACAATACGGTATATAAACTACCAAACGCTATATGGGACACACAATGTCAATACTGAGTGAATTACAATACATAAACTACCAAACGCTATATGGGACACACAATGTCAATACTGAGTGAATTACAATATATAAACTACCAAACGCTATATGGGACACACAGTGTCAATACTGCGTGATTTACAATATATAAACTACCAAACGCTATATGGGACACACAGTGTCAATACTGCGTGATTTACAATACGGTATATAAACTACCAAACGCTATATGGGACACACAATGTCAATACTGAGTGAATTACAATACATAAACTACCAAACGCTATATGGGACACAATGTCAATACTGAGTGAATTACAATATATAAACTACCAAACGCTATATGGGACACACAATGTCAATACTGAGTGAATTACAATATATAAACTACCAAACGCTATATGGGACACACAATGTCCATACTGAGTGAATTACAATATATAAACTACCAAACGCTATATGGGACACAATATCAATACTGAGTGAATTAGAATATATAAATTACCAAACGCTATATGGGACACAATGTCAATACTGAGTGAATTACAATATATAAACTACCAAACGCTATATGGGACACACAGTGTCAATACTGCGTGATTTACAATACGGTATATAAACTACCAAACGCTATATGGGACACACAATGTCAATACTGAGTGAATTACAATACATAAACTACCAAACGCTATATGGGACACAATGTCAATACTGAGTGAATTACAATATATAAACTACCAAACGCTATATGGGACACACAATGTCAATACTGAGTGAATTACAATATATAAACTACCAAACGCTATATGGGACACACAATGTCAATACTGAGTGAATTACAATATATAAACTACCAAACGCTATATGGGACACACAGTGTCAATACTGAGTGATTTACAATATATGGTCATGATCAGACTCATCGTTTCAGGGGGAAAATAGAGGTCGGCAAAAAAAAAGTAACCACATAAATATAATAAGGGATATATTTCACATTTTTAAAAAGTTTTTAAGTGATTGATTCAGTATTAGATAAAATATATTTACATATTTTATCAGACACCAGCCCCCCCCCCCCCCCCCCCCCCCCCCCCCCCGCACACACACACACGCACACACACACACACACACACACACACACACCTGCAACTAACAATATTGACAAGCGACAGCAACAAACAAGCACAAAGTCACTTATAATAAGTCGACCTGGCAACACTGGCACAAACCCTTGTGTTAGTCCAATTACTGTGTGAAGTTACACATTAATTAAGGACTCCACACGGAAGACCCTGAAATCCCATTAGTGTGAGCGCCTGCTCTGTATCAGTTAATTGACATGCAGATTCAGGCAGAACAGTACAATTGTACATGCAGGCCTGCTTAGTGTG